>NC_087062.1:84390182-84445983 GCF_963678635.1 Symsagittifera roscoffensis
AATCGATTATATTATAATTATAATCGTACTTTAGCAAAATTACTATCATTTATAAGCGCCAATTTTGGGTGTTTAAACGATTTATAATCCATTATAATGATAACATTATTGCTGACAATTTAATAAGTTATAATCAAATGTAATTGATTATAATTTTTCCGAAAATCTCCTACAATCTCTTATAATCTATAAAAATTAGTAAGAAGTAAGAAATTGGTAAACCAGGGGCGGATATAAGATTTTCTCGAAGGGTGGAGGCGGATTTTCAAAAAATTTCCAACAATTTTATCGACCGTTTTTAGGTCGAGCAAATTGATTTTCCGAGCCCTCCCAGAGCTTTTAAAAGACCCTGTTTTGGCAAAATTGTGTGCGTTGCAGGCAAACTTTTGAAGAAACAGGCCAAAAACTGCTTTTTGTGAAGAAACAGGCCAAAAACAGGCCAAAAATTAGTTTTTATCGGCGCCTCACCAAATATGGATATCTGAAAACAGTACAAAGGGGGAATCCTTTGTGTAGGCAGGGGGTCGAATCCCTGAAAAAAGGCGTTCGCCCCCGTCCCCCTAAAACCGTCTTTGCAGTAAACAGTACAAAAATAAACAGTAAACAGTAGGAAAAGAAACCAACTGAAAAGCACACAAAACAAAACAAAACTAAAACAACAGAATAAAAATGAATTCTAATCGATTAAAAATGATTATAATTCAATAAAATTTCAGAAATAATTTTATAATCGATTATAATGGGTTTTTTGTTTCGATAAACAGTAACATTATAATCCATTTATAATCGATTATAATCTTTTTTTTGAAATTTATGGAGACTGACAATAAAAATCTATTATTTGTACTTGTATATATTATTTCTCTTTGTACTGAGTGCGGTTAACGATTAATGTGAATGCCTGAATGTGCTGATGTCTATTCATACACTTTAATTACAATTATATCAAGGTACGCAAAAATAAAGCTAGAAAAATCAGATTATCATGGTACTGATTAAGGATTTTTTGCTGCATGCATACAATTAGCGTTCTTCTTCGGGACAAAAAAATCTGCAAATTTGGATGCTAATTTTTGTATTGAAGTTCTGAGTAAACAACAAAACAACAACAATCCACAACGAGCTTGGAAGGTTGGTGACACGACGATTTTACCGTAGTTGCGGCAATGATTTCCGCTAAAAAGAATACAATTTTTTTTTTAGCTTTTTATCACATCAGACGCAATGTAAACGCTATTTTTCGGACCTAATTTTTGTCTCGAGTTTCTCAACAAACTCGCAATTTGGATTTAAAATGTTCAGAATAGACTGGTTGTCTCTTTTTAATTATTATTTTTTTAATTATAGTTTTCTGATACTTGTTATTATTACGACAAGAAAATAGCGCATGCGTATCAAGTAGAGAGACAAAGAGCTAACCTCTAACTAACTGCCCACATTGGAGTTCCAAGAATAAAAACCGATTATAATTGAGTTTCCTTGTCAGTGTCCACAAAAGTGAAAGCAAATCGATTATAACATTGCTATTTTTCGAGCCAACAAAATCCTTTTTCATCCATTATAATCAATTTTTTAAAACTTTTGTGGCCACTGACAATAAAATTCAGTTATAATCGATTTTTTTTCCACTTAACCGAGATGCGAATTTCAACGCACATAAAGTCTTTTCTACGTTTTAAACTAAAATTAGTGACGTTGGTTACTTGTTGTTCAATTTAATTTTTTTCTGCCTAACCTTGATATTTTGTTAGGTTGGGGGATAATTTGGTGTTTTAGGTTGGGGGATTTGATTCAGGTGGGGGGATGACTCAGGGTCTCAGGTGATCAAGTGGGGGGAAGGGTGGGCTTTGCTGGGGAGCAAAGGGGCAAACGTTAGGGGGATTTAAGGGGAGCAAAGGGGCAGACATTCCGCATAACTCACTTGATAAATGCAGAAATTCTTGCAAAATTTTGCGAAACAAAAATAAAGTGGAAAAAAATCCATTTCTAATGAGATTTCCTACTTGTTATAAAATCCACTATAATGGATTCCAAATGAATTATAATGCATTTTGTTTTGGCGAGAAAAATGTATTTACATCCATTTTTAGTCCAATTTTGTTGTCTGAACGTAAAATGGGAATCGTTTATATTTACAACACTTTAGACCACGAAAATCCATTATAACCGATTTGTTTTCACTTTTCTTAAATGCGGGTGGTGCAAATTAATTTTCTTCAGAGTTTTTTGGTAAATTGCATAAATATGAAACTAATTTCTTGTAGCGAACATAAATATTTATAACACAGCTTCGATTATCTTTACTTTGATAGCCAGGTTGATAATCTTGTGCGCTTTCGACCCTGCTGCTAATTTCCGTTTCGAGATCTAAATCAAGTCAGAACCCAAAAATTTGAAAGACAGCGAGAAACCCTTGAGTATTTTTATGCAGTGTTTTGGTACATTTAAGTATGCAACGAAGGATTAACTGCACTTTATAAATTATAACTAGCGCATCATAAGTACATTAGTTTTTATAGAAATTCCCAAACACATCAATGGTACATTTTTGAAATATCCTTTGCATCGCTTTTATGAATAGTAAATAAAAGATGTGGGTAAAATTTGTGTTCAGCGATAAATTAGCGATGTTTCATCGTTGAATCAGTGTAGAATCTGCAATCAGTTCTTAATGATTTAGCTCTCTGCATCATACATTTTTAACATGATTATTTTGAACTTTTGTAAAGTTAAAATATAATTTTCTTTATACGAAGTGCAGATGTTTGAGCAGAACGATAGTGCAAGAGTCACTGCAACAGGAATACATTGTATCAAAAAGTGATTTTCTTTATTGAGATTTTCAAATAAAAGTTATTGCTAGAAAAAAGTAGCTGGAAAAAAATTGAATTTGATTCACGTTAATTTGAGTTTTCCTCAAACATACTCTTTTTCTACCACATAAGCTTTTAGCTTTGAAACTCTTTAAATAATCTTCCGGAAAATATGACCTTTTTTTGCACATGGGTAGAAACGTTATGTTCAGCTTTGATTCAGCCATGATTCATCGATGAATCATCAATGTTGTTTGCATCTGCGTTAATGAAGCCCAACCATCCCGCACCGGAGTCATCCCGCCCAACCATCAAAATCATTTGCAAAACTTGCAACATTTCTGCGTTACTAACGGCCTACTCGCAATCTAAACTTACTCGAATTAACCCCCCCCCCCCCACCCACTTTGCCCCCCCCCCCATCCGCATTCAAACTCCCTCCCCCCACTCTCCTACGTTTATCCGTACGCCCACCCCCATGCTTACTGAAGTTTATCCCCAACAACCCCCCCAACCCCAATTGAGGAGGGGTAAACTGTGGGGGGGGGGGGACATGGGAGGGGGTAAACAGGTGGTAAACGGGGTATATAAGAGAAAAATAATAAAAATTGAAAAGTGAAATGTAACATTTTATGAAACCTAATACGTAGCAACTGCACTGAACAGGAAATGCGATAACTTTGAAAAAATTGTAAATTTCATGACCAACCTCTCGAAAAATCCATTATAATTGATTATAACCGATTATAAGGCATTATATTGGCATAAAAAATAAAAGATATATAATCCATTTTTAATGGATTATAATTTGAAATTTGAAATTTGAATTACTTTACCAGCTACATATACAACGCCAAAAGCAATATATTATGCCTGGAGGGAGATCCTAAAGAGCAGTACTGCTCATCGAGTAGGATATCCTGGAGAGTAAAGAGAAGACAGCCAGCATCAACTCAACAAACAAATTAAATTAAGGGCTGAAATTAAAAAACAGTTTGTAGAGGTCCTGATTGTCTTTTAGGTAAATTTGAAAAAACTGTTTATAGAGTCTCAAACAAGTAACTTCTGACATTTTTGGGAGTAAATCTGAGACAGAAAACCATTTTTTTGTCCGATCGCAATTCCATAAACAAGAACTTAAACATCTCAAAAAAATATAAATCAAAAACAGTAAGCAATTTGTTTTCGTCCATAATTTCCTTAATTGATTCATATCTACGTTTAAAAAAAATTGCTCTCAAGATTCTTTTTTGTAGTTTCATTATCTCGGTAAGGTGAGATTGGTATGTATTGCCGTATATTAAAATTCCATAAATGATTGAGGATTTACATATGCTTTGTAGAAGCGAAGCATCTGCTGTTTAGAAAAAACATACCTAGCTTTCCAGACAATGCCACAAAATTTAGTTAATTTTTTGCACACATGTTCAATGTGAAATTTGAAAGTAAGTTTCCTATCAACAAAAATGCCTAAATATTTACACACATTTGTAATTTGAACTGTAGTACCAAAAGCAAAGTAGTCTTTTGAAAAGTTATTACCAAATTTCATTATTTGAGTTTTACCAGGATTGACACAAAGTCCATTCGTTTTGAACCATCTACCCATTTTACTTAACGAACTATCAAAACTATCGCAACAATTTTTTTCTGCATTGCATATTGTAGTATCATCAGCGAATAGAACAACCTCAGATCCTTCAGCAATTTTCGGAAGATCATTTATATATACTAAAAACAAAAACGGACCTAAAACTGACCCTTGCGGTACTCCACATGACATCGAGCGACTAGAAGATATTTTATTATCAGTTTGAACAAATTGAACTCGGTTTGTAAAGTAATTGTTTAGAAGACAAAGAATCCGGCCTCTAAATCCGTATTTTTCCAATTTTGCCAAAAGAAGATCATGATTTATGGTATCAAATGCTTTTTTGAGATGAACAAGGCATGATTTACCAACCAATTTTTTGTCCCATCCCTCTCTAATAAATTCGGTGAATTCGATTAATGCGTCCACGCATGACTTTTTCTTTTGAAATCCAAATTGTTTTTCATAGAGAATCTTCTGCTTATTAACAAAGTTATACATTCTATTGAATATTATCCTTTCGAAAATTTTGCTGAGTGAACTTAGTAAACTAATAGGTCTATAATTTTCCAAAGAATCTCTTAAACCTACCTTAAAAAGGGGAATAACTTTTGCAACTTTTAAGCCTTGAGGAAAATAACCACTCTTAACGCATTGGTTGAAAAGGCTGCAAATTCTTACAGAAATTACAGGCAGCGATAATTTTATAATTTTGTTATTTATGCCATCATGACCATTTGAACCTTTGTGTTTCAACATATAAATGGCATTTTCAATTTCCTTGCGGGTAATTTCATAAAACACCATTGATTTTTCGATGCGATCTACATAACCCAACGCTTGTTTGTAATCGAATTCAGGATTTCTCAGTTTCTCGCCAATTGAGGCAAAAAATTAATTAAAAACATCAGCAGCCAAAAAACTCGTGTTTTTGGAGTTTCCTTTGCAAAATTCATTAAAGGCCTGGAACAGCGTTTTCAAATTTCTACCATTTCCAACTTTTTTGTCGTAATAAACTCTTTTTTCATTTCTTATTAACTTGGTTGCTAATTTTCTAGCTTGAGAATATTTCAGTTTATTCAATTCAGTAGGATTTTGTACCCACTTACTGAAAAGCCGATTGCGGTTTTTGAGGATTTTTTTGGTTGAATTGGTAACCCATGACTGTTTTTGTGATTTCGATTTTTCTAAGGGAGCAAAACGATCAATTGATGAAACTATGGATTCAACTAACAGACATAATTTCTCATTGGGATCACTAAGCTGATAAAATTTTGACAATTTGTTTTCTAAGAGGAATAAATATTTATAAACATTATCGACACGGTAAATATTTTTAAGATTTCTATAGCAGTAATCTTGATTTTTTTGCGGATCAACATTCACGTAACTAGTTAAAATTACGGGAAAATGATCAGAAATAGTTGAATCCAGTGTTGTTACGTTGGCGTCAAAGTTAGCAATTAAATGATCAATACATTTACTCGATGTTGGAGTAATGCGAGTTGGATCTCTATTCAAAATATGCGCACCACAGCTCTTAATTAGATTAACATAAGAATTGGAAATTGGCTTGCAATCTAAAGTATCGATATTAAAATCTCCACAAACAAGAAAATTAGTTTTCAAAGCATTTAAGTACAGAAGGTAATTCTCAAAGTGATTCAAAAAAACCTCATTTTTGCTCTGTGGGGGTTTATAGACAACGGAAATATTAGTTTCGACTGATTTATATACGATAGATATGTTGATGCATTCGAAATTAACCTCTATATTGTTTAACTGAAAATTCACATCATCGCGCACATAAAACGCACATCCCCCGCCTCGCTGATTTTTCCGGTGTTTAGAAATCAAGGGATGGTAGCCATCAAGATGATAGAGATTCAGATAATCATTATCACACAGCCAGGTTTCGCATAGCGCAATAATCAAAGGTTTTTGTTCTAACTGATTAAAATCTATAACGAGTTGGTCATGATGGCATCTGAGGGACCTTATATTCAAAAAATACAAAAAACTGTCTTTTAAGTCGCCCATATGACGTTCTACTACATTTCTCTCCATTTCAAAAAAAAATAGAACTTCAGTCAAGTTGATTGAATTTATTTGCTAACGTCCTCTGTTACAGTTTTTTCTATATTGAGCGCTTCTGATTCATTTTCAATGTTTAATTTCTTTGAGGCCTGATTATCAAAATTCAATATTTCTGGCGATAAATTCCTCTCTGACCATCTCCTCGAAATACCAGGAGTTGCATTGTTATTTAGTTGAGCACCAGTATGGCGCCCAGTAATGAAGCTTTTATGAACTGCTTGAGGATAGTTGTGAGGTCTTGGCCGGTTTTGACTGATCTGTTTTTTGGCTGCAATTTTAGCTAGTTGTTCCACTCCAGCAAGACTGTTTACACTTTGGGAATAAAATGAGCCATTTGGTCCTTGGCAAAAAACTTTCACTTGGCAGTTATGAGTCGTTGTAATAAGATTCATGTTATCGCATTTTCTTTTCATTTCCATGTCTGATTTCGGCAAACGTTCATTTATGAACAAACCTTTTCCCTGTACACCCTTCAGCCCAGATAACATACGCCTCCTTCCGAAAATCTCATCTTTGTCCGAAAAATAGACAAATTTCAAAATGATTGGAACATTCTTACCAGAATCCTTGCGCGTCGGAAGAGGATGACATGCCTTGATAGCTCCCGGTGATAACACATCGTAGTAATGGTAAACTAGTAATGGTAAACTAGGTTGCACATGTCGGAAATAAGGTTGGGGGAGTATGGGTTGATATCAAAACTCGAAAAAACTAAGCAATCTTTACTCGAATATCTTTCCTGAAAATTTACTCGCTTTTCGAGATCAAAAACATTGTTTTTTAAGTCAATTATTTCCTGGGTTCTTTCATTTAATACATTTTCAAGAGAGTCAACTCTTGCCAAAAGGCTAGTGATAATAGGAATCATTAATTTAGGGTCAATATTGGAATCTGGGGGAAGATTTGTCAATAAATCAACGTAATTTTTTGAATTATTTTCGGCCATTTTGATGGTGAAGGTCAAATATTTCAAGCAATAAATCCGAATCAAAAAGCGCAACAATAAGAGCAACTAATCTCTAGCATTCATTTCTCGTTTCTGATCAATTATACTAGATTATAATGGATTATATTGAAATGAAAAAAATGGATCAAAATCCATTTTTGATGACTTATAATGAATTTTTTTTGTAATTTTATAGATACTGACTATAAAATGACAGTTTAATTGATTATTATCCATCGAACTCCAGTGCAGGATATACGTAAGATCTCTGTTTAAACCATGATTAATTCGTCAATGGATCAACAAAATCATTTGCATCTCTTTTTCATAGATGGATCATAAATTAACAAAGTTATGGTGACATTGGACATTTTCCAAAGACAATGCAGCTTCAAACCGAAATAATTCGATGAAAGTGTAATAAATGCGATAAAAATTTTGATTAATTACTCTCGACAGGATTATACTACAGTTTTTTTTTCTAAATCTCGACTATAAATTGAACTAAATATGTCAAAAACGGGTTTTTGAAAACTAGTTTGATTTTTTGATAGAACTCAGACGTTCTGAAATGAAAGAAAAATGTGTTGCAAGTTTCAAAGTGAAAACACTACGAGGCCAAACTGTGCACTGGATCGGCTAACAATTTTGTCTCTGTATTTTCCTGGATTCCCGAGACAAGTCTTTAAACATGTTAAAATTTTGTCGGAAATTTCAAAGATTCATTTCGGCCTGGTAATGAAGTTTTTAGTTATTTACTGCGTTCAGAGTTGTTGAAATGCGCGGAAATGGCTGCGAAAAAATAAATGAGCTGATGCAGATGTTTTGACTACGAATTGTTTCACTCACAAGGTTTTATTTTGCATGCAAGAAAAGATCGCAAGTTGAGGTCTTGAAACAGCTAATATGATCAAAAACAGCTCATACTCATTATATTGAAAAAAAGTCACGAAATAGAAAATTTTCATATTTATATATGGTTGCAAGGTCTGGTCTAAATCACTTTTAAGCAAAATCAACGAAGTGAAGCTTTTTGAAACTACCGTATTGATACTCTCGCATGGTAAGTTAGTTGCATATGATGTAGCGCTATATCAACTTTGTTTAAATTTAGTAAAAAGCTGCCAGCTTGAACTAAATCCTAAGAGAGTTAACAGCATTTAACTTAAACTAAAACTCCAGCCCGAATTGAATTTGACTTTCGAAAAAACATTTAAGCATTGGAAGTGTCTTTTAATTAACCGTTTTTGACGGAAGTTGTGTTTCTATCTGCTTTGAGCTCAGTTATACAAAAATTTTTACCTACAATATTTTTTTTTAAAAAAAGGTAGTGTAAAAACTGAAGCTTTTGTCAATTTGTATAGAAAGTTCGAATTCCATTTAGAAGTATATCAAACTATCTACAAAAATGTTAGAGAAATGACGGCAAGATGAGTGCCATGTATTAGCTGAGATGAAGTCCATAATTAGAAATGATCTCGACATTTTAGAAAGAAAAGAGTCTTTTGAGCCTGTAATGGTCTCGAAGTTATGTAATCAGTCGAAAACAACTTGACATTTCAGGTTAGATGAACGTGAATCAGCTTAAAATTTAGATATTACTTGCCATTATTATTTAAGTTTTTTCATGAATCTTTTAGTTTGTATAACGAGGATGTGGAAAGTTTTACCTTGTTGGTCGTAAAATCAACCAAATTTAGTGCAAAAAATTTGCATTTTTTTCAATCAAATTGTTTAAATGAAATAATGAAACTGATAACAGAACTGAAACTTCAAATTAATTCATTATGATGTCTTTTTGTCAACTTAATCAAAATTTTCTGGAACTTTTAGTTTTGGAGTTATTGATATTTCGTGCTCTCAAATAGGATGCGTTTACTTCTTAGGGCCCTAATGTCCTGAACGAATTTCATTAATCGTGCTATCCCAATGAGAGTTTTTTTTTTTCACTTTAGTTTCAACAAAAGCGCTAAAGCTTCGAATCCGGTGTTCGTTTTTCAATTCAAGGTTAACAAGGAACACCACTGTATTTTTTTTTACTTCAACGAACACTGTTAGGAGATAAAATTTCGAAAAATTGCTATTTTATGCTCTTCTATAGGATAAATTAGTTGAAGGCGGTAAGGATTGGAAACTTAGTTACCTTAATTTTTTCAAAAAAATTTCCTTTTCTTAAGTAAAAGCTATCTTCTTTTCTCTTCAGCTTTGACAGGGCGCTTCAAAAATGGAACTTTGAAACAGTTCAAAATTGCCGCAACACTATTGGGTCATATTTTTTTCTTCATCTTAACAAAGGTTTTTAGGGCCTAAATTTTTTATAAAAAGGCTTAAGCATTTTTTTAAGGATATAAACGTGCTAAAGCTAGCTATAATTTAGAACCTTGAAATTTTGAAATCTTTCAGATTTTGTGATGTCTTGCTGGACGTTTTTAGTTTTTTTTGACATCAAAACTTTAGTTAAAGAGTTGTAGATTTTCAAAACGTTATAAATTATGAAGTTTTATTGGATGTTTTTATATGAAATGACTTTTCATTTGTGGTATGGCATATAACTGAATGAATTGACCGTCGTTGTGTCTGAAAACTAAAAATTAATAGCCAAAAAAAGGTACAGAAGAAACTGAGGCAAGAGATGAGCACCCGAAGAACTTAGACGACGATAGCTAGCGAGGATACGACACAAAACAAGGGGACAGACGGAAAAAGTGAAGGAAACTCCCCGGAAGAAGAAAACGTATAGAGGAAAGATATTAAAAGTACCACAGAGACTCAAAAACTCAATTCAGCCCCACTGGGATTCAATAAACTCAAGGTGTAACCTAAATCCCACGGGTGCTCAAAATTGAACTTTCTTAATGGAATTTCCTGGGGCAATGTCATCCGGCTGGAATGACAAAACCATAACGGTTGATATATAGATACATACTGGTTGTATTGAGTTAGGACCGAAGTGTATAACTCATAGAGTAATTTCGGATAGGGTACACCGTCTGCTCGTCACGCTATCTTATTTTCGGCCGGATAGATTCGTGCAACTTCTTAGTCTAATACCAATCCTAATCTTACTCTTATACTATCTAGTCTCAGGTTGTTTAACTAGTCTCTGCTAGGCTCAATAGATCTAGGGTATACTGGTTTATTGCGGCTGCTGAAGTACTCGGGAGAGTTCAACTAATTTCTAAGTTAAATTCAAATCTCTCTGGTGCTGAAATTACAAATAACAATAACAATAACCTTGTGAAATTGACAATAACCTTGTGCGTTTTTATGAGAGTTTGCTGTAAACATTATTGGTTTGCGTGGCTTTTGGTTAAAAACCATTTCATATGGTGACATTCCTAGAGTTGTCGTAATTTGTGAATTATATGCTAAGGGAAATAATTTTACATCTGCTGACCATTCGGTGTATTTTGTATCATTTCCATTGATGATACATCTGAGATATTCTTGTAATGAACGGTTCATACCTTCGACTAAGCCGTTTGTCCAAGGTGCATGAGATGTACGTGGTTTGTGTTTGAAGTTATATAAATGACATAGTGTGATGATTTCATTATTTATGAATTCTGTACCGTTGTCTGTAACTAAAATTTCTGGTAGTCCAAATTTGGCTATCCAGTGTTCATAAAGCGTTGTGTAAGAGTAATAAGCGTTACAATGTGGTACTGGGTTAAGTGCTACATAACGTGTAAATGCGTCAAAAATTACCATAATGTAGGAGTTTCCTTCTGGTGAGGGTGAAATTGGTCCTTTAGTATCAAATGAGATACGGTGGTTAAAGTACAAACTTTGTCCTTTAAAATCTTGTTTTTGTGCTATTTGTTTTTGATTTGGGTAAGGTTTATTTAGTTGGCATACTATACAGTCATTGCATAGTACTTTTATCCAAATTGGTGCATTTGGGAAATAAAAATTTTGTATGAAATTTGAATATGTTTTCTCTGATCCAGAGTGTCCTTTAATATTTTGTGTATGTGAAATATTAAAAGCTATGAGAATCATACTTAAAGGGAGACAGGGAACTGTAGATTCATTTAATTTATATTCCAAAAGGTCTGTATTTTCGTTAATTGTTGTGTTATTAAATTTTCGAAAGTATCGGAGGAGTGTTTTGTTTCCTAAAATAGTTGAATCTGCCTCGACAGGTTTAGTTTTATATTTGTGCCATGATTTTAGTTGTCTAATTACCGGGTCAAGATTTTGATATTGTTTCAATGTTGAAATTGTAATTGTTTCTGTTGGGGGGAGAAAAATGTTTTCAATTTCTAATTTTGATAAGGGTATTGTATCAAGTGGGTCATGGAGGTCAAAAACTTGATTTATTGTGTATTTTGAATCGTTTGTTTGTGGTCCTGATAAATTTATTTTATCAGTTAAGTTTTCTTTTTCAATTAGTGGAAAAAGATCTTTTTTAGGTGGGTGTTGTTTTATTCTTTTTTGTTGGGTGTTATTTTTTATCCATTGTGAATATGGGATTGGTTTAAAAGTTGATGTTCCAAGTAGGTCAACTTCATAGTGATTATTTTGACAATCTAAATAAAGTGGGAAATGTTGTAAACTATTTATCTGTGATTGTTCAACGTTAGTTTTTACTGCATATTTGCATTCCAATCGGGGTGATGTTTCATTTTCTGCAAGGTAGAATTTGATATTTTTGGGTATTTCAACTGTGGTTTTACGTGTAAGTAATTCCGGTGGCGTATTTCGACTTAAAGTGTCTGGTAATGCAAGATTTTTTCCTGCGGTCCAAACTATATGTAAGTTTGGGAATTTCATTAAAATTAATTGAAATCTATAAACTCGGTGGTTTGGATTAGACTTTTGTGTAAAGAGAAAGATGATTGGTTTATGGTCTGTGAATAGAACTGTGGGATGTTTTGATCCAAGTATCAGAAATTCATATTCTGTTAGTGTATATATTATGGCTGTACATTCTCTCATTAGAGTTGAGAGTCGTAGCTCTGCTTGAGTGAATAAGCGAGAATTTGCTGATATAAGGTTCATTTTATTTGTACCATTATGGGATTGTAATAATGCTGCGCCGATGCCAAAGTTCGAAGCATCGCACATTGCATAAAATGGTTGATTTGGATCTGGAATTGTGTTTGAAATTTGTTCAGTTAAGAGTTTCTTTATTTCTTCAAATCGTGCTTGATGTTCTGTATTCCATTCAAAATTATTTTGTTGTCTAAGTATATTATAGAATGGTCTTAGGTATAATTGCATTTTATAAACATATTTGCTTAAAAAATTTAACATTCCAAGGAATTCTTGGATTTTCTTTTTATTTGTTGGTGGTTGGAGTTTCTGAATAGCGTCAATGCGTGATTTTAATGGAGTGATTGTTTTTCGTTCTATATTATGTCCTAAGAATTTAACTCTTGTCAAGAAGAAGTGTGATTTATCAGGGGCGGCCTTCAGATTTTCGTTCTGAAGTATTTGGTGATATTGTTCTAAAACATTGAACATTTCTTCTTCAGTCTGTGATTGCATAAAAACATCGTCTAAATAGGTGATTACGTTTTTCTTGAGTATTAGTGGTCGAAAAATTTTGCTCATAAAAGCTGAAAATGCTGCTGGTCCTATGGATATTCCATAGAATAAGCGGTTGAATTCGTATTGTTGGTTTCCAATAACAAATTGTGTTAAACGTCGCGATTGTTCATCTAATGGCATTTGGTTATATGCACTGTTCATATCTGCGGTTGTAAAGTATTTTCCGTTTATTTTTGTTAAAATAACTTGTATTGGTTCAATAGGCCAATTACACTTTGATTCATCTATGAGTGAGTTGAGGTATCTAGCGTCGAGAACAATTTTTAATGATTCTCCTTTGGCTAGAATGATAACAGGGTTGATAAATGTGTTGCCTTTTGGTTGTTCTTCTTTATTTACTGGTGAGATAATGTTGTATTGTTCTAAAATGTCGAGTAATATGTTCACTTTATCGTGTAAGTGAATTGGTACTTTACTTGCTCTTTGTTTTTTGAAAACTGCGTCTGGTTTTAATGGGAGATGTAGTGATGAGCTAATTTTGCCAACATCAAATTTGGATGTTGCATAGACTGATGAATATTTGATTAGCTGTTTGGCTAATTTATCAAATTCGTCTTGTGTTATTTGTGAATGTTGGAAATTAAACATCGTTAAAAATTTCTGTTGATTCTCTGTGTAGTTATTTATGTTGAATGTCGGTTTGAAATATGGGGTTTTTGTGAAATAATCCGTTTTTTTTTTTCGTTTCTTATTATATTATTTATGGATAATTCTTCATTAAGAATTGTGGATTGACAAATATCTAATAATTGGAGTAGATTATTTACGCGATATGCTTTTTCGTGTATTGGTGATATTGTAGCGTTGGTTTCGCAATAGCCTAAATGTCCTAAAGGTAATGTTACTTGGTAAGGTGTGTTGTTGTATACATGTAAGGAAATAATATCGGAATTCGAGTTTTTCAAATATTTTATTGATGAGATTGTGATTTTGAAAAATTTATGAATAGGTTTGAATTCAAAATCTGACATATAAAATTTTTGTTTGTTTTGTTTTTTATCATATTGGTGAACTTGTTTTATTGAAAAATTGTATATGTTTCCTGATAGTGGTTTCAAGTGTTTTCTTTGTTGGTTATATATTGGATAGAATTTTGAAAAGAATGGTGGTTGTTTATTTAATCTTTGAAAAAATGTTAGGGATGTGTCTTTTGTTTTTGTATATTTATCTTTGATTAGTATTTTACTGTTCAAGATGTTGATTATTGGTATATATTTAGAGATAAATGGTATTCCAATGATTTTGTGTTTAATATCAGTGATATGGAATATTTGTTTAAATGGTTTAGTTAAAATTTTATTTTGCTCCATTGTTCTTGTGGGAAGAAGAAATAATTGAATTTTTCCGTAGCTTATTAATGTTGATCCTTGTGCTGTTGCTAGTTTGCTGGAGGTTTCAAGAGGTGTTTGCTTTGGGTGTAAGGTTTTTATTTCATTCCATGTGGGAATGTTTATTATATTTTATTCTGCTCCTGAATCAATTAGAAAATCAATTTCAAGATCTGGTGGTTGAAATTCTTTGTTTCTTGGACTTTCTAAGAGAAATGGTATTGTCCAAATAAATTTTTTATTTGGGTTGTTCTTTTTGTATATTTTGATAGATGTGGTTTGTATTTAAGCATTTTGTTTTGTCATTTTCATTGGATTGATTTGTAGTGTTAATTCCATTAGTTTCTTGCGTCGTTGGTGTGGAATGGATGGGTTCAATATAATAATTGTGAAGGAGTTCTGATTGATTTTCATATATGTGTGATGAAAATGGTTGTTCATATATGACAGGTTCATAGTCATTTTCGACTGCTATCATATTAATGGAGATAGTGTTTTCTGTTTCACTTTCTGAGTCTGATGATCCACAGTTTATTTGATTGAGTTGTAACGTATCATTTACTGTGTCATCAATACCTGGAGGGTCTGATGTTGTTTCTGGATTTGACTGTACTTGATTAATATGTCTTTGATGTTTAGGTGTACTGCTTCTGTGGCGATTATTAGAATTATTATAATGATTATTTTTCCGGTGTGGTGATTGGGAATAATTTCTATAACGATTATTATAACTTGAATGTCGATTTTGTGAATTATTTCGCGATCTATTTTGATAATTACTGTTTGATCTATTATATGAGTTATTTCTTGATCGATTGTTTGGATAATACTGATTTCGGTTGTCGGAATAGCTTCTATTTTGATTATTGGAATAGTTTCTATTTCTTTTATATGATGAGTTTCGTGACTGATTGTTCGGATAGTATCTATTTCTTGATTAGGAATTAGATCTAGAAACAAATTGTGTTGTGTTTGAATTAGATCTGGAGTAGTTATTTCTACTATTTGGTCTATTGTAGTGATTTTGTGACGAATTTTGTGTATTTCTTCGTTCTGGCGATCTTCCTCTATAACTTGAGTTATGTGGTGATTGATTTCTTGTATAATTTGTATTGTTCGGGAGTGGTTTTCCTGAACTGTTGTTGCTGTACACAGTTTTGTTCGGTAGATTTTGATCTTTTTTCATGTATTGATAGAATGATTTATTTGGTTCTTTATATTTTTGAGGTTTATTTTGATTGTCTTGCTGTTTTTGTCTACATTCAGAAATACTATGTCCGTATCGTCGGCAATAATTACACCATTTTTTGAAAGATGGTTTGCCTTTAAAGTTTGGGTGTTTTTCATAAATATTGAGTATTTCAGTGATTTTTTCAACGAGGTCTGTATCTGATTCCTGTATATTGTTGATATTTGTGGAATTTGTTTCAATTCGGTTAACATATTGTAATTTCAGATTTTCTGTTTCTTCGAGTTTCATTGTGATTTCTGCTTGTTCTAGTTTGTCTACTAGTTTTCGAAAATCTAAATCGCGTTCTCGAATTGAAGAAGGGTGGGATGCTCTCTTTTTTATTGCTATTTTCCTTAATTGTGGTGTTAAGGTCATCATTAAGATTTCTGTCATCTTTGTGTTTTTATAGTCATGTGTATTCAATGAATATGCTTTTCGAACTAGTGTTTCGATGCGTACTGCTAATTGCTTGATGGTTTCATTTGGTAATCTGCGAATTTCATTACATAAAACTCTTTGTTGTTGTTTGTTTCTTTCTGAGTCAAACATTTTTGAAAATTCTTGTGTAAACCTTTTCCAATTTGATTTTATTTCTAGAGGCAATACTGAAAACCATTTTTGGGTTGCGCCGTCTAAAGTTGTTTGTATCAACGCTGTGCGTCGATGTATGCAGTTTTGATGTAGTGGCGTATTAATTGGTTCAGGTCCTATATTTAAAATCAAATTTGCTGTTACTGCATTTAAATAGTCTTCTACAGAATATTCAGGGTCTGTTCCTGTGAATACCATTAAAGGTTTATTTGATGTTATTGATGATCCACTCATAAGGTATGGATTCATTGTCATTTGTAATGATTCTGCTGCATTTGGCATTTGAGAAAAATTTTAAAGTTGATTTCTTGTTATTTCGTGTTGTTGAAGATAATATGGGAGTGGTATTTCATTTTGCATTTGTGTCGGTTGATACGAGTGTGTGATCATTGGGTTTTGTTGCTGAATTGGTTGAAAATATTGTGTATTAATTGGGTTTTGTTGCTGAATTGGTTGTTGAATGTGTATCTATCGGTTGTGGAGAAAAAATTCTATGATTAGTATGTGGTTTCTGTACTCCTTGTCCACGATATTTTTGATTATATGGTGCAAATATATCTGGTTGTAAAAAATCAACATCTGAGGATAAGTAATCCATTTGATAAGATGTTTGTTTTTTATTTTTATTTTGTTGAAAAAATGGATAGTTTTCACTACGATCCTGTGAAGGATGTAAATTTGTTTGAAAATTTACTGAATTAGTTTGTGCCATTGGGTTATCCCAGTTTCGAGATCTTGTATAATTATTAAAATTTTTTCGTGGGGGATAATTTGTTTTTGATGGATGTGTGTAATTATAATTATGTTCTGCAAAATTGTTTCTAGTGAACGTTTTACGTGTTTTTGACGGTATAGTCATGGGTCTGTATGTTTGATAATCCATGTGTGAATATTTTGGGGCAACCGAAGGTTTAACGGTTGATTGTAAGGTTACCTGTGTTTGTGAAGGGTTTGTATTTCTTGGTGTTGTTAAGTTTGGATGTATCGGTGAAATGCTTTGTTGTGTAGTTGTTGTGTGTACGATTTCTTCATTTATGAAGTGTGATGGTGTCTGGATATCTTGTTGAGTGAGATTCCTAGTTCCATTGAGGTTTTCATTGTGTATGACTGTGGAGTTTAAACTATTATTTTGCATATCAGGTAAAAATGTATTATAGTTTAATGGTGTTGCATCAATGGTTAATGGTATTACTCTTACATAATCTCTTATATAAGATATCGTACTTATTGCTTGACTTGAGATTGATTGTGGGAAGTTTATAAATGCGGGATGAGACCATTCGGTGTCCCAAACATAGTCTGATTGTTCTGTGATGGCAGTATCATCGTTTGAGTTTTGAGGTCTAAAATTTTTTCTTGCATGTGAAATTAAATCTATATTATGTGTGAAATAATCTATTATAAACCATGCCAAAATTTTTTGTAAGTCATGTTTTGTATGTTGTGAAACTTCATCTTTAGTGAAATTTTCTTTAATTATTTGTAGGAAAGTTGAAAATAGTGTGATTTCATGTCGTACCCTTATATGTTTGGATGTCTCTGTCGGTGAGACATTTGGGATTGGGGTTTCGTTTTGTAATATTGAAATGTAACTATATATTATTGCAAAAACTTCATTGGTGAATATGGAGTTTGCTCTTTGTGAGTTATGATATTGAATGCTTTTTATATATTCTGAGAATACTTTTGAAAATTCTAAATCAAGGTCGTCTGTTTGAAATACATATTTGCTGTGATTCTGGTTTGGTGAGCTGAATTCTATGGAGTAGATTCCGTATTGTTGTGTTAAGTTACATATATCTTTCAGATAGTGATCGATGATTTGTCTTTTGATCTTTACATCTGGGAACTCTGTTTTACATGGACTGATTCCGGGTTCAAACAAATTTAAGAGTAAATTTTTGCAAAATATATGCTATCCTCTATCAGTGTTTGCATCTACGATAAAGGGGAAGATATCATCATCATCTGGACTTTCTTCACCTGGGGTGTGCGTTGAGCTCATTTTTTCGTTTGATGACTGTTAATATGTAATTATCAATGTGTCTAATTGGTTGATTCCAATTGTATAAATGTACTGGTTTGTGTTTATATTGCTTTTTTATTCTTCTTTTTCCTCTTTTTGATGAATTTGAAGTTGTTTCTGAGTCGGAAGAATATAATTGATCGTGAATGGGGCAATTTTTATCTATAGATTCTTTTAATTTATAAAGTTCGTCTAAACTGCTGGTTTCTGATTCTGAAAATGCGTTTCGGTTTTTTGAAAATCTTTTTCGTGTTATTTGTCTTTGTTTGGTTATTATTTTTCTTTTTAATGTTTGTCGTTTTGTTCTAATGTATCCAACTGTTTGTGTATGAGGTGTGATTACAAGGTCGTATTTTTTGTTATCTATTTCACAATTGTGTAAAACGATTGTTTGTTTATTTCCTAGGTTTTTAAATGACATAAGGTTTAGGATGACGGATGCAAAGGGTTGTTAAATGATTTCTATTTTCTTAGACTGTTAGTCCTTACGATTTTTTGGTTAGCCTAACCTGGGTGTATTTGTTCAGGGTTGGAGAGAAAGGTATATCGATTCCGAAGAATGATTTTATACTTTCTCGTGGCTAGTATAAGCTAAGGTGTTAACTTACTTAATCTTACTTAAGGGTAGTGATTGTGTTCAAGGGTTGGAGAATAGTAAATCGATCCACAAGGTTCAGGTATAATTAGAACGCGAGTAGTTCGTTAGATACTATTTTAAACTTACTAAGTCTAAGATTTATCCTGGGTCTGGTAAGAGGGGGGATCAAGTGAAGGATGAATAACCGAAGTTCTTCACTGTTTATCCTAATTTGAATGATTAGTTTTGTTCAAAAATTTCTGTTAGTCCTGGGTTTTTAGAAAGGGTTGGATAGTGAATCGACGTTTGAGGTCGTTAGACACTAGCTAAGTGGGTGGGGGAGAACAAAATTGTTCTTTTTGATCCAAGGATAGGCCTTGATGATCAAGTTTTAAATTTAATTAAATAGAAAATGATTTAAGATCCAAGGATGAGCCTTGATGATCTGATTTTAAATTTAAGTGAATTTAAGTTTAAAATGATTTAAATTTGTGCAAAGAAAACATTTAGTATTTTATGATATTAGTGAGCTTATGAATGCTGTTATGTTTAGGTGATGAAGCTGGAACAACAGGATGATTTATGATTACTTACCATTTATTGTCATGCTACTAATTTTTATTTTGATTTTTCAATAAATATTTTTCAAACATGTTTTGTATATTACTGCAGAATTTAGGAAAACGATCTGAGATCTTTTTATCAATCATTATTGTATATTAATAATTTTGTTTAGCGCCTGAAATGATTTTGAAGATTGACTTCAAGATTTTATGTTTGCAAATGAAAATTTAAATTCATTGCTAGTAGTATTCTAAATACAAAAGTTTGTGTTGGCTTTTGCCGAACTATCATATAACTATATGGTAAGTTTCTACTTTGTCGTATGTCGTCTCTGGTTCGAGGTCTTCTTCCAATTCCGGGTAGTTCTGTTATTGTTCGGAATATTGGCTCTGATCTATTGAGTCGTAGAGACATTTCGATTAAACTATCGTCGTATAACATTTTGTTAATGTTTTGTCTAAATTCTAATCTATTATTGGTTAATTCTAAGCTATTAAGGTCTTGTTCGAGACTTATGGTCGCGCCAGATGAGTTAGGACCGAAGTGTATAACTCATAGAGTAATTTCGGATAGGGTACACCGTCTGCTCGTCACGCTATCTTATTTTCGGCCGGATAGATTCGTGCAACTTCTTAGTCTAATACCAATCCTAATCTTACTCTTATACTATCTAGTCTCAGGTTGTTTAACTAGTCTCTGCTAGGCTCAATAGATCTAGGGTATACTGGTTTATTGCGGCTGCTGAAGTACTCGGGAGAGTTCAACTAATTTCTAAGTTAAATTCAAATCTCTCTGGTGCTGAAATTACAAGTAATTTCAGCACTTACAAATAAGTGGATTGTTAGTCAGATGGATCATGATTGGTTAATATTAAATACTTTACATTGGTAAAATATCTAATTTATCCAATCATAAAATGTAGTTTAGATCAGGTTCCAGTATGAACTTGTTGAAGGCTACTTATATAGTGTACTCAAATCGTAAAAGCAGTGGTTTACAAAACAGTTGTCTTTTATTCATAAGTTACGTCATCGGGTTTTGAAATTCCGTCCGGATTTGATACTGAAGATTTATTCATTCAACGAACTATGATGAATACACGTCAGATCACTAAAAATTTCAGTTGTTCATCTTTTTTTTTGTGAATTTCAAAAAATTTAAGTTTTAGAACAATTAGCTCTCTTTTTCCAAGTAGTTAAATAGCAGCTATTTTGAAAGTAATTATATCAAAGACCAAGATAAACAGCGACAAAAGAATGGTAATAATTTTTATGTTTTTTCGAGATTCGTTCATCAATTGCAAAGACTTTACTAACAAGCTAAGAATTCAATAGGTAAATTTGGTTCACTTTTTGAGTTTTTGTTAGTTTGAAATGAATTTTACAAAGCTTGCTACGAGTAATTTATGGTCATTATTTGATGTTTACGTCACTGCATTGTCTTGAAAATCCGTTGATTTTAAAAAGCAAAGGGGGTTCCTATAACATTTATGTGAAGTCAGTCAAAACAATCTCTTGAATTAAGTGTGATGCTTCTTAAAGCAAAACTCTGTGGTTGGGTTTGTTTCCTTAAATTCCATGCATATGAAAAAACTTCCTTTTTTGATCTAAAATTGTCAAAATGAAAAAAATTGCCTGCTCAAAATTTGCTTTCAGCATCCTCGACCATTTTTTAGTATGAGTGCTTGGCGATGAAAAAAGAAGCCAGGTTTGTTAGGACTTTTCACTCAGCCTGAACGACTACAGAGTTTTTGGTCATTATCTATGATAGGTTGAGAAATGGGGTGAAAATGATTGAAAACAAGTAAAAATCATTATTTAAAAAATTGTTTTTTTTTTGTTCCGTTAGATTCGGGTTGGCTCGTACAGATGCTCTTAAAGCCGTGTGCATGCTGTTAGCTGGTGATAAAAGTCTTAAAAAAAGTGGTTATTGTCTACATTATCAACAAAAAACATTTGAAAACATCCTAAATTTTTTTAAAAGCAAATAAATCATCCCCGTTATATTTGTCAGTTCATAGCAAAAAAACGGAGCTTAGTTGTTCTACAAGAAATCAGATCTCATAGCTTACTATTAACATTTTTTTTCAAAAAAAGCTTATAATCTCATATGAGACTTTAGACTCTGTGCTCAGTGTTCTAATGGTGTACATAGTGCTCTAATGATGTGTCATCTGCTTCTTTTTAAAACCGCATATTAATGAAAATATGTTTTCCGGTGCGGGGAGGGGGATTTTTGGCTACTGCAGTTAGTTTCTTGAAATTTATGAGTTTTTATGTGCTGTGTTGTCTACATGTAACTGCGGTGTAATTATTTGAACTATTTTATCAGAAACACCAACTCAGACATTGCATCGTTATAGCAAAAATCTATTGACTCTTTAGCTCACAAACATTCATGTAGAAGTAGCCGTTGAAAACAAGTTGGTTTTGTTCATAGTTGATTTAATTAGTTCAGCAACAAAAAAATGCGCTTGTGTGTGTATTCAAATTGCTTTAAAAAAACTTACAAATGTCTCTAAAATTGCGTTAATTGAGCATTGTTGTCCTCACTTTTTTTGGTTCGTTTTAGTTCAGCTCATTTTTAGTCAACGCATCATTTTTGAGGGGACACTATTTGTCACTATTATTTTTTCAAGACTGGTGAGGAAAAAAATCAGTGAGTTCTGAGCACTTGCAAGACAATTAGGCTTCGGTATACTTTGGATATTAACTGAAAAACATAACGGGAATGATTTATATGCTTTTACAAAGCTTTTGAATAAAATTATCAAAAATGTTTTTTTTTCTGCGGTATTTTTGACTGAAAAAACGTCAGGCATCTATTTGCGTCAAAGATGCATTATAAGTCGTAAATATAAAAACATTTTGCCTGTTTCATTGCGTATGATTTACTTTTTCATGCAATGTCTATATGCTAACGGAAAAAAATTTTGAAAAAGAGGTTTTCAAAAAAAACTTCGAAAAGAGTTTTTTCATTCGCAAGTTTAAGTCCGCTGAATTGATGCAGTTGTTTTTGACGGGCAATTAAAAAAAAATTTCTCTCACAAGGTTTGAATTTGCATGCATCCAAACATCGTGTTTTGGCAAGCTGAGATTTTGAATAAAAAATTTTCATAAAAACAGCATATTCCTTATTTTGAAAAAAATCCACAATACATCAAATTTTTTTTTTAATGTATCCGATTTCAAGGTTAAGTCTAAATCACGAATTTTCCGAAATAAAGCTTCTTGAAACTACCGAATTGAAACTCTGGCAAAGTTATTCAGTTGTCTTTGTAGCGCTATATCATCTTTATTTAATTTAGTTAAAAGCGGCCAGGTTGACCTAAATCATAAGTGAGTTAACAGCATTTCACTTAAACTAAAACTCCAACCCGGTTTAAATTTGACTTCCGAAAAAAATGGCGAAACATTTAAGCTTGGGTTTGTCTTTTAATTAACCGTTTTTGATGGAAGTTTTGTTTTGCATCAGCTCTGAGCTCAATTATGCAATAAAAATTTACCTACAAATTTTTTGCAGAAAAAGGGTAGTTTGAAAACTGAATCTTTTCTCAATTTATTTAGAACATTCGAGTGCAATATAGAAATATCTCAAAACTTCTTCTTATATGTTAGAGAAATGACAGCAAGATGAATGCCATGTATTAGCTGAGATGAGGCCCATAATTAGAAATGAGCTCGACATTTTAGAAAGACAAGAGTCTTTTGAACCTGTAATGGTCTCGAAGTTATCAGTCGAAAGAAACTTGACATTTCAGTCTAGATGAACGTGACTTAGTTTCAAATATAGATATTACTTGCCAATTTTATGTCTAAGTTTTTTATGGATCTTTCAGGTTGTGAAACGAGGAAACTGAAAGTAGCAATTTTCTCTCTTTGGTCGTAAAGTCAACCAAATTTAGTGCAAAAACTTTGCTTTTCTTTTAAGCAGGCTGTTTGAATAAAATAATGAGACTAATAACAGAACTGAAACTTCAAAAAAAAAATTTTTTTATTAGTCTGCTTCAACTTAATCAAAAATTGATTTATTTATGATGTCTTTATATCAACTTAATCAAAGTCTTCTAGGACTTTTAATTTTGGAAACATTGATAATTCGTGCTATCAAATAGGATACTTTTAATATTTAGGAACTGAAGGTCCCTGACGAATTTCATTAATCGTGCTATCCTAATGCGTGTTTTTTCACTTTGGTTTCAACAAGGGCTCTCAAGCTTTGATTCCGGTGTTCGTTTTTCTATTTCAGGGTTAACTTGGAATTTTAAACTTTGCAATAATTCAGGAGTAGTCAGGCCCCACTGGATTTTTGTGTGCTTCAACGAACATTTTTAGGAGATAAAGTTTCAAAAAACTTCTCTTTTATGCATCTCTATTGGATAAATTTATTAAAGCGGTTAAGATTGGAAAATTGGTTATATTATTTTTTTTTCTGAAAAACAAAAATTGATAAAGGTATAGTATTAAATGTTGTTGATAATATAGGTAATGATGTTAATACAATAACTTTGAAAAAATTCATAACAGGTAAATCATTCTTGGGACCACTCGGGTCCAAAAACATGAAACAGTTTCTGATTCAGTTTTAATTCTTTTGCTTTTCTCTACTTTAAGCTGTGAAATCCTACTTGATGTTTTTTATCTCCAAAAATTTCTAGGAGGTGAACGTTTTCAGATATATTTTAGTTAAGCTCTTTTTTTGAATTTATTTTTTTCATGAAATGTAAAATACTGCTTTATGATTTAGATTCCTATTTTTTGAAACGAATTCAATTTACGCAGTAGTTTTGTTGCATTTTTCTACGTCACCAAAAAACTCTTAGGTTTAATTGTTAATTGAAATTTCAGATTAATTGATAACTTGTGGTATACCATAGGTTGTTGCCTTGTCTCGCCAGCTTTAATTAGACTTTAATAAGAAATGAAACTAGGAAAAAATGCAAATTGGCGTCTTTGTAGGCGTCTTTTTTCATCTTCATCTCAAAATTTTTTTTAGGGTTTAAAAGCTTGGTTTTTTTTTTATTCAGGCTAAAGTAACGGTGTCTTTTTCTACTTCAAATTAGATTAGACTAAAAATCTTAATTTTGGAACTCTAAAATCATCCCTACCGGATGTTTTTTTTTCTGCAAAAACTTTTCTCTCAAAAACTCTCTAAAATAGGTCTCCTATCGGATATAGTTTTTTGCATTATAGCATGAACGAAGACTTGTCCCGCGTTGAAGTCCCGCCGTTAATTATCGCTTTTTCTGTAGTATCCCAGTGATCTCTATTTTCCAGCGCTAATTCATGTATAATTCAGAGTTTGTTGCATAGATTGTTGCATTCAGAGTTTATAGCGATTTTTCAGAGCTATTTCAGTAATGATTCCGTAGAAAATCATTGCTAAAATTTCAAAACTTTTAACTCATTCTAGTAGCTTTCGAATGAGAGTTTTAGCTGATAACCTCTTTAGCTTACATTTCTGTATAGATTGATATCGCAGAGGTAGCATACAGGTGTACATAGCGCAAGGTTAAGAGAGCGAATCCATGTTACAGAACCATTTTTTCTCATTTTGATAGTTTCTTTATCGCTGTTTCATCGCTGAAAATAGGCCAAATTAGCGATATTTATCGATAAAACTTGCTATTTTGGCAATGAACATCGATAATTCATCGATGGCGATCGCTGCTTTTCTCACTTTTTTATCGCTAATTTTCAATGTTAGCTCAACCCGGGGTAGGACTTGAAATTTTAAAAATAATTCATTTTTAACGCTATTTTCTACTTCAGCGTTAACAAAGTCTCTTATGACTTGAAACCTTCATTTTAGGTGCAATTTTTCCTTCAAACTTAACCATAGGCATAAAAACTTTAACATGGATACAAGTCTTAGCTTGTGCTACTTTCAACTTCAGCACATAGAACTGGAAACTACGAAAAACTCATCAGTTGTTTCTTCCCAGAGTCTAAATTTTTTCTCTACTTTCATCATCTTCAACAAAAGCACATAGTATCCTAAGTTTGATTTTTTCTGAAGGGTTAAAATTTTTCTACTTTAGAACTTCAATATAGACTCTTAGCTTGTGAAATTTTTAAATAAAGTCTAAGTCATGATGCTTAATCAGTTGTCATGTTTTCTCATCAACTTTAACGAGACTTTTAGGACTTTAAATTTTGAAATAATGTGAAACAACTTATGCTAAACCATAGTTTGTCGTTTTGTTTGTTCAGCTCTAGCTAGACCCCTAAATAACGGAAGTTTTGAAAAAATTCAAATTAGTTAGTACTTTTTTTTGGGTGTAATTTTTATTTTCATCTCAAACAAAACACTATTGAACAGCCATAGTTTTGGAAGTTCTTAACTAGTGCTCTCCTATGCGATGTATTTTTTTCACTGTGATTTTTACTAACGCTTTTTGGAGTCAGTTTTTAGTATTTTGCAAATTTTTACAGTTCATACTTTCTATCTGGGCCTTTTCTCCTTGATCGTAAAAAAAACTCTCTCGACTTGAAACAATGATAAATCGAAGTTTCCTTCAGACTGTGATATTTTCTCTGCAGCTAAGTGTTGTTTTGAGATTTAAAATTTTATAATTTATGCTGTTAGGGCTCATAACCTTGGGATAACTCGTGTATTGTCTATCACACCAGTGCATTTTTATACCTCAGGTTAATAAGGGTTCTTAACTTTGAAATTTTAAAACAAATCAGAAGTTGTTGCGATATCCTACTGGTTGTCTTTTTTTACCTCAAAAAGACTTGAAACAATGATAAATCGAAGTTTCCTTCTGAGGGTGATGTTTTCACTGCAGCTAAGGGTTGTTGTTTTGAGGTTTAAAACTTTATAAGATTTTATAAAAAGTCTTATTAGCGCGGTTGTTTGATTTTTCTTTATCTTGAACGTAGGACTTCAGGGCGCAAAAACTTGAAATACGCAAAAAAATTTGCTATTAAAGCAGTGATTCTTCCACTTCAAGGCTAACAAACTCGGCAATTTGAAGTTTGGCAAACATTCGGCGTTGTGGTTTGGCTTTATTGTTAGTGGTTATTTTTGTAAACGCTTCATCTCAAAATAACTTAAAAATCAAAATATTTCATGACTCTTGCAATTAGACCGGGTGTTTTTTTTTCAGTTCAAGATTAAAAAGAATGCGCAGCCTTATAACTTAGACTTATTTTAGTGATGTAAGTTTTAGTGATGAAAGTCTTTTTTAAATTTCCTTAAAAAATTGTTGGACGTAAAAGTTTCAAACTCCAAATAAATTATTTCTACTTTTCTTTTTTCTCTCCTTTATTTCTATTTCAGCGTTAAAAAGACCCGGAAACCCAAAATAATTTGGAATAATTGACAACTCTTGTGATCCTATAGTGAGTCTTTTTTTTTCAGCTGTACTTATAATCTTACATTTCAAATTTTTGTGACATTTCTTCATCGGTGCTACTCTATTTGAACTTTAACAAAACCTCGTATGATTTGCAACGATGGATTTAATTGATAATTCGTGCTATGGGCATTTGTTTTTTTCATTAGCCGTAATTAGAAGCACATGAATCGAAGTTGAAAAGTTTCTCAAAAGGTTCTACTTTTTGGCTGTCTTTTCTTGCCTTCATTTGAATGTAAGCTGTTAGGGCTCAAAACCTTGGGATAATTCGTGTATTGTCTATCGTACCAGTGCATTTTCATACCTCAGGTTGATGAGGGTTCTTAACTTTGAAGTTTTAAAACAAATCAGAAGTTGTTGCGATATGCTACTGGTTGTCATTTTCTACCTCAAAAAGACTTGAAACAATGATAAATCGAAGTTTCCTTCTGAGTGTGATGTTTTCTCTGCAGCTAAGTGTTTTTTCGAGATTTAAAACTTTATAAGATTTTATAAAAAGTCTTATTAGCGTGGATGTTTGATTTTTCTTCATCTTGAACGTAGGCCTTCAGGGCACAAAAACTTGAAATACGCAAAAAAATTGTCTATCAAAGCAGTGATTCTTCTACTTCAAGGCTAACAAACTCGGCAATTTGAAGTTTGGCAAGCATTCGGAGTTGTGGTTTGGCTTTTTTGTTAGTGGTTAGTTTTGTAAAAGCTTCATCTCAAAAGAACTTAAAAATCAAAACATTTCATGACTCATGCAATTGGACCGGATGTCAGGTTTTTCAGTTCAAGATTAATAAGAATGCGCAGCCTTATAACTTAGACTTATTTTAGTGATGTAAGTTTCAGTGATGAAAGTCTTTTTTAAATTTCCTTAAAAAATCGTTGGACGTGAAAGTTTCAAACTCCAAATAAAGTATTTCTACTTTTTCTTTTTTTCTCCTGATAGTTGAGCTGTTAGGACTCAAAACCTTGGGATAATTCGTGTATTGTCTATCAAACCAGTGCATTTTTATACCTCAGGTTAATAAGGGTTCTTAACTTTGAAATTTTAAAACAAATCAGAAGTTGTGGTTGTCTTTTTCTACCTCAACTGATTTCTAATTGAAAAACTCCTGAAATCCACTCTGATATTAATTTGATATTAAGAAAACTCGTTGAACCAATTTTTCTGTTGGATTTTTTTTGTATGTACTTTGGAATAATTGATAACTCTTGCTACCCTTATGAGTGCTTTTTCCCAATCAGCGTTAACCAAACGCATATAACTTCAAGTTTTTTTGCTACGTTCTCTAGTGTCTTTTTGCTCTTCAGCTTATGCAAAGGCACTTAGACGTTGAAATTTTGAAAAACATCAATAGTCGTGCTATCCTACTGTTTTTTTTCTCTCCAATTTAAACAAAGGCTCATAGGATTGGAAAATTGATTTGTTTCACAGGTTTTTTCTATCTGGATTTTTTCTCAACCTGAACAAACACTTTTATGTTGTGAAACTTTGAAGTAATTCTTGAGTCATGATTTCATGATTTGAGTCAGGATTTCCTATCGGATGGTTTTTTTCATCAACAGTAACTACACGCTTAAGATTTGAATTTTTCAAACAATTCGAAAACGTTGCTTCATTGTTGTTTTTCCCTCCTTATCTCAAACGGAGCCCTAAGCAATCTGAAACATTATATTAGCTCACGATTTGGCCAACAGTACCAGGTGCTTTTTTCTACTTCGGAAGTTGTGATGTCCTATTGGATGGTGTCTTTTTTGTATCGAACAAAGTTCTCTGAAGAAACGTTGTTTTTTTAAAGTCATAAATCTGCTCTCACATTGGATGTAGTTTTTCACTATAATTTGAACGGAGGCTTTTAAAACTGTTATTTGGAAATGCATTTGTACTCAAAATTTTCTTTTCAGCCTTTTTCTTACTTCAACTTTTGCAACGGCTCTTAGGACTTGAAAACTTCCAATAATTGATAAATCTCGGTATCCATTTGGGTACATTTTTTTACAAGACGTTAGGTTCTCTATTTTCTCTTCAACCTAAACGAAATCATGTAGAAATTGAAATTAAAACTATATATATTTTATCTTGATATCCTTGTGTGTCTCTTCACGCGGTCACGTGTGTCTGTAACGCAGTGACTTTTGCACCTTGAGTATGGGGTTCGTGTCCCGGTCGGACTTGTTTTTTTTTATAGATCTGAAGTTGAATTTCTTTCAGGTAGAAATTGAGTTAATGGAGTCTAGACTTTCAGAGACGATAGTTCCAATCATTAACTGTCGGCTGTTGAAAATTTTGACCAATTAGACATATTAGAGACTAAATCCTCAATTTGTGTTTAAAATTGTTCACTAAAAAGGAAATTTTTTACGGATTTATGATTTTTTTGCCCATTAGATATACTTTGTTCAATATAATTTCAACTAAGAATTTCAGTAATTTGCATCAAATAATTTGCATTTTATGTAGAATTTTACTTAGGTTCAATGATTTCGAAAGTGCTTAAGATTTCATAATTGATGCCATTTTATTGGTAATTTTGTTTCTTATCATAAGAAACGAAGGCGCTTTGGGTCCTAAATCCTTGAAGCATACCATAACTTAAGCTATCGAACCGGATTCTTAGCCTTGAAACTTAGAAATAATTCAGAAGTTATTTATTGTTTTACTAGTTGTCTTCTTTTTTCTCAATCTCTGCCACTAGATGGTAGGGGAAATATTTCAACGTTTTACTCTGTAACTATTTTGCTTCAGTTTGATTGGCTAGAATTAAAACGATCTCATTTTTATTAACAAAACGAATCAGTGCAATCAGTGTTTTGCTCTCTGCATTTATACATTGAATTGCAAAGTTTGGAAATTTAGGCGGAATAAGTAAAAAGACCCGATGGTAGTTTTTAATCATTCAAAAAAAATGCTCTCTTTTACATGTTTTTACCAGTAAAAATTTAAAATTTAAATGACGTTTTTACGACTGAGCATTTAGTAACTTGCGCTTTAATTATAATTTAACCTGCCTACTGTTGCTCTTTTTCTTTAATATTAACAAAAACCCTAATTATTAAGGTATTTTTTATAAGGAATTAATTTATAAGTATTTGATAAGTCGTGATTTTATTTGGTTGCATTTTTTCTCTTCCGAAACATATAAATTTGAGACAATTTGTAAATTGCAGTTTCTGCTAGTTTTTTGCGTTTTTTTTATAAAATGATCTAAGGGCAAATGACTTAAATGCCAAAAAGGTTGAAATTTTTGAGTGGTAGTGGTGTTCTAAGGCGAGTTTCCTCAAATTAGCTTGGGAAAGTATTCCTTATGAAAGAAAATTAGCACCCAGAAATTTTTGACTTCATATAGGGTGTCTACTTTATTTTCAATTTTGGTTAAAAAATTTTGAGTTTTTAAGTTTTGACTTATTAGATAGAACGAGTTGTTCTGTCGATCAAATTTTTTTCTAGTAAAATTAGAAAAAATTTCGAGGCGTAAAACTTATTATAATTCATACTTTGTTACAAGTATGTGACTTTCTTCTCCCCAGTTCAAGCTCTTAAGTTTGAGTAAAATTGCCAAGTCAATGTTAACAATGGCTATCTAGACACAAAACTTTGTTTCAGTACATATTCAGTACATAAAGTATGCAACCAAAACAGGAATATTTTTCTTAGAAAAAGCTCATGGTGCTTGAAAAGCTGATTCTATCCAGCCCGGTTTTTTTTTCTATGCAGTTTTATGATCAAAGAACTCTAATTTTTTTATTAAGTTTCAGCATCAATGAAAGTAATATTTGAAACTCTTTTGAATTTTAAGCTGTTACTTAAGCAAACGGTAGGAGGAACTGCAGTGTTCATTTGAAATATGAGTGAATACTTCTAATTCAACATTAACGAAGATCCTCAAACTTTGGAATAACTGACAGCTCGTGTTGTCCTATTGTTTTTTTGGCTCAACGAGACTCTTAGGTTTTGAAACTCTGGAAACATGGTTCAATTCATTATTTGTGCTATTTTTCATGATATGTGCTGTTGCAGCGCAAATTTAAGCGAGAGTATAAATGCATGAGAGTATAAATTGAACCAAAATGTAAATGCATATAGGCACAGTAGCCGAGCGTATACAGGGTGCGTCCCGGCGGGTTCCCGCCTAGGTCAATTCCTTTCTAGAACTCAAATATGCGCCGAACTTGATGGGACGCTCCGTAGCCATGTTCGAACCCCCCCCCCCTCTAAACCTATTTTAACCGTATTTTCGCTCTAATTTGGTTCAGCCTTGATTAAGGCTGACCTTTGAAAAGAGCAATTTGTCTCAAGGACAAATACTGACCATTTTAGCAGCTTGCTTTGAGTTATGCAGTTTTGTGGCCGATGTTACCGATGTTGAAGTATGTAAAAAAAATCGTTACTTTCCAGAGCTATTTTACCGAGAAAATGCTCATTAATTCAATCTGTTTGAAATCTAATCTTTTTTCAATTCGTGGAGATTGACGCGCACATTTTGGCGACCACAGAGGGATTTTTTTTTGTTTTTAAATCCCCCTTCAAATTATCATTCTTTGTCCCCATTTGACGACTTCTCAGAGCATTCTGACAACTTCTGAGCATTCTGACATCTTTTGATGACTTCTCAGAGCATTTGACGACCTCTTCTGAGCATACTGACGACTCAGAGCTTTCTGACATCCCGGAGCATTTCGACAAATTGATCTCCAAATCACCAGCTTGTTCTGGTGAATTCGATTCGGCTGACGTCTGCAATTCGATATAGGCTGATTTTGTGTCGGCAGCCATAAGCATCACAGGTTTCCCGGAATCATCAAGGAACTTGACGAACAGTTTCAGTGGTTACAAACAGTTTCAGTGGTTTGCTTCAGTGGGACTTGTGAGTGCAGTTGTTCAGACTCGTGAGAGAGAAATTTCCGGTGCCGAAAATCTCCAAAACCGTCAAAAACTGTAAGACTCGTCTAGTTTTTTTAAAATCTTTCTGTGCAATAAAATTAAGTACGATGTCTTTTTGCGTATACCAACTCAAAGCAAGCTACAATTGGTAATTTTCCCGATACCACAAATGTTTGTGTAATTATGAACGGATTGAAAATCCAGAAAAACTGAACATAGACAAAGGTCCTAGATCAATTTTTCGGAAAAATTTTGGACTCGAACCCTCGAACCGTCAATTCTGTAGGAAATTTTTGATAATCGTTACTTTTAGATCGTTAAAACCACACAAAAATCAAAAATTGTTAAAAAATACCACATAAAATTCCCAAATTCGCTTATTTATCCGATTCCAATTTATGTTAAGTGGTCTGGGCAGGCAGTATCAGGCAAGTTAAGTTGAGTTTTTTTATCCTCAGGTTTCTTCCGCGTGGTTGTTGGAATTCAATTAATTTGCCTGATTCCCCACCTCGTTGGTTAACTAAAACTTAAGTTGCACTCTCCAACGCACCTGTTTACCCGCTCACGCATTGACTCTGTTTTGTCACAGTAATGTTAAGTGGTCAGCTACGGTGATATTAAGCGGTTAAGTTCAATTTGTTCATCCTCAGGTGTCCTCCGCGTGGTTGTTGGAGTTCAACCGACCTACTTAATTCCCATCCCCATTGGTAACTACTGCCGCGAATAAGGGCTCTTAGCGTATGGTGTTCATACTAGGGGCCAGTTCTCTAGACCACGCGCTCCGTAAACTATCCGCACCGTCGCAAAAGCGCGTGAAAGAGACTTTTTTAGCAAAGCCCGGTTTAAGCTTTAACTTTAACGCCAGGGACTCGCAAAAAACTATCCAATACTATCTGCACCATTTTTTGTCGAACCGGAAAGATCTAGTTACTTGGCACGACGCCATAAATAACTCCATTAGTAAGCACCGCAATAACAACAATCGTGGTTTGAGTACTGACCAACTTAAGAGCCTTCTTTTGAGATACAAGGAGAATATTACCGCTATTGTATACTGTCGCCGCAACGGTACGGACAATATAGAAAAAAAGTTGAAAAAGACAGATATTCTCGTTCTTAACATAGTTGAGGATTTTATCTCAACGCGAAAGGCCAAAGACCAAATACTTACCGAAAAATATGAAGAGCTGCACCAGCCCCTTCACTTGAGTTGAAGACTCTGTTGTTACTTAGATGAAACAGTGCTGACGTAAGTACACTGAACGCTAAGAAGAAGCGCAAACGTTTGTCGCCTAAAAATTGTAGGGCGATTCACAAAAGACATAAAGCGTTAAAACTTCAAGTTACTCCCCCTTGTAAATTATTGCTGTATTAGAGTATTTTGTGGATTTACTTGAGTGAAAATAAAGTGTTTTCTGAGAGTCGTTTATTTCTGAAAATATTATGCATGGAAGTTAAATTTCAGAAGAAAATTAAGAAGTTGTTTGAGAAACGTAGCAACGAATTTTGTAAACGCTACGAAATAATTTTGGAATACTTAGAGAGTCAGAGTTGTTGCTCAAAAATTGATACCTATATTGAAAAATGTAGGAACTATATAGAACAAGCGGTCGAGGTAAATAATGAGTTGATTGATATGGCTGCAAAAAGTGCCAACCCCGATGAATCGGCACAGGATATGTAGCTTCATAAGTTAACGCAAATCAACGATAAAGTTTTGCAGGAAGCTATCACATATAAAATCAATTTTGAGGCAGTAGCTGAGCCGAACTACATAGATAGCAGCTCAAACATTTATCATCATTCCGGAAAAAGTGAAAAACCACAGTCGCATAAAACAGATACCCGCTCTAAGTTGTCACACCGAAGCAGCCGACGTCAGCAATCGGGTTCTCAGAAATCTAGTCGTTATACCGCTGCTCCGTCGAAAACACTTTCTGAGAAAAAGCGCAATTTAATGATTTTAAAGAAACAACAAGAGGATATTGAGAGGCAGGCAAAGGTGTCATTAAGACTGAAAGAGCAGCAAAACAAGATGAAAAAATGGTTTTTAGAACAACAAAGCAGTTTAGAGTTGGAAGAATTGGCTGAAGAACACAGGAAAAAACTGGCAGAAATTGAGTTGAAAGGGCTTGCATTAGAAGATGAGCTGTCGGAAATCAGCAGGAGGAAAGTGGTTTAACTCTAATCTCTCCACAACTAACAATGGAGGAAAAGGATCGTACGCGTCACTGGGTCGAATCTGTTGACCACAATCAGCCTAACTCTGTTGTTGTTTCCAATCAAGAGCAGCCCGATCGTTCGACAGCTCCTGAGAAAACTTAGACTGCATCAACAAATTACATGGTCTCATCAAGTTTTACAGGAGTGAATAATGGCCAGGCAGCTTCTACTGATCTGGGATTGTATTTCAGTAACCACATTCACAGGCAACGACATAATTGTCGAATTTGGTCCAATCGCAGATTTCCGTTAACAATCCAGTAGAGTTACAGCAGGTCATTCAACCCCTTACTAATAATTTGCCTCAGCAAACTTTTTTGTCCACTCATCCAGTGCGAGGCAATCCAAACACAGGGTCAGTAGTCCCGGTAACTTCTGAAAACTATTTTGCTCCACCAACATCTGCAGACGTTCCTTCTGTTGTAGCACCGTTCGTTCCTGCATCAACAGCTATTAATCAGGTTCTTTAAGTCATCACACTACAAGATCAGTAGTAGCTGGCTACCAAGCACCTGTAATCCCATCACAACAACATATGGGTGTTCCCGTTAGTAGTTATAACTTTTCAAGTGGCCACTATAATCCTTATAGTAATTTGTGGAGACCAGCTGTTGCTGCCCCTTTAATGTCAGCTCAACAACACAACGTTCCTTCGACAACTGTTTTTTCTGCAGTTGATTGTTCCTCCGAATGTACGATTGTTCCTCCGAATAAATTTGTTCCTTATACAAGTGGAGAGAATGTGTTCTTTGTGCAGCCTGAAAATTTTTCAGATGCTAATCAACCGTTCGTTCCCGATTATCACGGATTAACCCGGCACCAACTCCCGTTAATTCACCCGGTGCAGACGTCCAGCGTCCACTTTCGACACGAGAGTTGGTTAGTATTATCATGCACAGCCGAAAAAATCATCTCCCTGAGTGGAAGCTGACTCAGTTCAATGGCGACCCACTTAATTGGCATGAGTGGTTTGGGCAGCTCATATCGACGGTCGATTCAGCCATACTCAGTGACAATGAAAACCTTACCTATCTGAAAATGCTCGTAGTATGTAAAGCAAAATCCGCAATCGCTAAGTATAGCTATAGCGGAGTACTATATAAAGACGCATTAGCAACTCTTCAAAGAAAATTTTGAAGAGTTGCTGATGCTGTAGTACTGGCTCATCTGGATAAATTGAGTTATTTTCCGCCGCTGAAAATGCATAACTCGGAAAATGTAATTGGTTTTTCCTCTACAAATTCTGGACTTGTTGCCGTATTCAAGTCTCTATCTTTCAACGACGACCTGAAAAGTGTTAACTTACTGAATCGAGCTGTGAGTAAGCTTCCTCCAAACCTTAAGGAGGCATGGTCAAGGCAAACCGTAAGACGCCAATGGCATCGACCAACTCTGCTAGATTTCAACGAATGGCTTAAAGAAAAAACGGAGGGTCATGAGAGGCTAAAAACAATTACTTCTTAGGGTAAGTCTGAAGAACCAGTGAAGCAGAAAGTAGGTACAAACTAATAACGCAAAGATAAGTGATAAGATTAGAGAAAAACCAAAATTCCCTCCATGTTCTGTATGTAAAGGTCAACACGCTCTTTGGAATTGCGCCGTATTCAAAGAGAAAAACGCTACGCAACGAGCAAAACACGTAACCGAACAAAAATTTTGCTTTGCGTGTTTACAGAGCAATCACAGTTTTTGTAATTGTAGCAAGGACAGAAAGTGCCCCAAGCCAGTTTGTGAAAGCACGCACAACGTGCTCTTACCTGGAGCTGAGAAAATTTTTCCTCCTAAGGATACTAAAAGTTCCCCGGCGTCAGGTAAAGCAAACAGTAAACATGTATCGACTAACGCTGCCGTCGGCAATATCCATAGCCAGGAGTCAATTAAATGCCTCCTGCCAGTTGCATCACTCGCCGTCTCTTCGGATGCGACGATTACTAATGCCCTAGCTCTTTGCGATAGTGCTTCCATCCACGCATGGGTATCCGCCGATCTCTCTTAAAACGTCTCCATTTGGTTGGCACTCCCGTTAACCTCACCATAAATAGATTTAATTCCACGAGCTTGATGAAAACTCATCAAGTAAGTTTTCAAGTTTCCGCCGAAACGATAAATAATTAATTTTCGTTTTCTTTTCGAGCTTATGTTAAGGATCATATTCGCATTGGATTGGATAGCATAAGTATTCTTGAATTACAGGAAAAATACCCGCAGTTGGCTCCGATAAAACCTATACATTATAAGTATGAGGAAGTCGAAATAATTTTTGGACAGGATTTCTACCATGCCATAAGACCCGTTGAGTACCTTCTGGGGGAGGACTCTATTTCACCGTGCGCCGAACGCCTTCCGATAAGTTGGGTTTTAAGTGGTCCGTTATCGCAGTCCTTTAAGTCGAACTCGTCTTGCTTTAAATGTGTTGTCGAGGACATGTCTCTTGCGGACCAAGTTAAAATTTGGTATGAGTTGGAGTCATATGCAGCCTTCAAGCAGGTAGATGCCCGCTCCGCTGCCGACAAACGCGCTTTGTCTCTTTTGAAAAAGGACACCTTTCACGATGGTGAGAGGTACATTGTACCAATGCTTTGGAATGATAATGAAATTACTTTAACAAATAACTATTTTTCCTCCTTAGCTCAATTAAAGTCTTTGGAAAGGAGGCTAGATAAAGATCCGTCGCTCCGTGAGAAGTACGCCGAAACAATTAGAGAAGATATACAAAAAGGATATTTCATAACCGTTAAGGCGTACGATCCCAAATCACGAGCTGATCGTGAGTGGTATCTCCTGCATCACCCGATTTTGAACGCCAACAAACCCGGTAAGGTGCGCCGAGTCCTCAATGGGGCATCGAAGTGTCATGGCGCTTCCTTAAAAATCTCTGTTGGCTGGCCCAGATCTCCTTCAAAACCTCATTTTTGTACTTTTAAGATTGCGTCAGCATAAATACGCCGTTTCAGCTGACATTGAAGGGATGTTTTTACAGGTTGGAGTCCGTGAAGAAGGTCAGCCTTCTCTTCGTTCCTTGAAATTAGGTAGGGATTTAATCTCGTTGCTTAAGCTAGGCGGGTTTCATCTGACAAATATTGTCAGCAACATGCCCGACGTAACAACCGCTCTCAATCCGGACAACCGTGAGTCCAATTTCTCTGTTAAAGATATTTGTACGAGTCCAGACCAGTCGTCGCATGTTCTCGGTCTTAAGTGGGATCACGTAAAAGATACCTTAGTCGTTAGTAGAGTGGTTGATTGTCCACTAGACAAAGCAATCACCCAGCGTACCGTGTTGAGTTTTCTTTCCTCTGTTTTTGATCCAATTGGATTAGTGGCCCCATATACCGTGAAGGCTCGCCTTCTTTTAAAAGATATCTAGCGAATCAGCGGTCAAAAATGGGATGATGATATCCCACATGAAATCAAAAAGCAGTTCCTTGAGTGGCACTCAGGTCTTCATTTGTTAGGTTCTCTGACAATTCCTCGTAGCTATTTCACTGAACTTTTCGACCGAATAGAACTTCACATGTTCGGTGATAGTTCGCAGGATGTTTTCTGTGCCGTCGCTTTCCTTCGTGCGCGACTTGCTAGCTCGCATCAGACCGAATTAGCCTTTGTGTTTAGCAAAGCCCGCGTTGCGCCTATGAAAGCGCTTTCTATTCCAAAGTTGGAGCTTCAAGCGTCTCTTCCTGCAACCCGCTTAATAGAATAAGTTTTGAAAGGTCATACTTTCAAAGTTACGGACATTTTTACATATACATGTGGACAGATAGTACCATTGTTCTTCAGTGGCTTAACTCCTGTAATAAACTACCCGTTTTTGTTGGTAATCGCACTGGTGAGATTCTAAAGTCTACCACCACTGATCAGTGGTATCACATAATTAGCTGTGATAACCCAGCTGATACCGGTACACGAGGGATTTCTTCGGAAGCCCTCAGGTAAAGCAGCTGGGTTAATGATCTTAGTAGACTGAGGACGACTGATTGGCCGTTCAAACCCAATACAAGGGTTATTGATAAAATAAGACTCAAAGGACCATCATGTGATATCGAAATTTGTCTGAAAAATTTGTCAAATTTTGCCGTCGGTGCTTTGACAGAAAAAAATCTTCACTTCGGAAAATTGGAGAGATTCAATTCAATTGTAAAATACAAATGCACAGTAGCATTTTTTTTGAGATGGCTGCCATCTCATAAACTTTTCCGGTCGAGTATATTGGAAATTAAGGACCCGTGTGAAATGGACATAGCTGAACAGAAGCTCATTTACCTGTCCCAGGGTGAGACTTTCCCAAGCGAGCTAAAGCTACTCAGGTCCGGTAAAGTTATCACGAGGAATAGTCGGATCGCCAAGTATTCGCCGTTCATTGGACCAGATGGCATCCTTCGCTCGACTGGGCGCATCAGCCGCTTGGTTAAATCCGATTTCGATAGCAATCATCCGATTATACTTGATGCACGTCACGAGATTGTTCGGTTGTTGGTTAAACACTTGCACGTTAGGAGCTTCCATCAAGGCTTGGATTACATGCGTGCGGTGGTTAATTTGAAATACGTTGTGTTAAATTTGCGATGGTTGCTCCGAAACATTGAAAATACTTGCGTTTCGTGCCGAAAACGCAAAGCGCAAACTGTAACTCATATGATGGCTGATCTGCCCATTGAAAGGCTGGGTTACAAGCAACCTCCTTTCTCTAACACAAGTGTCGACTACTTTGGGCTGTTCCTAGTTCCGATTCAGAGAAGTACGGGAAAAAGGTGGCGTTTTTTATTCACCTGTTTCACCACTAAAGCGGTGCACATTGAAGTGGTGCCCTCTCTCGACACAAGCTTGTGTGTTATAGGCGTGGAGAGGTTTATTGCACGTCGCGGTACTCCGACTACCATCATGTCCGACAACGGCACGAACTTTGTTGGCGCTCACAAAGAACTCTTAGCTTGCGTTGAGAGTTGGAACAAGCTCGCACCCGCTGTGTTTTCCAGAAAGGGATCAAGTGGAAATTCAATCCACCAAGCGCACCGCACCATGGTGGCTCCTGGGAGCGATTAGTTCGGAGTGTCAAGCGTGTTTTGTATGACATCCTAGGCAACAGAAGCGTAACTGAGGAGGTTCTAAGAACCACGCTGTGCCTTGTTGAGCAATCACTTAACGCTAGACCGATAACAGCCGTTAGTTCCAATCCGCTAGATCTAGAGGCGTTGACCCCGAATCATTTTATCCTTGGTCAACACGCAGCGAGTTTTCCGTCGCTAAGTTTCGAAGAAAACTTCGACCATAAGAGGCGGTTCGCCAGAGCGCAATCATACGCTAACGCAATCTGGACACAATGGATGCGTGAATACGTTCCTTCCCTCAATAGGAGGGCAAAGTGGCACAACCAATCAGACCTTAAGTTGAAAGCCGGTGACTTGGTTTGGGTCATAGAGCCTGACACTCCACGTGGACATTATCCGCTCGCACGTATCATTAGACTGCACTACGGCAGAACGGATGCGCGAGATCCGCCGACATAAAGACCGTTACGAGCGAACTGACACGCGCGACTGTAAAGCTGGCTCCTGTTCTTCCTTATTTAGGGGTGGGGGATGTTGCAGCGCAAATGTAAGCGAGAGTATAAATGCATGAGAGTATAAATTGAACCAAAATGTAAATGCATATAGAGACAGTAGCCGAGCGTATACAGGGTGCGTCCCGGTGGGTTCGGCGCCGGTTCGAATCCCGCCTAAGTCATTTCCTTTCTAGAAGTCAAATACGCCTCGAACTTGATGGGACGCTCCGTAACCATATGTTCGAACCCCCCCTCTCTAAACCTATTTTAACCGTCTTTTCGCTCTAATTTGGTTCAACCTTGATTAAGGCTGACCTTCAAAAAGATTAAGGCTGAGCAATTTGTCTCAAGGACAAATACTGGCCATTTTAGCAGCTTGCTTTGAATTATGCAGTTTTGTGGCCGATGTGACCGATGTTGAAGTATGTAAAAAATCTTTACTTTCCAGAGCTGTTTTACAGAATTGGCTCGTTAATTTGCTCGAATTGAATTTGCTCGTTAATTCAATCTGTTTGACATCTAATCTTTTTACAATTCGTGGAGATTGACGCGCACATGTGCTACTGTTTTTTTCCGTGTTCGCAAAATATTTTTAAAAAGTAAAACTTTTTGTTGCGAGAGAATATGCGTTTTTTGGAATTGTTTTTAATGTTTTTGTCCAAATTTGAATCCTAACTTCAATCCCATCTTTCTGTTCAGTTAATGGCAATGTTAATGCTACATAGCATTAAAGTATGAAAGTATAGTATAAAGCCAGTATAGTTGCTTATCAATATCAGCTATATAGCTCAGCGTATACATAGTGCGTTCCGGGGAGTTCGGCGTGGGTTCGATTCTCACCTAAGTCGTTTCGTTTGAGAATCCTATTTGAGCCGAACCTGACAGAACATAAAATGCTAATATTTTAATCGATTCAAAATTGGTTTGCAATTGAGTTTCTGTTAATTAAACTGCGTGAACTAAGTATGAACTCATTGTGAAAAAACACATAAATCACACAAATCAGGGCATGAACAAGCCCACTTTTTAACTTGATACGTGTAATGTTGTTGCTAATTCCGTGCAATAAAAAGTTACTAAAATTCGCCGTTTATTGATTCTCTTGAATTAAACCGATTCTGTTTCCTGTTTTTATAAGTTATAAAAAAGTTATAAAAAAGGCCAGAATATTTTGGTGCCGCGACTCGGGAACACACAACCGAGGACCTACCCGAACACAATTTAATGCGAGCTCGAATTGAATCAAGGAACGACCCCTGCACAATTTTGTGCGACCTCAAATTGAAGCAAGGAACGACCCCTGCACAATTTTGAGCGAACTCATTCTCCAAATCAAGGAGCCCTCCACAATTTCGTGTGACTCCAAGCCAAAAACGGGGAAAGCACCACAAGTCAAAACAAAGCCGACAAGCCAGAAGGCCGACATCACACAAGGCGGAAAGTGGTTTTTCTGTGGAATCTTCGTGTACTTTTGGACTCAGGCCAGGTGAACAACCTGCAAAAAAACTTGTAAGATCGAACCTGTGCTTTCAACTAACTTTTAGAATCTAATTTGTGCTAGTTTTTTAATCGAAAAAAAAGTGCTACTTTTTTGATTATCAGTGCTATAAATTTTCATACGATGTTGTTAATTGCAAACCAATTAAGACCGTACTAGATACATAATCCCAGCTCATACCCAGTACCCTATTACCCCAGGATAATCTCGAACCCAAAAAATTTTGTGAAAAAAAAAATTCAGAAAATTTTCCAAAAAATTTTCGCAAAAAAAATTGAATTAAAATTTTCAAAAAAAAAAAAAAAAAAAATTTCTCGAAAAAAAAAGGTTAATCCAACTTTTCCCAAAACTTTCACTGACAAAAAATTTTTTTTATTTTTTTTGCTCGAATTTAGAGCAAAATCGGAAAACACCGTTTTCGTCTCGCCCGTTCAACCGTTTTAACCGTCAATCGTGTCGAGCAATTTTTTTGAGTGAATCCCTACCTCGGTTTCCTCCAGTGGTTGGATAAACTTTGAAAATTTGCTCGGCTCGCCCCGTTTTCGGCCGCATACCGCCGCGACCGTTACTACTACCGTTTCGCCGTAAAGTCGTTGAGTTTAACCGATAAACCGTACGCGTTAACTTAAATAGTACTGCTTCGAAAACCTTACAAAACCCTCAGCTAAGGGTTCTGAAAGTTATTATCGTGATATTTTTTTTTTCTATGTGACGACTTTACATCAACCGACTCCTTAAATTTGTTCATCATTGCTGCGAGTTCTCTCCATCACTCCGTAAATACATTACCATTAACTCTACAAAAACGCCTCGACGACACTTTTAAAGCAGTTCCAGGTTTAAGCTTTAATTTGAATGCAAATAACCGGCAAAAGACTGTTCAATATATTTTAAGCAATTCCCCAAAATGTATGATAGAGAAAAATTTTATAATTTGGCACGATGTTATAAATAATTCATTGAGCAAGCATAGATCAAACAACGATAACCCACTTACACCAGAAAGTCTGATTAAAATTTTAAAAGAATATAAAAACAAAATATCAGCCATTATTTACGTACAACGTCAAAATACCCCTAATATTTACGGACGTTTGGTTGAAACAGGAATATTAACAATTAATGTGACCAAACATTTAATATCAAAAAGAAAAGCTAGCAATAAAGAATTAATTCGTAAGCTTAAATTAATTCATCCTCCGGCGTTTTTAGAAATAAAAAATTTGAGAATCATTCGACGTTATTTTCCCAATCTGTCCGAACTTATCAATAAAGTTAAAAGTCGTCGACCAAGTTCAAGGAAAAGAAAAGCAGATAAGCAAAAGATTTCACAAATGACAAGAGTCGAAGAATATTTAACATTTGTTAGGCATTATAAACCTTGATTTTTTTTTGATTAGTTAAATTCATCTTTATTTTCAATCTTGTAGTTGTTGTCCTTCTGTTCCGTAGGCAACGAGAATCATAGGGGTCTTGCGAGGATCCTCTCGTTCGGTATAGGACGCGGCTACTTGAATTGACTCTAGTTTGATTCCGTCAACCGACACTATTTTTTTTTGCTCTTATTTAGAAACAAATATTTCAAAATGGAGCTTGATCTCGGCCAGACGCTAAACAAAATTTATCTTGCCAGGAAAGAGTTAGAAACAAATCTTTTCGATTACCATGCCAAAATTACGGAATAAATAAGTGCGAATGATAGACCAGCTAAAATTGAAACGTACATAGAAAAATCTAGCATTTGCTTACAAAAAATTATGGAGAAAAATGATGAGCTTAAATCTTTGTCTATGCACAGCAACAACGCTGCTGAAACAATAAATCAACTTGAGTTTTACCTAGGATCTACCACTGCAAAACATGACGATGTATTAGGTCTAGCTAAAAATTACTTTCAATTTAAACATCAAGAGGACCAGGTAGCAACTGCACGAACCCCAAGCGAATCCGTCCGTTCCAAGAAACCCCTTTCACAGCGCTCTAAGATTGCATCAATGACTTCGGGTGAGCGTCGGAGAGAAGCAGCCCTTGCAAAAATTAGACGCGAGGAAACTGAACGCCAAGTAGAGGCTAAGCTTCGTTTGAAAAAGCAAGAGATCCAGATTCAGTCGATGAAGGGTCAACTTGATCTTGATGTGGTTGTAGAGGAAAGCCGTCAAAAGCTAGCTGAAGCAACTATCGAAGAGGCTGAATATCTGGAAGACGCCTCTGAAATTTGTGAATTTCGTCGTAGCAGATCGAAATTGGCAATGGCCGTTCAGGAGAACCAAACGTAGGAAGACAGGACAAGAAGTTGGGTGAACACTCAATTCCCAACTCAGGAGATAGTTCAGCCCGTGGCGCCAGTCCAAAGTGTCAATCTGGAACCAGCTTCCGAGTTCTTGTCATTTTCAAGTATTGAACCGCCTTTCAGTAGAAATCTGACGATGATTAATAACTCACATCCATTTGCTGGTTATTTCGAAACCACTTGTATAAACTCACAGAATGTTAACGTCCCTCATACATCAAATACAAGTGTCAGCTTGCCAAATCCAAAGTTAAACAGTACGTATGAGCCACAGGAACAGCTACCTTTGACCAACCTATACAACTACAACCCTTTGAAGCAGAGTAGTTTTCATCATTCTAATATCCCGACGAGCTCAATGCCCATTGCTCAACAAACCTTTTTCCCAAGTAATTCCGCAAATTTTGTGTACCAACCGCTTTTACCAACTAACGTTGGTCCTCTCAATCCTCCAACAGTCACCTTCTCCCCTAACTCATATTATGTCACACAGCCATCGAATGTTCAACCGTTCTCTAGCGGAGGAAAAACTTTTTATGTCGGTGATCCTAAAACTTTAGACGCCGCAATCTATTCAAAACCGCTGATAACGCCTTATACAAATGAGAACAAACAATATGGCCAATTTACGTCATCGGGCAGTAAACCAATCACAAATCAAGATCTAGCTGAAATCTTGACACTGAGCCAGAAAGGTCCCTTGCCTGAATGGAAATTGTCTTCTTTCGACGGGAATCCGTTGCAGTGGCCTGAATGGTTTGGTCAGTTCAAAAGTGCAATCGATGCAAAAGTTTTAAGTGATGATGTCAAACTGACATATCTCAAAACTCTCGTTTCAGGCAAAGCGAAGAATGCAATTGCCGAATTCGCTTACAGTGGAGTATTCTACAAGGACGCTTTGAAAACTCTAGAGAGGAAATTTGGACAACCACAGACGATTGTGGCAGCTCATCTTGAAAAACTTTCGAATTTTCCACCTCTCAAAATGCACAATTCAGAAAGCATTATCAGTTTCGCTTCCTGTATATCCAGTCTTGTCGCAGTTTTAAAATCGTTAGGATATGAGTATGACTTGAAGAGTACAACCGTTTTGAATCAAGTTATTTCAAAATTGCCTCCAAATATGAAAGATTCATGGTCTCTCCACTCTGTAAAGAAATGTTGGAGACAGCCAACCGTTTTAGACTTTAATGATTGGCTCCGCGACAAGGCTGAGGCACATGAACTTATGCGTGTGAGTCAGAATAAGTCACGACCTGAGGAGACTCCGAAAACTGGTTTCCATAAACCACCTACAAAAGTTTTTGCCGCTGCTTCAAAAGTTGAAAAACCAATTTATGCTCCGTGCCTCCAGTGCAATGGTAAACACCCACTCTGGAGTTGTTCTGTGTTTAAGGAAAAGACCCCAACTCAACGAGCTCAATTCTCCGCCAAAAATAGGTTGTGTTTTGCTTGCTTTCAACCTGACCACATGTTCCGAAAATGCCCTAAAGCCCGCAAATGCACTAAGCCTGGTTGTGAAAGCACCCATAATGTCTTGTTACATGGTGCTGAGAAAATTTTCAGCGTAAAGTCTGCAAACAAAGAGTTAAACAATAGCAATAATGCAAGCCATTCGAATTCAAACAGTACCGCCCCGCCGAAACGGAATAAGCCGCAAACTTCGTCTTCAAACGTAGCCGGTTCGTCGTCTTACAAGAAACTTACGGGACTCCTTCCTGTGCTTCAATTGGAAATAAGTTCACACACAGATGTGACCACTGCTCTTGTAATGTGCGATTCCTGTTGTACCCACTCATGGGTCTCGGCGGGCCTAGCACAGCGTTTAAATTTAACTGGCCAACAGCTGGATATTCTGGTAAACGGCTTCAATTCGACGGAATCCGTTCCCACGCAACAAGTCGAAGTGAATGTTTTTGCCAAATTCGACCACCATGAATACTCGTTTAGGGTTACGCCGTTTGTGAAAGACAGTTTGAGCGTTGGTTCCGAAACCATTGACGTTACCATTCTTCAAGACAGTTTTCCACATCTGCAGCCAATTAAACCTATTGTCTACAACTATTCCGACGTTGAGATGATATTAGGGCAGGATGTCTTTCATGCAATCAAGCCTCTCGAATACTTCCAAGGACGAAATCAAAACACTCCTGTCGCTGTCCGTATGCCCATTGGCTGGGTTCTCAGTGGCCCACTTCCATCACCAATTGGTGTTCGAGCCACCACTTTCAAGTGCAATGTTGAAGACGTAGCACTTGCTGACCAAGTGAAGAAATGGTACGAGCTAGAGTCGTATGGCACGTTTAAACAAGCTGATCCCCGTTCCTCAGCTGATAAACGTGCACAAAAAATTCTTGACTCTACCACGATTCATGATGGCAGTCGTTATATTGTCGGAATGCTCTGGGCTGCTGACAATATTTATCTTGCCGATAACTTTTACGCTTCGTTAGTCCAGCTTAAGTCTCTTGAAAAGCGTCTAGAGAAAGATTTAAACCTGAAAACTCAATACGCATCAGATATCCGAAGTGATGTCGAGAAGGGTTACGTGGTCCCGGTTAGCCCTCTCGACTCAAAAAACCGTTCAGACCGAGAGTGGTACGTACCGCACCACCCAGTTTTAAATCCGAACAAACCCGGCAAAGTTCGGCGCGTTTTAAACGGTGCTTCTAGGTTTCACGGCAATTCACTGAATAACTCCCTTCTAGTCGGCCCCGATCTGCTTCAGAACCTTTTATTCGTTTTAATGCGCTTCCGAGACCACAAATACGCAATTTCCGCAGATATCGAAGGCATTTTTATGCAGGTCGGCTTACTAGAAAACGATCAACGTTCCTTGCGTTTTTTGTGGCGGGAGGACCCCACATCAGATGTGAGTGTATTTCAATATACAAGGCATATATTTGGAGCGAAAGATTCTCCGACATGTGCTAACTATGCTCTTCGCCGAACAGCCGTCGATAACCAAGATCGTTACCCCGATGCCGCTTGCGCCGTGCTTAACAACTTTTACATGGATGACTACCTTGGGTCTGTGAAAAACCCAGAAACTGCTTTAAGGTTAAGTCGCAGTTTAGTTGAACTGCTTAAGTTGGGTGGGTTTAATCTTACAAAATTTATTAGCAACGTTCCCAGTTTGTCTTCGAAACTAAATCCCCCTAAGACCAGCGCTAACAACAGTAAGGAAATTATTACCGCTGCGATTAATCCGGAAACCGCATCGCATGTTCTCGGTCTCAAATGGGACCACGTCACCGATACGTTGGTTGTGAGCAGAGGAGTCAACCGCGAACTCAAAGACTCTGTTACGCAGCGATCGGTCCTTAGTTTTGTGTCCTCCGTGTTCGACCCCATAGGTCTTGTCGCCCCATATACCGTACGCGCACGTTTGTTATTGAAATATATCTGGAGATTGAGTGGCCAACAGTGGGACGACCCACTGCCAATTGAGTTGTGCCGCAGATTCACTGAATGGCACTCTGGCGTGCCAGTTTTAGGGCAGCTCAAAATACCTCGTTGCTATTTTGACTTCTCAGTAGATGAGGTTGAGCTGCACATGTTCGGTGATAGCTCATTGGACGTTTCTGTTCTGTAGCATTCCTTCGAGCTCAGAAAAACGCCTGTTCCAAATGTCAACTAGCGTTTGTTTTCGGTAAAGCAAGAGTAGCCCCGATGAAGATGCTTTCAATTCCGAAGTTGGAACTTCAGGCTGCACTTCTTGCCAGTCGCCTGAAGGATGATATCGAGAAAGCTCTGACACTGAGTATTTCCAAAGTGTTCATGTGGACTGACAGCACAACAGTCCTTCAGTGGTTGAACTCGACAAGCAAACAGCCCGTGTTTGTAGCCAATCGAGTAGCCGAGATTCTGGAGTCAACATCAATTGACCAATGGTTCCATGTTTTGAGTGGAGACAACCCCGCTGACACCGGAACTAGAGGTATTACTGCTGACTCCCTCAAGCAAAGCAGTTGGGTAAACGGCCCTTCCTTTTTGAAAACTTCTGATTGGCCTTTCAATCCAAATAGGGAAGTTACTGACAAAATTCGCCTGGATGGTCCGGTCTACGATCTAAACGAGGGTTTAGATGTCTCTTCCAATTTTCTGTGCACTGCAGTTTCGACTGACTTTGCCTTCCCTTGGGAAGAGTATAGCTTGTTCTTCAAGATAAAGCGACTGGTCGCATATATGTTGAGACTCTCACCTAAGCATAGATATTTCAGATCACCAGATAAGGCCATAATTGATCCAGCAGAACTTGTTATTTCAGAGAAAAAACTTTTGCAACTTTCGCAGTTAGAGTCATTCCCAGCTGAAAGTAAACAATTAGCAGCTGGAAAATATGTGAAAACGTCGAGCCGTATATCATCGTATTCGCCTTTTATCGGGCCGAACGGTTTAATTAGATCTACCGGCCGTATCCAACGTCTCTCTGCAACCGCATTCGAAACTCGCCATCCAATAATTTTGGATAGCCGCCATCGCCTAATCCGATTGTTTCTCCGTTTTTATCACATTAAGCATGAACATCAGTCAGTCGACTACCTTCGTTCCGTCATTCATCAGCAATTTGTTGTACTACGCTTAAGATCTGCACTAAGAGCTATTGAAACACATTGCGTGTGCTGTAGAAAGCGAAAAGCGAAAACCAATACTCCAATGATGTCTGACCTTCCCGCGGAGCGTCTAGGTTACCGCCAGCCACCGTTCTCGAACTGCGGCGTCGATTATTTTGGACCATTTCATGTAACCATTCGTCGATCTTCCGAGAAACGCTGGGGTTTTCTATTTACTTGCTTAACGACTCGCGCAATTCACATTGAGTTGGTTCCATCCATGGACACAAGTTCATGTGTGATGGCTATCGAGCGCTTTATTTCTAGGCGAGGAACACCCTCAATAATTTGGTCGGACAACGGAACAAACTTTGCAGGAGCCGAAAAAGAGCTTCTTCTGTGCATCAAAAATTGGAACGCAGAAGCTCCACTGTCGCTCGTACACAAAGGCATTAAGTGGAAGTATAATCCGCCAAGTGCACCACATCAAGGTGGAGCATGGGAGCGAATGGTGCGCAGTTGTCAGCGTGTGTTTTATGCAATCTTAGGGTCAAGAAAGTTGACTGACGAGATTTTGAACACAACCATGTGCCTAGTTGAAGTTTCACTAAACGCCCGTCCACTCACTCCCGTTTCTGACGACCCCGATAGTCTTGAGGCTTTGACGCCGAATCATTTCCTCTTAGGTCAGCACAGTCTAACGTTTCCGTCTCTAAGGTCGAGTGAAAACTGTTCTCACTCTAAGCGCTATGCCCGTGCGCAGTCGTACGCAAACGCAATTTGGCAGCGATGGTTAAGTGAGTACGTCCCTACACTCAATAAAAGAGTTAAGTGGCATGCTCCTCCCGAATACTCTTTGAAGACGGGAGATATGGCGTGGTTAGTTGAATCCACTAGCCCTAGGGGCCACTACCCACTAGCACGCATAACGTCGCTAAACTACGGCAAAGACAACACCGCCCGTTCCGCAAACCTAAGGACCATTTCCGGAAACTACACTCGGCCGCTCGTTAAGCTCGTTCCGGTTCTCGCTCCTTCGGGCGTGGAGGATGTTAATGCTACATAGCATTAAAGTATGAAAGTATAGTATAAAGCCAGTATAGTTGCTTATCAATATCAGCTATATAGCTCAGCGTATACATAGTGCGTTCCGGGGAGTTCGGCGTGGGTTCGATTCTCACCTAAGTCGTTTCATTTGAGAATCCTATTTGAGCCGAACCTGACAGAACATAAAATGCATATATTTTAATCGGTTCAAAATTGGTTTGCGATTGAGTTTCTGTTAATTAAACTGCGTGAACTAAGTATGAACTCATTGTGAAAAAACACATAAATCACACAAATCAGGGCATGAACAAGCCCACTTTTTAACTTGATACGTGTAATGTTGTTGCTAATTCCGTGCAATAAAAAATTACTAAAATTCGCCGTTTATTGATTCTCTTGAATTAAACCGTTTCTGTTTCCTGTTTTTATAAGTTATAAAAAAGTTATAAAAAAGGCCAGAATAGGCAAGGTTTTTTTGAAAAAGGTTCAAAATGTTTTTTTTTTCTGATACTTTCAAAGCTTGCAAATATCTGTTCATATGGTAGATTTTATATAAAATGATAAACTGCCAAGCTGTCAAAATATCCGAGAGCGTTTCGCCAACAGTGAGAAAAAGGTTTCTTTTTTTTAGTTACTGATAGCTTTTGAGGAAAAAATTAGATTTGAATTTAGCCACCACCTTTATGCAGTGATAAAAATTATCTTTGAATTGTAGTCTGTGGACATGAGAAATATGTCAGAGTAATTGATGGCCGATAAGAAAATGAATTTCTGGAGAAAACTTAAAAAATAGGTTTTTGTTTTTCATTCCTTACGAGGCCACTTTCAATTTTCAGATTCTGCTAAAATTTTTCCAAACTTCATTCACAGTTGCGGATTCGATAACAGCTGAACTTAAAGTACACATTTTGTTGCGGATTCCGCAAAGTTGTTTATTTTAGAGCGACTTTGAGCAAAGAGCAAAACAGCAGTGAATATCAAAGAAAAATGGCAATGCTGCGGATTCACAACACATTTGTCTTGACCTGTTGCAATGCAAATGTAGAGTATAGATGCATATAAAACAAGAGTATAGTTGCTTATAAAATAAGCACAGTTGGCCGAGTGGCCTAAGCAAACGCCGATTATATGTGTGAAATAACAGTTGACGTAGGTTCGAGTCCCCCACCTGCCCATGTATTATTATACTAAAAACGGGGGTAATATCATTTTTTAACTGTTTTTTGGTTCTAGTTCGGTTCAGCCTTGATTAAGACTGACCGCCAAAAAGAGCAATTTGTCTCAAGGACATTACCGACCGGTTCGTGTGGCTAGCTTGCACCAATTTGTTTATTGAAACTGTGGATTGTTAAAATTATAAAAGTGAGTTGTGTGAAATGTTGGCTTTTAAATTAATGACGATGAATGTATGTATTGCCGAGAATACTACGAGTTAAAACAATTATTTGCCGAGCTGTTTTATACAGTTTTGGAGATTAGAGCGCACATGACCTGTTGCGGATTCCGCTTACAATTCAAAAAATGCACTGTATGGCCTCTTAATATTTGTTTTAAATCTCATCCAAGATTCATAACACGCCACGCCCTCTCATTTTTAATGGCTTAAGGAAGTTGTTAGCGGGGAAGAGTAGTTATAAATAAGGAGTCAAACAGACCTACAGAGAAGCTAGACAAACTTATGGCTTCATTGTGAACCAATTCTGTGTCATTTTACTTTTTTCGAAATGGCAACGATCAATTTTTTAAATATGGTATCAATGAGATTTATGATATCAATCAGAGGAACTTCGGTAAAAAAAGTTTGCGAATCAATCAAATTTGCAAAAGTTTTTCCTAGCTGCTTATTAGCACGGGCTGATCAAAGACTTTCTAGAAGGGGGGGGGGGGGGGGCTTTAAAAAAACATTCAGAATTTTTATCGGCATTTTTTAGTTCGACAAAATTGACTATCCGTGCTCTCTCAAATCATTATAAAGATCAAGAGCAGGGAATTTTCTGAAAAAAACAGCCCTTTTTTGGGCGTTTTCTCAAAAATTATGACCAACAAAATTCTGCGTGTTTTCGGCGCGCGCTCCCCTCTCAAAACTAATATGAATTAGCTACAAAGGCGGCTTAAGCAGAATTTAAGAGATAGTCAGTCAAAAAGGTTTCTAAAAAATTTGACCAAACGTACGTTTTTTCGACTTTTCTGTAGGTCAGCCAAACGATTTATCAAGATCCTGTAAAACATTATTAAGATGTTTTTTGTAAAAATTCTCCTTGCTGCAAGCAAGTTTTAATGAAAACAGCCCAAAAATGACGTTTCAGGACAATTTTTTCGATTTTTCGACCGAAAAAGGATTTTTTTGCAAAAAAATCTGTTTTGAAAAAAGAAAACAGCCCAAAAATGACGTTTCAGGATACTTTTTTCTATTTTTTGACCGAAAAGTTTTTTTCGCGCCCGTTTCTCCAAAATCGGTCCCTGACTTGAACAATTGAATTTACCCGTCCGTCTAATTTATTTGTACGTGCATACCGCAAGCGTATAATTTAATCATATCTCTGAATCATTTTCAAATTTAGCGACAGCATCAGCAAATTCTTTTGGGTTTTTATAACTTATTAATTCTTCTGTTGGTTATTATATTTTCGTTCACAGGCAAAAAATATAATTCAATTCCGGTTTTCATACAAATATAAATATTTTGTCTATCTAAATCAATTTTTTTTTGTGTTTTCAAACAGGATTCAGTGACACAGGTGGACTACGGTGATTGGCTATTTCACTCTCCGAAATTTGTTCATTGTTCGTGGAAGCAACATGTTCTTGCGAATGTCTGGAGAATCTCAAGTGATTTGAGGGTGTAGTTGCGGGCGAAAGATTCGGATCCGGAAGTGCGTTTGAGACAACGGTGTGGTACCATTGGTGAAAACTATTGGTCCTTTGAGATCCAGAATGCGTGAAGTTTTCTCTGTTCATGATCTTCAGCAATACTTTCTCTTCGTCCATCGATAAAGCTGGATAAGTCGAGGAAATACGGAAAAATAGTGAAAATAAAACAATATAAGAAATAAAAATTTTAGTATTTGTTTGAAAAATATCGATTTTGAGAAATTTTGCAGTCATTTTAAACTTTTAAACCATTTGGATATTGTAAAAAAACTTGGAATAAAAATCTTTTTCCCAATTTAGCTGAACTTATCTAGGCGGGAAAATATTTTAAGTTATGCCTATTGTTTATTAATGCAATTCAGTCTACGAAAGTAAGAATTATCCCTGTAGAATCAAATACACTGGGAAGACAGCCGGACAATTTACATGTTTTCCAACTAAATTCCTTTGATTGACGTTAGTGAGAGGCATATTAAAGCAGCTAATTTGTTATTGTTACCTGTCCAATTATTTTGTTATATCGCGAAAGGATAGAATAAAGGCGCTCATTCAACCCGCACACTTTAGGGGAGTTTATCCCGTTTTGAACCAGCCCTAGGGAGTAGTTTTGTTTTCATAATGCTGTCAAACTTGACAGACCAATCTGATGTTTTCACAGTTGAAGTTCTTTGGTAAGAAAACGAATCTGACATGAAACCACTTGACTAAAATTTGTCTATGCCAAGACCAACTGCAAAATCAAATTCGAGGGGAGGTACCTTTTCGAAAGTTTATTCGCTCTGCAAAAATTATCCTGCAAAATATGCCGCAAATCAAAGTCAAGACAAATATTTCAGTTCAACTTTCCTTTTCGCAATTTCTAGTTCAGATTATATCAATCGCATTGATATCAACTTCACCTTTGAATAATGAATCAGGAGCTGATCTAAGAGCTCTATGTTGGACTTGAAGAAATGATTTTGAAAAAAGATTTGAAAATTGAGCGGACAAATTTGTGGTCGGTCAAAGCAATTTTCTGAGCTTTCATCATTTAAAAAAAACAGATTTGCTAAAATAATATCTCCGGCTCTTTTCCAGTCCCCCCCCCCCCCCCTTTGAATTTCAATTTTAAAAAGTCTATATAACGTTGTCATAATGCAATGAAATTTGGCGTGGTGAACAAATCGACAATTCTGAACAGATTTGTTCTTCATACGTAATAACACGTAAAACAAACATAATACTCGGTATTTTGAAAGGGGGGGAAACTGGAAAAGAGCCATATCTCCAATTGAGTTTTGCAAAAGCGCGCCTAAAAAATTCTTTGGAGTGTTTAAAAAAACTCAAGATTTTGCCAAAAATGACGTTTTTGGTCCTTTTTCCAACAATTACCGGCGAAACAGAAACTTTCGTCATTATCGTGTGTGCAAAATGATTAAAGCAAATAAAACTTTAATAAAATGAAAGTTTTTGAAAATACATCCTTTTCCTTATTTAAAATCATAGATTCCGCAATGGTTGAATATTTGAAACCTAATTTGGTACCGAGACGATATGGCGAAGCTCAATGAGTTAGCTAAATTTTACAGTAATTTGAAAATTGAAGTGAAAAGGTTTTTTTTTCTAGTGAACGTTGGTATGCTCCAAACTTTACAGGACATCAAATTCGACTGTCTGAGGGCCAGAACGGGCCTTTCAGTAACTCGGGCTATTTAGCTATTTAAGAATTCTATATGCTTTATATGTATGGAAAGTCATCTGCTGGAGGCCACCAAAGCATGTGTGCAGTGCAAGGGCGGATATAGGATTTTCTCGAAGGGGGGCAGAGTTCAAAATTTAGTCATTTTTTTCGAACGGTCCTAGAACATAAGGAAGAAAATTGAAACAACAGGTCAAAAAGCAAATCAGAAAAGTGTTAATTTAAAAATCGCGTTTTTTCGGCGCGCGGTTCGCTTCAAAGTTATTATATTTTAGCTCCTGTAGAAAAATGAGTCAGTCACCCAAAAAAGGATTTCTCAAAAAGTACAAAAAATACCAAACGGGGAAATACGAATCCCTGAGAAAACAAGGCAAACGCTTCCCTCCACCCAAACCAACCCCCCCCCCCCTCACACACACACACACCCACACAAAAATCCGCCCTTGCATGTGTGTGAAAATCTACGGTTAACACTGGCGTCAGGGGCTTAAGCATAGTGGTAAGGTGTTCACTTTAAAATAGTCAGATTGCGTATTCGATCCCATGCCATGGCAATGATAATGTGCGAGGACGAGCTCTCATTTCAGCTCCAGTTTCAGTTCTAACACAGCCTGGCCAATTTCAGCTGCAATAGTGGTACCGCGTGAAAGTTCTAGACGCAAGAAAACGGCCTTGAGTAGCAAAAGAAGAGTTTCGCTCAACAAAAGCTCCTCTGCGAATTGCAGGAACCACATTGTATAATTCTGTTGTACTTTGTGTTTAGGGGAATTATCCGACAGCTGAACCACCTAATTTCTGCCAGGGTTGCCCGGGTTGACGTCCATAGAAAAAAATGCTTATCATAAAGTTTCATATATGAAGTCTTTGGAAAAATTGCTTAACATACAAAATTCATACAAAATATAAAAAGTGTTTCGATAATTTTAAATGAATAGTTTTGGTCTATTTGCTTCGAAACTATTGGTTATTAAAAATGATTTAATTTTTTCGATAAAAAACGCTTGTCATGCAATTTTCATGCATGAAAATTATTAAATAATCATTTTATCATAGAAGAATAAAATTTTCATAAATCACCAAAAAACATGTCTGGATAACTTCAATTAGATTTAAATAATTATGTGTAAAAAAGAAGGCATTATGACAACCAAAACATAATTTAAAAACCAAAAAAAAAATGCTAATCATAAGGTTTTCATATAGGAAATTGAATGATATGCATTTTTTCATCAACAAAAACTCAAATTTGAGGTAAAAATTTTTTTACTTCTTTTTGGTTGCAAACTTTTTTTTTGTGCTCAAATACAAATTTTACGAGAAAATTGACTTTTTGTGTTTATAAAGTAGTCCAGGATAAAATTTTTGCCCAAAATATCCAAAAATAACAATAAAAAAATGTTTTTTTTTTCTAAACACGATTATCATTTTTTTGTTTCATTTGCTAAGATAAAATTAAATTTGAAAAAAAACAGGCCCCAACTTGAAAATATCTAGCCATATGCAAAAAATTACAGTTTAGGTATATAAATCCATGTGAAAATATTACAATGAACTTACATGGCTAAAATTTTCAAATGCAGTCTATCTGCATGGTAACAGCCAGTTACACTCTGGGTTTTCTTATGACAGAAAAACCATGGCTAGTGTTTCGTATGAAACACAAAATGTCAAAACAAAAATTTTTTGTAATTCCATTCATGGAACAATTTCATAATATGGAAAAAATACTTATTTTGCTATTTTCATACTCTTACTTTTTTGCTCTATGAAATTGTATGAAAGAGTTTGATAAGCATTTTTTCATATAAAAAAATGTATGATGAGCATTTTTTGTCAACCCGGGTGGATCCACAAGCTCCAGTTGGTATTGATGGCTAAGGAGGAGATAGATGTCAAGGTGTCCATAACAACTATCAAAAACCTCAAAACTTCCAACCAGTTTTTCACGGCACTGTGACAACTTGAAATTTGTTAAAAGTCCTTCGAATCATGTCTGAAAGGTCTTTAAACTGACGTATCACTCGACTTATTCCGATGATTATTTGTGCTACCTGATTTCGCGTGGAAAACATACAAGAAAAAGCTAAAACACTGTCCAAATACAAAGCTCCTCCCTATTCTTATGGTCGGAACAAAAATCACCAATCATAGACCTTTCATACTTTTTTGTACATATGGAATTGCATGAAAAGTGTATGACTAGCATTTTTCATTTAAAAAAGTTTATGACTTTTTCTTCAACCCGAGCATATTTGTTGATAAGTGACAATTATGCCGCAGTATTTCAGGTCATTATGTTAAGTATTGCAAACCGAAGTCACTGTTGAACCAAATCAAAGTAAACGACAGATTCTCAAAGTACGCTACCATTTGATGCTATTTTTAAAACACGTAAAAAGAAGTAGTATTTCACGTCAAGGCCGCAAAGTTTTCATTTGCGACGAATCAAAATCATTGGCGAATTATTTGGAAAATCAAGTCCACTGGTTAGCTATAGCGGATCAGGCAGATGTGTACAATGCCAGCGGATTTTAGCGATACATTCA
>NC_087062.1:84446183-84639364 GCF_963678635.1 Symsagittifera roscoffensis
AAACGTGTGCTTTTACTATCGTATGGTTTTAGTTTTTCACCAGGTTGACCTGGGCTTTTATAAAAGTTTACTGGGACATATGATGTTCCCTCGTTAATAGAATGACTTGTGGCATGAGGGTCAAATTTTGTTTTTCCAGTGGTCATGTCGAAATCTTTTTCGTATTCGACAAGTATTTCAGAGTATTGTGTTTTATAAAGTGGATTGCTATATTTACATACAAATTCTGTTTCCTGGTAGGTTTGAAAACGTGTCAATTTATTTTCTATATCATGAATGTTTTTGAAATCAGTGCTTTGTTTATTAGTCGGGTTCACTTGTTCGTATGGAATTGATTCAAAAAAATATTTTTCATGAAATTTTATCATTCGAGCGTGTTTTTTTGCTACTTGAAATGTTGTGCATGTATCTTTGCGAAACCAAACAATTGTTACTTGGGTTCTTGTTGTAAGGTCACAATAATCTTGATCATTTTTGCAAAGGTACTCTACTTCCTTGATAGATCATGGTGTTATCAGTTAAATCTCGAGTGAGTTTTTTTTCAAGTTGTATTTTCCAATCAAAAAACAATATTTCTTGATATCCTTTATTTTTTTGTATCTGCTCTGCAGTTTGAGGGATTATTTATTCCAATATGTGGTATCCAATGTTTATCGTGTATATCATAAGTTAATCGTCCGTGTGCGCCATTATATGGGTATTTTTCGTCTAATTTGATATGTCCTTGATATCGTTCAAGTTCTGCTTGATGTACTGAATCGGCAAAGACTTGAAAATTTACTATTTTTTTGTCTGTGTTTTTATTTCTTGTTATATTTAGTCTGAGTAATTCGTTTTTTACAATCATCGGGATTTAGATGTAAAAGTTGTTCTATGTTACTCTGGTAAAATGATATGTGATCAAGTCGGTTTTTATTTTCGTTGGAGACTTGTGAACAATGTACTTTCTTTATGGAAAATGTTGCTGTACTTTATATCCTGTGACTGTTGTTGCTCGGGCTTTTGAATACAAGGTTGCTATCACATTTGTAGTTTCTATAGCTTGTGGTTCTGTTTCGCATTGTTTTACTTGATTTATTGCATACTTGTGTAGTGATTTTGTTCGTTTTCTTCACAATCATAGTGTATTACTAATAAGTTCTGGGGTCCTGTGCGAGGAGAAGAATTTGTGTTTTGGTCGGAAAATATTAGAAAAACGATGTGTTGAAATGTTAATACTTTAAGAATATACATGTGTATGATAATCCGGAGTACGGGTTATAAAATGTTAGTTAACCAATTGTGTTTTTTGTATATCTGTTGTTTTTAACTATTACTTCAGTTGTTATAAATGGTGGTGGTAGCGATTGAGCTGTTATGTTTGGTGGATTTATTGGATAGGGGTGTTGAACAATATTATTAAGTCTGATTGTGATTTCAAGTTTTAATTGGAGACTGTTTTGTTGAAGTATTTGAATGTTATGTTCTCGAATATCTTCGTGGATGTCTTGTCTATTTTGTAATCTATTGAGTTCCCAACTGTGGAGTCGGTTACTTTCGTGATGTTAACCAAAAAATGGGGGAGGTGCTACGAAAGTGTTCCAATCTAATTGTAAAGGGATATTTGATGATGATTGTTCTCGATATCTAGCGTCGAGGTTGTTTGGGAAATTTAAAGGGAAAAGTGTCGGTGAGATTTGACTTAATTATGGTGTTGACGGGAGTGATAACGTTTCTGGTAACGATGATAGCGTTGTATTAGTAGAAATATCTATTGGTTCATTTACTATGTTCGGTTCACCTTGTGTATATGAGTGTGTTGACCAATATGGTAGTCGTTCGGTGGGTTTGGGGGGGTTAAAAGGATTTTCATGGATTTGTTCAGATGTTGGTGTTGAACATAGGTAGTCTGAGGGTATACTTGAGGTGCTATGTTGTGAAAGGAGTGTGGGAGTTTCTGGTAGTGTACTACTTGAAATTTCTGAAGTAGTTGGTGTTGGTGATTGGGGTATATCAAAATGAACTCTGGGGGTTTGAAAATTTCTATTTCTTCGTGGATGTATAATTTGTCTATTTATTCAACTGTATTTTCATTTTGACTAATAAGTCTTATTCGATTTAAGTCTTAAGGTAATGTGGGGTAAAAATTATATGTTGGTTCACTTAGGGATGCTTGTCGCTGAACTGGTTTTAGTGGTTCAGATAAGCGAGCGTGTCGTTCTCCGAGAAATTCGTGTGGATGTTTGGGGGTTTTGGGTAGTTGTGGGTATGACTGGATTTTCTTGGAAAGATGTCGGTGAAGACTGTGTTTTTGGTGGTTGCTTATCAATTTTGGAAATGTGTCCGATTGATCTTTTTCAGGTAGGAAGATTTATGTTTATTGTAATATTCTTCGATGAAAAGAATGAAAAAGATTGTTGCTAAGGCGAATCTGATGCCTTTTTTACACATTTGCACATTGTCATAATTAGGGATGATAAAAATGTGATGAAAATTACGAATAGTAAAAAAATATCTGTTCTACTAAAAATTGTTCGTATCATTTAAATGGACTTCGAATTGTCGTACCTGTGAATGTGGTCAATGATTTGGGAAAGTTGGAGATATATTTCAAATAGGGAGTAGAAAATTAAGAAAATATTGCAAAAAATTATTAAAAGGATTGTTAGGGCTTCAAAAATTTCAATAAAAATATTAGCAAAGTTTAAATAGAATGAAAAATTTTATGAAAAGGTTTATGATTATATTTTTTAAGGTATCGACTGTTAAAGAGAAAAGCATTTAAGAAATGATTCGTTCGTCGAATATTTTTTGAGCTTCTGGGGCGAAATTCAAGTGTGGTCGGATTATTTATTGATTTTTTGACAAGTGGGTTGAGTTTTGTGAAAAATTGTTGGAGGCTACTTTTTTGGTGCTCGGGAGGTCTTCTTTGCTTCGTTTTTATTTGTTGGGTTATCTGGGGTATTTTTAAAATGATTATGGTCCTTTTTTACTTAAGGCTAATTTGCCATTTTGGGTTGAAGAGTTTTTGAGGTCTAAGTTGGGAGAATATTGTTGATCTTTGCATTATTAGATAGGGGAGGGTTGTAATATTATGGTGGTGTTTATTTTAATTGTCAAGTTGTAAAGTTATAGTTATAGATATGCCTGGAGATTAATATCTATCGGCTAGTAGGTTTGTGTTAGAGATATTGAAGGTGACGGATTTGAGTGAATCCTATTGTCTGAATTTGAACTAGAATTGTTGCGTATGTTTCAGCATGTTTTTTGAAAATGTGAAAGTTCAAAATGATTTAGAGGTGTACAAATTATTAGTTTTAAAATCAAAGTTGCTTTTGAATTTCAACTTTCTTTAATATTTTAGATTGTGGGATGAATGTTTTGAAATTTTTACGTGGTTGGTTTCTAAGTCGTGATGATTCTCTGTGTTTTGATTTTTCTATTTGTTCTTGTGGTAAGATTTTTTCTATCATTTTTCTGTTTTTATTTGCATGAGGGCATATTTTTCAGTATTTGAAATCGGAAATATTGGAAAGAAAAGGTGACTACAATTGATAATTTCAAACTGTTAGCAAGTTTTTAGAGCGCACTGTCAAGTGACGGATTGAACTATTGACTGTAAGTAGGATTGTACTATTGACAGTAATTGATAAAGACTGTTGGAGATTGAACTCACCGGTGACCCACAAATCTGGTAAAAAGTAGATTTTATTTAAAGGTATAATAATATACCTTGCTTCAATCAAAAACAAATTGCGGATTCCGCTTACATATTGAGGAATCAGCTCACATTTTACGGATTCCGCTTTAAATTTGAGGGTTCGGCTTGCAGTTGAGGATTACGCGAGTGCATAATTTAACCTCAAGCGTTTACTAATATTTGTGTGTGGATTCCATAAACTCTTCCTGACAACGATCTTTCTGTTTTCGGTGCGACCTTGAGCGATACAGTGTTCATAGATATTTGCTCCAAAACAGGAATGAACATCAAAGAAAACTAGCGAGGTTGCGGAACTGTTTTTTTTTGTAATAATGAACTTCAAGACGTCTTTAATACTTTTCAGAAATTATAGAAAAAAAATCCGTTCAAAGGTCAGAATCTGAAGAAAAAACATACCAGCCCAAAATATCTATCTTCTTCTTAAAAAGTGTAAGCAATAATCATAATAACAGAAATATTTGGCTGCTATACAATAAGCACTGATTGTTCCAACCACATTCATAAGAAACTAGCGTTTTCTGCAATGTAGCGTCGTTCTTAGTGCAGGGTTTGATAAAAGTACCATGGAAACGCTTAGAAATTTAGTGAACTAGACATAAAAGACAACCTGTGCTTCAACATAAATGCATGACAATCATTTGATGGAAAAAAAATCCAAAAAAGTCTAAACGGTTTTTGCACAATGGTCTTTTGTTTTTTTTTTGCCATGGACGCGGTAAATGAAACTTCCTAAGCCGGTTTTCTTCCAGGAAAGTTTAGTAAAAACAAACTTCCCAAATTTTTTTTTTAAAAACAAGCCATAAAGACATATAGAGAACATCATTCGATCATTCGACTCGCTCGAAATTGTTTTAAAACCAAAACGTTTTTTTTGACATCAGGATATTTTTTTGAAAAGTGTTCAAAGCCGTTTGAATTAAGTTTAAAAGTTCTTTTTTGATATGTCATCTTGACCTATTCCGATATGTTTTTTGTGTAAACTGATTTGGCGTGGAAAACGAAAAAAAAATTAACAAAAAACTACAACCCACCCGAACGCAAAAGCTCCTCCCCATTTTCAATGGTTGGAATATTAAGACAGTTTAAATTAAGGGGTAAACATTATCGCCACCGAGAACCCATGAGAGCCACCGAGAGAACTGGAAGACTATCAAATTCTCCTACTTTAATTTTAACTGATGTGATGTATTTTCAATGGAAGACTATCAAATTCTCCTACTTTAATTTTAACTGATGTGATGTATTTTCTTTTCGTGTATCGGGAGGAAATATTTCAGCTTTTTGGGCCGTTATTGCAGTTAATTTGAACTTGTTTTTCCAAAAAGTTACAAAATAACTTGAACTGGTCCCAAACCTTAACAATGATGGCTAAAAGTTTTCAGAATCTTTCACTTCAATTCATGCATTTTTTTCATGAAACTGGGTAAAAATAATGCGCCAAGGTTATTTTCTACCACTTGTTGTCTGTTTTAATGGAAATTCAATCATGTCTCTAATCAGTTGCTGATAAATGCGATGGAGTTATAACTTTGCTGAAAAACTAGATAACAACCAATTTAAAACAAAAATACAGTTTGTTGTTTCCAAATGGAAGTTTTGTTATCTTGAACCGAAAATGTCAACTCGAAATATAAAAAAGTTAAAATCAAATTCAATCTTGAAGTTGATGGAATAGATTATTGTGCGCAGATTGCTAATAAAACTGAGGCCATTTTAAAGTGACACAGAGACACATGTAGATAAAAATTTCGTATAAAAATCTAGTTTTTCACAAAAAAAGTATCTCAGAGGTCTCTCAAAGCACTACGTTTTACGAGGGTAAATAAACCAGCCGAAAACATGCGGAGTATATAAGCCAGTCAAAAATTTACATCATAGGAATGAAGTTGCAGACGTTTCGTGACTGTATATAATTGTTACATAATTATTAAAAAACACTTAAGTTTTTTTCGGCTGGTTGATACTTCGGCAGGCTTAGACTTTGACTGGTTTATATACCATCGTTGTTTTTACTGCTTGTCAAATCATACAATTAGCCATACTGTCTAAAAGAAAGCAATTATTTGCAAAAATTAAAATTTTATCGAAAATAGAAAAATGAATCGAATCGAAATTACGAAAACGCAGAAGATTTATAATCACTTCATTGTTACCAAAGTTTGATATCGGATTTCGAGAAAAACAAGACTACAATACCTAGGTCGAGGTCTGGATGTTAATTCAAAACTTTTATAGAGTTTTTGAGGTCTAAGTTGGGAGAATATTGTTGATCTTTGCATTATTAGATAGGGGAGGGTTGTAATATTATGGTGGTGTTTATTTTAATTGTCAAGTTGTAGCGAGTTGCTTATTTTTGACCTGGAGGTTGTAAAGTTATAGTTATAGATATGCCTGGAGATTAATATCTATCGGCTAGTAGGTTTGTGTTAGAGATATTGAAGGTGACGGATTTGAGTGAATCCTATTGTCTGAATTTGAACTAGAATTGTTGCGTATGTTTCAGCATGTTTTTTGAAAATGTGAAAGTTCAAAATGATTTAGAGGTGTACAAATTATTAGTTTTAAAATCAAAGTTGTTTTTGAATTTCAACTTTCTTTATTATTTTAGATTGTGGGATGAATGTACTGTAATTTTTACGTGGTTGGTTTCTAAGACGTGATGATTCTCTGTGTTTTGATTTTTCTATTTGTTCTTGTGGTAAGATTTTTTCTATCATTTTTCTGTTTTTATTTGCATGAGGGCATATTTTTCAGTATTTGAAATCGGAAATATTGGAAAGAAAAGGTGACTACAATTGATAATTTCAAACTGTTAGCAAGTTTTGAGAGCGCACTGTCAAGTGACGGATTGAACTATTGACTGTAAGTAGGATTGTACTATTGACAGTAATTGATAAGGACTGTTGGAGATTGAACTCACCGGTGACCCACAAATCTGGTAAAAAGTAGATTTTATTTAAAGGTATAATAATATACCTTGCTTCAATCAAAAACAAATTGCGGATTCCGCTTACATATTGAGGAATCAGCTCACATTTTACGGATTCCGCTTTAAATTTGAGGGTTCGGCTTGCAGTTGAGGATTCCGCGAGTGCATAATTTAACCTCAAGCATTTATTAATATTTGTGTGTGGATTCCATAAACTCTTCCTGACAACGGACTTTCTGTTTTCGGTGCGACCTTGAGCGATACAGTGTTCATAGATATTTGCTCCAAAACAGGAATGAACATCAAAGAAAACTAGCGAGGTTGCGGAACTGTTTTTTTTTTGTAATATTGAACTTCAAGATGTCTTTAATACTTTTCAGAAATTATAGAAAAAAAATCCGTTCAAAGGTCAGAATCTGAAGAAAAAACATACCAGCCCAAAATATCTATCTTCTTCTTAAAAAGTGTAAGCAATAATCATAATAACAGAAATATTTGGCTGCTATACAATAAGCACTGATTGTTCCAACCACATTCATAAGAAACTAGCTTTTTCTGCAAAGTAGCGTCGTTTTTAGTGCAGGGTTTGATAAAAGTACCATGGAAACGCTTAGAAATTTAGTGAACTAGACATAAAAGACAACCTGTGCTTCAACATAAATGCATGACAATCATTTGATGGAAAAAAATCCAAAAAAGTCTAAACGGTTTTTGCACAATGGTCTTTTGTTTTTTTTTTGCCATGGACGCGGTAAATGAAACTTCCTAAGCCGGTTTTCTTCCAGGAAAGCTTAGTAAAAACAAACTTCCCAAATTTTTTTTTTAAAAACAAGCCATAAAGACATATAGAGAACATCATTCGATCATTGTACTCGCTCGAAATTGTTTTAAAACCAAAACGTTTTTTTTTGACATCAGGATATTTTTTTGAAAAGTGTTCAAAGCCGTTTGAATTAAGTTTAAAAGTTCTTTTTTGATAAGTCATCTTGACCTATTCCGATATGTTTTTTGTGTAAACTGGTTTGGCGTGGAAAACGAAAAAAAAATTAACAAAAAACTACAACCCACCCGAACGCAAAAGCTCCTCCCCATTTTCAATGGTCGGAATATTAAGACAGTTTAAATTAAGGGGTAAACATTATCGCCACCGAGAACCCATGAGAGCCACCGAGAGAACTGGAAGACTATCAAATTCTCCTACTTTAATTTTAACTGATGTGATGTATTTTCAATGGAAGACTATCAAATTCTCCTACTTTAATTTTAACTGATGTGATGTATTTTCTTTTCGTGTATCGGGAGGAAATATTTCAGCTTTTTGGGCCGTTATTGCAGTTAATTTGAACTTGTTTTTCCAAAAAGTTACAAAATAACTCGAACTGGTCCCAAACCTTAACCATGATGGCTAAAAGTTTTCAGAATCTTTCACTTCAATTCATGCATTTTTTTCATGAAATTGGGTAAAAATAATGCGCCAAGGTTATTTTCTACCACTTGTTGTCTGTTTTAATGGAAATTCAATCATGTCTCTAATCAGTTGCTGATAAATGCGATGGAGTTATAACTTTGCTGAAAAACTAGATAATAACCAATTTAAAACAAAAATACAGTTTGTTGTTTCCAAATGAAAGTTTTGTTATCTTGAACCGAAAATGTCAACTCGAAATATAAAAAAGTTAAAATCAAAATTCAATCTTGAAGTTGATGGAATAGATTATTGTGCGCAGATTGCTAATAAAACTGAGGCCATTTTAAAGTGACACAGAGACACATGTAGATAAAAATTTCATATAAAAATCTAGTTTTTCACAAAAAAAGTATCTCAGAGGTCTCTCAAAGCACTACGTTTTACGAGGGTAAATAAACCAGCCGAAAACATGCGGAGTATATAAGCCAGTCAAAAATTTACATCATAGGAATGAAGTTGCAGACGTTTCGTGACTGTATATAATTGTTACATAATTATTAAAAAACACTTAAGTTTTTTTCGGCTGGTTGATACTTCGGCAGGCTTAGACTTTGACTGGTTTATATACCATCGTTGTTTTTACTGCTTGTCAAATCATACAATTAGCCATACTGTCTAAAAGAAAGCACTTATTTGCAAAAATTAAAATTTTATTTAAAAAAGAAAAATGAATCGAATCGAAATTACGAAAACGCAGAAGATTTATAATCACTTCATTGTTACCAAAATTTGATATCGGATTTCGAGAAAAACAAGACTACAATACCTAGGTCGAGGTCTGCATGTTAATTCAAAACTTTTATAGAGTTTTTGAGGTCTAAGTTGGGAGAATATTGTTGATCTTTGCATTATTAGATAGGGGAGGGTTGTAATATTATGGTGGTGTTTATTTTAATTGTCAAGTTGTAGCGAGTTGCTTATTTTTGACCTGGAGGTTGTAAAGTTATAGTTATAGATATGCCTGGAGATTAATATCTATCGGCTAGTAGGTTTGTGTTAGAGATATTGAAGGTGACGGATTTGAGTGAATCCTATTGTCTGAATTTGAACTAGAATTGTTGCGTATGTTTCAGCATGTTTTTTGAAAATGTGAAAGTTCAAAATGATTTAGAGGTGTACAAATTATTAGTTCTAAAATCAAAGTTGTTTTTGAATTTCAACTTTCTTTATTATTTTAGATTGTGGGATGAATGTACTGTAATTTTTACGTGGTTGGTTTCTAAGTCGTGATGATTCTCTGTGTTTTGATTTTTCTATTTGTTCTTGTGGTAAGATTTTTTCTATCATTTTTCTGTTTTTATTTGCATGAGGGCATATTTTTCAGTATTTGAAATCGGAAATATTGGAAAGAAAAGGTGACTACAATTGATAATTTCAAACAGTTAGCAAGTTTTGAGAGCGCACTGTCAAGTGACGGATTGAACTATTGACTGTAAGTAGGATTGTACTATTGACAGTAATTGATAAGGACTGTTGGAGATTGAACTCACCGGTGACCCACAAATCTGGTAAAAAGTAGATTTTATTTAAAGGTATAATAATATACCTTGCTTCAATCAAAAACAAATTGCGGATTCCGCTTACATATTGAGGAATCAGCTCACATTTTACGGATTCCGCTTTAAATTTGAGGGTTCGGCTTGCAGTTGAGGATTCCGCGAGTGCATAATTTAACCTCAAGCATTTATTAATATTTGTGTGTGGATTCCATAAACTCTTCCTGACAACGGACTTTCTGTTTTCGGTGCGACCTTGAGCGATACAGTGTTCATAGATATTTGCTCCAAAACAGGAATGAACATCAAAGAAAACTAGCGAGGTTGCGGAACTGTTTTTTTTTGTAATATTGAACTTCAAGATGTCTTTAATACTTTTCAGAAATTATAGAAAAAAAATCCGTTCAAAGGTCAGAATCTGAAGAAAAAACATACCAGCCCAAAATAATCATAATAACAGAAATATTTGGCTGCTATACAATAAGCACTGATTGTTCCAACCACATTCATAAGAAACTAGCTTTTTCTGCAAAGTAGCGTCGTTTTTAGTGCAGGGTTTGATAAAAGTACCATGGAAACGCTTAGAAATTTAGTGAACTAGACATAAAAGACAACCTGTGCTTCAACATAAATGCATGACAATCATTTGATGGAAAAAAAATCCAAAAAAGTCTAAACGGTTTTTGCACAATGGTCTTTTGTTTTTTTTTGCCATGGACGCGGTAAATGAAACCGGTTTTCTTCCAGGAAAGTTTAGTAAAAACAAACGTCCCAAATTTTTTTTTTTAAAAACAAGCCATAAAGACATATAGAGAACATCATTCGATCATTCTACTCGCTCGAAATTGTTTTAAAACCAAAACGTTTTTTTTTTTGACATCAGGATATTTTTTTGAAAAGTGTTCAAAGCCGTTTGAATTAAGTTTATAAGTTCTTTTTTGATATGTCATCTTGACCTATTCCGATATGTTTTTTGTGTAAACTGATTTGGCGTGGAAAACGAAAAAAAAAATTAACAAAAAACTACAACCAACCCGAACGCAAAAGCTCCTCCCCATTTTCAATGGTCGGAATATTAAGACAGTTTAAATTAAGGGGTAAACATTATCGCCACCGAGAACCCATGAGAGCCACCGAGAGAACTGGAAGACTATCAAATTCTCCTACTTTAATTTTAACTGATGTGATGTATTTTCAATGGAAGACTATCAAATTCTCCTACTTTAATTTTAACTGATGTGATGTATTTTCTTTTCGTGTATCGGGAGGAAATATTTCAGCTTTTTGGGCCGTTATTGCAGTTAATTTGAACTTGTTTTTCCAAAAAGTTACAAAATAACTCGAACTGGTCCCAAACCTTAACAATGATGGCTAAAAGTTTTCAGAATCTTTCACTTCAATTCATGCATTTTTTTCATGAAACTGGGTAAAAATAATGCGCCAAGGTTATTTTCTACCACTTGATGTCTGTTTTAATGGAATTTCAATCATGTCTCTAATCAGTTGCTGATAAATGCGATGGAGTTATAACTTCGCTGAAAAACTAGATAACAACCAATTTAAAACAAAAATACAGTTTGTTGTTTCCAAATGAAAGTTTTGTTATCTTGAACCGAAAATGTCAACTCGAAATATAAAAAAGTTAAAATCAAAATTCAATCTTGAAGTTGATGGAATAGATTATTGTGCGCAGATTGCTAATAAAACTGAGGCCATTTTAAAGTGACACAGAGACACATGTAGATAAAAATTTCATATAAAAATCTAGTTTTTCACAAAAAAAGTATCTCAGAGGTCTCTCAAAGCACTACGTTTTACGAGGGTAAATAAACCAGCCGAAAACATGCGGAGTATATAAGCCAGTCAAAAATTTACATCATAGGAATGAAGTTGCAGACGTTTCGTGACTGTATATAATTGTTACATAATTATTAAAAAACACTTAAGTTTTTTTCGGCTGGTTGATACTTCGGCAGGCTTAGACTTTGACTGGTTTATATACCATCGTTGTTTTTACTGCTTGTCAAATCATACAATTAGCCATACTGTCTAAAAGAAAGCAATTATTTGCAAAAATTAAAATTTTATCGAAAATAGAAAAATGAATCGAATCGAAATTACGAAAACGCAGAAGATTTATAATCACTTCATTGTTACCAAAATATGATATCGGATTTCGAGAAAAACAAGACTACAATACCTAGGTCGAGGTCTGCATGTTAATTCAAAACTTTTATAGTCGGGCCGCTTGCAAGCTCAGAGACAACTTGCGCAGTCGTAAATGTTTGGATTTAAAATCGCGAAAAAAGCTAGCTTGGTCCTGAAAACCTACAAAGTTATCTCACAAAAATTATATACAAAGCACTGAAACCCTATAAAGTGCATACAAAGTTTGCTCACAGAAATTTAACAAAAACAGCTAAGGTATTGAAATTCATAACATAAATCGCATCATAGCAAAATTGTTACAAATTGAAAAACTTGTATAAAAAAGACATTTGATATTACAATTGACAATAAAATTGTTACAATAGTAAAGCTCCAGGCTTTTTGAAATAAAAAAAAATAACAACATGAAAGTTTTTTTCCCGGTAATTGTCATCTGAAGCCTTATCTACACTTCTTGTTTCTACAAGATATTGTACGAACACAGCACAAAAATTTTTCTGGCCGTGTGAATTTTCCCACGATATTTTAAAAATTTTGAAAAACTGTTTAGAATTCATATTTTTTCTTACTTTTCGCTGATTAATTAAATATAGTTTGTTCAGTACTCCTCATAACCGACTCTGAAATATAAACAAATCATAAATATCAAAACTGGTGGCGTCCCTCATTCTGGAGGGACCAAATGCTCGAAGATTCTTTCATTGGTTTTTTTCAGCCAATCATAAGTGAGCATTCAAAAACTTCAGAGAAATTGCGAAAATCACAAAGTAAGCAATTAAAACCAGGCCATTAGTGACGAATGATAATAATGCCAGAACGAAGGCGCATTCATTGGAACAATTTTAATATTTCTAGGATAACGATTTACGAAAAATGGAAAAACAAAAAACTAAATTTGTTATATTTGCGCCTATCATATCTGTATCTAGTATATTTATTATAAAATCATTTTCTGTTAATATTGATTTCGATTTTGCGAGAAAGGCATTTGGCCAATAAAAACGCGTAGCGAAGTTGATTGGTTGAAATTTGTCCAGCATTCGGTCCCTCCAGCATGAGAACCCTCCCCATCAAAACACATAGCCAACCTTTAAGCCGGCATGGTCAAGTTTGACTCAATTTTACTGGTCATACAGTTTATGGAGATTTCAGAACAAAAACTAACTCACATGAAGCCAGGGCTCTTTTCCTGTTCCCCCCTTCAAATTCAATTTTGAAAAGCTTATTTAACGTTGTCATAATGCAATGACATTTGGCGTGGTGAACAAATCGACAACTGTGAACAGATTTGTTCTTCATACTTTACAGCGTAACATCACGCATTTAGCCGTAATAACACGTAAATCAAACATAAAACTCGGTATTTTGAAAAGGGAGGGGGGAACTGGAAAAGAGCCCAAATCGACAACTGTGGACAGATTTGTTCATCATACATTACAGCGTAACATCACGCATTTAGCCATAATAACACTTGAAACAAAAATAAAACTCGGTATTTTGAAAGGGGGGAACTGGAAAAGAGCCGAGGCCAGTAAAGAGACCAGTAAAAAAGAGGTGAACTAAGATCAGTACTTGACTAAGAAATGCAGAAACCTATCCAGTAGAAAATAGATAGCGTTGTCAGAGGGTGGAATCACTTATACGCGAAGGAACGAATTCGCGAAAATAAAAATCAGCCGATCAGATTTCAGTTATCTAAATTTTGGAAAGAAAGTGAACATTTCCAGTGACTGGAGTTTTGATATTGGCGAATATACAACGGAACAAATATGCAAAAATGTCATTGAGCGCCGCCAAACTGGGACGAATTTTATATTTTTCAAGGGTTTTGTTATGGAAGAAGCGAATTATTGCTTTCTTTTATTCAATTTAATTGAATGGCAATTGCTTTTTTTTTTAAATTGCCATTTTCGGCTAATTTTGTTTTCGGTCCTCGGCCCACTTTTTAGTAATTTTTGTTCATAAAAAAGAAGACCAATTCGGTCGAGACGGTCTAACAATGCCATAGTTTGATGCAGAAAACTAGGAAACTGAGTTTTCCTCAACATCTGTTAGGCGCTTCTTAATAAGTCTAAAAACTTATTGGTTGACTATTTTTTTTATATAGCGCTGTAAATTTTTTGGCCTACAAAATTTTATAATATTAAAAATTTATATTTAACTTCTCTATTATCAGCAATCTTGTATAAATTCTCGATCCATTTGACCCTTTAAGTGTCAGCTCAAGACTTTCAATTGCTTACAAAGTTCAACATTACACTGGCTGCCAAAAACAATATCAGAAAACACCAAATACAAAAAAAAACAAGACTGCTCGTATCAGGGCGAAACCCTGAATGTTCCGACTGCCTTTTTAGCATTATGGAGCAGTAATAACATGAAAAAAATTAAATGTTTTAAAAATAGAATAAAATATTCTTTCTTCTAAAATTTGAAATTTTTAAATAAAATTCATCCCCCCACACGCCATATAAGGTACAAAAGGATAGATTTCGCTCCTTGTAACAAATCAATTATGGCAAAAAAGCTTCTTGCAACCAATTTGGAACGAGTTCTAAGACGGATTAAATCTCCGCTTACGCGTTAAGAGCGCTAAATACATCGCGCGTTAATTGACCCAAATTGGCCAAAATGGCAACCTTTATACCCCAATAACTTTACGAAAAATGATTACAGGTGAAATATCTTATCGAATTTAAGATCAGGACAACAATACCTTTCAAATGATGTAAGAAAATTCCGTCAAAAACGGCTAGTTGAAAAGTCGAAATTTGTCTGAAGAAAAAAAACCACCCCGAGCACAAATATTCCGTTACTTTCGTATCGAAAGTCAGAAGAAAAAGAGCCTCGAATTTTCATGCAAACTTATTGCTTGTCACAGATGATAATTACCTGAATTTTCGATGATCCAGTTCGGCTCTTTTTCCTTTTCCCCCCACCTCACACGAACATGAATTTTATGGTGTAACTGGTGGTTTTACAAGGTTAATTATGAAGACCAAATCTGTTTGTCATAATCTAATTAGTGCGTATGTCAATTTTCATAACAATTGAACAAAGTGAACATAATTTTTACTGATAAAATTTTGCAGGTGGGGGGAAAAGGAAAAAGAGCCTCCAGTTCAAATAAACAGCAAGTTTTAGCATTGGAAGTCAAAAATTGGGCAAAATTTTTAAAAAATGCAACCAAATTGGTCGAGACGGGCAAATCGTACGAAGTTTGGCCGAGAAAAATTTCAATTTGAACAATTTTGTCCCGACTGTCGTAACGAAAGTAACGGAACATTCAAGCTCGGGTGGTTTTTTCTTCAGACAAATCTCGACTTTTTAACTAGCCATATTGACAGAATTTTTTTTATCTTTCAAACAAAAGATATTGTTGTAGTGAGCTTAAATTTGAAAAGATATTTCACTGTAATTCTTTTTCGTAATGTTAAAGTGGCTGGAAGAATGCAATTTTGGCCAATTTGGTAAAATTAACGCGCGATATATTTCTCACTATTAACCCGTACGCGGAGATTTAAGCCGATTTAGAAATCGTTCCAATTTGGTTGAAGCAACTTATTTGCCATAGTTGACTTGTTACTAAGAGCGAAATCTATCACTTTGTATTTTATATGGCGTGTAGGGGGATGATTTTTGCAAAAATCTCAAATTTTATTTTTTTTATACATTTAATTTTTCATGTTATTACTGCTCCATAGACCTTAAAAGGCAGTTGGAATATTCAGGGCCTCGCCCTGATACGAGCAGTCTTGTTTTTATAAACTCAATTCTTGATTGTCACTTTTGGTCAGCTTTTTAGTCAATATCTGTTGCTTGTGTCGTTATTTGTTGAAACACTATTTGATAAACTCAAACATGACTGTTGCTTTCGCAAAACATTGTTTTTTTTTAAAGTGAACCCGTTTTCGTTTCAGAATTGTTATCATTTTTTTCTACGTTTTCTTTTTTTAATTTTTCAAAAATATTAATCAAACTTTTTTATTAAACACTTAAATTAAAACACAGGTACAAGTTTCTTAAGCTAGTTTTCATCCCTTCTCAGATGAAAACTTAGCCAATTTTCGATGATTCAGCGTGAGTAAAGAACTCAATTAAGTGTTAGAATTTCAAATTTGAGAAACTGCTTTAAAATGAAAATCAATTTGGTTGAGATGATCTAATTAAATCAATTTTCGGTGGAGAAAAGTTGGAACGATCTTTCTTTTAGTGAAAATTATTGTTTTGATCTCAAATTTCATCAGTTATTTTTGAAAACTGACCTCGGGTTTTCTTAAATGAACCCTTTTGTTGTAAGATATTTGATAAGTTTTGTTCTTTTTCTTTGAATTTTAAGCTCTCTTCAATTTTTTCTGATATCTTTTTGGTTCTTATTTTTGCTGCTTCTAATTTATTTGTTTGTTTTTTTTTTGTTCTAATAATTCAAATAAAAGTTTTTAAAGTTAAAACCACAACAATTATGATTTTTTTTTCTAATCAGCGCCGAAGTTTTCTTTAATAGCAATTTTTTTAAATTTCTGAAAGGGATTATTAAATTGCGCATAATAATATCAGCAAGCTTGTCTAATTTTTTTATACATTAGTAACTTCTTGTAACATGTTGTTTAAAACGTCCAACCACTTAAAACAGTCAATGTTGTGCTGGTTGCTATAAAAAGTTATACCACGTACAATAAACAGAAAGAATTTTGTTTTTTATGCTATTTTTCTGCGACTCATAGATCAAAGAGAACAAAACTTTGTTGATTCAGTTTGAGTAAAACAGCATATTTCAACTTTAGAAGTCAAAAGCTGTGACAAGCCCGTGGGTTGGGTTAGTAGGGTACCGCACTGGGGGTTGTTTTCCTTGTCTTCTTCCTTAGGAAGGGGTGGGGTTACCTCCGTGCCTCCTTCTGGGGATGGGTTCTAACTCCTTACCTCGCTCTGGGGGCATGGGGGCTACATTGGTTATGGCTAACCTTTGTTTGAACCTTTTGTTTTGCTGTAATATTGAATTTGAGTTAACTTCTTTTCACACTCAAGTTGGTTCTATGATCTCATCAAAAATGGTTACTTTAAATGCGGGAATAATCATCGTCACGATATTTACTTTAAATTTAATCATCAGGTTGTTCAATCAAATGCTAGAAAGAAGAAACCTTTTTGGTCGGGATAATCCAACCATAAAAAATTATGGTTGAAAAAGCTGACAATTCGAGTGTTTCCACTTTGGTTAAAAGTTTAAAAAAAATTAATTGTAAAATTAAAAATGATTGAGATAAAAAAGGGCAGATGAAAAACTAAACAACAACAACAACAACAACAACAACAACAACAACAACAACAACAACAACAACAACAACAACAACAACAACAACAACAACAACAACAACAACAACAACAACAACAACAACAACAACAACAACAACAACAACAACAGCAACAACAACAACAACAACAACAACAACAACAACAACAACAACAACAACAACAACAACAACAACAACAACAACAACAACAACAACAACAACAACAACAACAACAACAACAACAACAACAACAACAACAACAACAACAACAACAACAACAACAACAACAACAACAACAACAACAACAACAACAACAACAACAACAACAACAACAACAACAACAACAACAACAACAACAACAACAACAACAACAACAACAACAACAACAACAACAACAACAAAACTTTTATTTATATCGGATAATACATCCAATACATATTTACAAATTTAAATGAACACTCCTCTTAAAACTCTCGAAGGGAGTTCTCGATCTAATAGCCAAAAATTTTTGCTTTTTTTCCTTGCTCTAATTTCATTGAAACTAATCGATCATATTGTGAATTTTTGGTCAGTCTCTTTAGAGTTTTGAAAAAAAAAACGATTATAATCGAATGTAATTGATTAAAACAGTTTAATCAATCGGTCTAACAAGCTCAAACTCCTTTATTAAATACGAAACATGGCAGCTTCTGTCGCGAAACAAACGCTGGATTAATTAAAGTGAATCCTGTTTTGAATATAAAATTGTGTTCTTCTGTTCCACTCGCTCTATTCTTCTTTTACTTATTATTTATACATCTGTCATTTTTCTTAATTCAGATGACCTTTCTTTTGCTTACAAATCAACACCGGCCTTCCACCCCACCAATTATGTCCCTTCTCGCTTTTGACCACTATTCTCGCATGTACCTCCAAGTGCATTTGACCTGAAAAACGCAATTTTTTGAGTCGGTCAGAATTTTGAAAATTTTGCGTAAATACGTTATTTCTTTTTGCTGTTGTTGTTTTTTCAACGACGACAAATTATTCGAAGTTTTTCAAAGGTGGCCCTATGTTTCTCTATGGGGGTAATTGGGGGGGGGGGGGGTGGGGGTGGGGTTAAAGGTGGGTGATGATAATATAATACTTTATACAGTATCCTATAAGGTTATATTCCATGATAATTCAAATCAGCGCTTTTTCATCACCTTTTTTCATATCAACACAACCACAAACAGCGCTAACATGATTTTTTTAAATTAGCGGTGAAATTTATTTTGAGCAAGCAAATTTTCAAAATTGTGAATAACTAAATTCCTTAACAGCACCATTTTTTATTTAATTTGACTAGATTCATTCCGTAACACGCGCAACAGCCAAATATTTGATTAATTTTATGCCAATGAGATAATTCAAGCGAGGTAAATTTAAATCGAGAAAGTCAAGAAAAACGGCGAATTTGGTCGAGATTGTGGAAACATGCATATCTTGGGTAGAGAACAGACAAACACATTTTTTCGATCGATTCTGTCAAAACATATCTTACTTTGGTCGAGCCTATTATTTATTTTCACGTATGATTAAAAAACATTTTACAAAAATTTATTTTTCATAAAGTTATGAGGGTTCAAAGAATGCCAATTTGGCTGACTTGGGATACCTAACGCGCGATATATTGTACTATTAAAGCGAAAGCGGATATTTGTTACGTCTTAGAAATCGTTTCAAATTGAATTGAGGTAAGGTATTTGATCTATTTGATACTTAGCTAAATGCCAAAAATTTTACTTTGTGCCTAACCTTTTGTGTAGGGGGATGATTTTTGCAAAAAAAATCAGGAAAAAAAGGAATACTAAATTTTGATTTTTTTTTGAAAGTTTCATCAATTTTAAAGGGCAGTCGGAACCTGTATCAGCTTCGCCATCACATCCTAGTACCGATATCGCTTATAATGTATGTTCTTTGGCAACATCGCTTAACCTCAAAAGTAGCCGATTGATTATGATTTAATTAGTTTTTAAAAAACAATCGTATTCTTTTTCTTCCGACTTTCGAATTAGTCATTTTTCGGCAATCGAATTAAAATTCTAAGACCAAAAACATTTTTGCCCCATTGAAGATATCGACTGCCGAAACCAAATTCAAAAGGATATTCTACCTCCGATCATTTTTTGCAACGTCCTGGGAGTGTGAAAAATGCCAATAAGGCCAAACTCTGGACTAATTTATGCGCACTTTGAAGATTTTATCCAAAATCCTGAAAGCTTAACGCGAGTTATCTATGCGTGTCAAATTGAGGCGAGCTTGTTAATATGTTGAATGGAATAAACAAATTTAAACTGATAATTATTGTTTTTGTTGTCTGGAGTTTAATCAATTTTTCCTTCGATTATCGTTGACATCTATTTTCAAATCTTTTTTTGTTCCATCTTTTCGATTTAATTGACTAAATAGTTATGCTTGGGATAACTTTTAATTCAACAATTGATTTGAATTTTTGACTGAATGTTGCTGGTTTTTGAACTAGTTATTAATGACAGTTTTATTGTTTCGACTTTGGTAACGAAATTAACGGAAAATTTGTGCTCGGGGTGAGTTTTTTTCGACTTTTTAAAGAGCCATTTTTGCAAAAAGTTTTTATACCATTCGAAAGGTTTTGTTGTCATGGGCTGAAATTTGAAGAAAAAAAAACGTTTCACCTGTGATACATTTTCGTAGAGTTATGGGGGTTTAAAGATTGTCATTTTGATCAACTTGTGACAATTAACGCGCGATAAATTTCAGGCTATCAACGCGTAAGCGAAGATTTTATCCGTCTTAGCAATCGCTCCAAATTGGTGCAAGGAAGCTTAGTTGCCATCGCTGATAAGTTAGTAGGAGCGAAATTTATCACTTTTGTACTTTAGATGGCGTGTGGGTGGGTGATTTTCACAAAAAATCTCAAATTGAAGAAAAAAATCATTTTATTTTTATTACATTTAAAATTTTCATGTTATTACTGCTCCATATATCTCAGAAGGCAGTCAGAACATTCAGGGCTTCGCTCTGATACGAGCAGTCTTGTTAATCTTTAATTGATAAATGGAAGGTGTTGTCTGGGCTACGAATGTACAATAAGTTTTACCTGTGACATTTTTTGTTCGGACCTCCGAAGAGTGTGAGGAATATATGCTTGGGCTAGGTTTTTTATTCCAGATATTGCGCTGGTCCCTCGGGATATCAATCTCTTGATCTACATGGGCCAACCGAGTGTGCAATTTTTTAGAGTAACCTCTAGTAGCCGCTAACATTTAATTTACAAAAAAAACTATCGAGACCAATTGAACGGCAGTCGAAACATTCAGGATTTGACCTGACACGAGCAGTCTTAGTTGTAAAATTATGGGTATACGAAAACTGCTAATTTGGCAAATTTGTGATAATGAATTCGCGATATGATGTGTTCAAGTGGCTGACTAAATTGTTCAAATGCACTTGAGGCATTTCATTTGGTGTTATTATTAGGATCTGAGATGTTACAGACATCCTTCTGTACTTCAAATAGAATATTCTTTTTGAGTGAAGTCGTTGCCGCTACTGATGTTACGTGTCGCTGTTTCTTAAAATTGGCAATGGGTTGCTGGTGTATTGTTGTTTACGCAGAAATTCATAACAAAAAATTAGTGTGGAAAATATAAACTCATCCAAATGTAGGGAAAAATCGTTGCAAAATACTACTAAAACTTTCAAAAACTGTACCATTGTTGAAACTCCATTGAGCGATGAGAAGGTTTGACAAAACTGAAATTTTCGGCGGCTTTTTGCTGAGTTTTCGAAGAAAAACTTAGAGCTCCATCAACATAGTAGAGTTTTTCGATAATTCCGCCCGCTGAATATCATCAATTCACGAGTCAGAAACCTTTTTAGAACATTTTTGACAAATAATTGCCTGACAGTTTACGAAAAATGTGTCGCTTACAATTGGCATTTGTGTGCGGACATTGTGTAAGGTGTTCTGGTCCAGGGTTAGTTTGTGATGCTTTTCGGTATGTGCTCGAGTAGTAGTATATTTCAGAGCAAATCAGCCCGGAGGGGGGTGCTGATCACCAAGGATGTTTTAACGAAGGCTATAGAGTATCCATATTTGGTCAGCACCCTATGTATAAACATAGGGATTTGATTTCCCAATGTATTCAGATAGTTTTCAGATGTTCAGATGGTATGATGGTAAGTTTCGAGAAAAAATTTGGTTTTCAAAAAAAAATAGGCGGTTTTCAAAAAAAATGTTTAAGATTCACGCATCGCTTAAAAAGAAGTGTCCCAAAACAGAATTATTTCAGAGAAAATGGGTTAATTTACAGCATTGTATGTAATTTTACTAACTCAACTTCTACAAAACTTAGAGAATTAGTATGTATTCCATCCCATTCAACTTCCCATTTAGGGTAAGAAATAGCTCAGTTCTTTTTTTGTTTGTTCATAAGTTGTAAAAGCAAATTAGTCGTTTTCAATTCTCTATTAGTTGTTTTCAAAGTCCTTGCTTCATCCAATACTTGTCGATACTTTGGCATCGGATCATCTCCAGAGTCTTCTAATGCGCGTTTATTCATTCCTTTACTGCTAAACTTACTTTTCCGACTTTTACTATTGTAAAAGCGATAAATTTTACAACATAGACACACAATTTGTAACATCTGAACTCCTATTTGAACAATCCTGGTTCTCTCTTGATATGTTTCTTGTTTAGAGCAGCAAGTACGGGGAAAAAGATGTTTTCCGAATCTGCTGTGAAATCATCTCGACAGTCCTTGCTTCGCTTTTCATTCCGTTGTGCTCTCTTGCTGGGAAGGATACATTTGTGCAAGTCTTCTTCTGCCAAAGCCAAATAGAGAGAATCCTTATTCATTTCGAGTTCTTCAAATTTGTTGACGTCGCACAGTTTATCGAAAAAGTTATAATACAGCTCCAACATTCTCAACTTGGCATATTGTTGTATAAAGAATCCTACTTTAATTGGTTCACAATCTTCAACAAGCTCCATTTCATACAAGTCTTTAGCTACAATATTGAGTCTCTCGAAGAACTGGTTATTGATAGTTTTTGTTTCTTTTCGTCATTAAGTTATTTTATCACTGTATGTTTCGATTGGTACGTTATTTCCTAGCAATTTCATTGTTTCGACTACAACACCAGATAATGGATTTTAATCACCGTCGCGCCTACAACAACAGACTGAACGAAACTGTTGAACATTTTACTCGATGTGTATTGTACAAATGGATGAATTTTTGAACACTGTAGTCCAAGATCCGAGTAAAATTTGAAAAGCGTTGGTCATATTAAAAACTCGATATCAACATTACCAGCGGTTGATTTAACCAGTTGATTTCTTCCGCAAACGTCTTCATAAATATCTTTTCTCGTCACAACGATAATTTTGAAAATAGACAGGAAATTGGAGAACTTTGCTGTTAGCTCATCTGTAAGAAAAAGATCGCAATACATTTTGCCAAACATAGTGTCATCTCTAATGTTTTGCAGTAGTGAATTGGAAGAAAGAAGTTTTTGAAGAGAAAATGAGTTTCAACATAATTTTTACGTCTACACAGTTTATAAAATGATCGCTTTAACTACACTCCCACATTCCTTCAATCGAGTTTCCTCTTTCTCGAATGTAATCATTTCGCAGCTCGTTCCTTTTCTTTTTTTTTGGTTCCTCTAATGATGTCATCATCACTTAGGCTAGGTATAGCTTCTTGACAAGAACAGAAATGAAAACCGTCTTACAATAGTTACAATATCCGTCAACACTAAGGCAATCAATTTTTTTCCGTGTTCCTGTCGTGTAGTAGCCTTCAATATTATTTTACAATGAGGTCTAAGTGCTGGAAAATTTGACATGACCATTTTTCCAAAGGTTCGAACTCCATTTTGCCTTGCCTTGAACTTTTTGTGTTTCCTCATCGTTGTCTCTTTTCATATACAAGCCTGTTGGCATATCCTGACACATCGAATTAGGATATAACTGACTGGCTTCAATCCCAACGATTGAATTACACAGGTTCTTCAACTTTCGATTAAGTCTCGTTTGCTGTTGTTTTCCTCGTAAAAACAATTGAGGGACTACCGTTGATATCTTCCCTTCTTTTTTCAAGCAAGTCACTATCACTCAAGAAGAAGGGGTAAAAATTATAATCAGTTGACTTGTGTAGACAGATATCCGCTAGATTCCACAGTGTGCAGCCAAGCTGTAACCCGTCTATCCCTTTTTCTAGTCAAAAATCAATCTTTTTTTGCATCGCTTCAAGGGTGCTAACAACGTCGTTGTGGTTATACTACTGTAGAAAATAGCAAAGTGTTGTCATAGTTTCCTGTTCTCAAGTATATTTTAAGTAGTTTTAATTTTCCAGTCCTGTAAGTGGTTTTTTAGCGCGAGTTTTTTCTTGACTTGCTCTTTAGTTAACCCAGTAACGAAAAACTTCTGATAATCATCAAACTATTAGTCGAGATGGTTGGAATTCTTCAATTTACTGTAACAATCATCATACGACGGTAGTTGTTGTTCATTGAGCTTGTTGGGAGTTTCAAAACACTCGTTTTGATAGTCTGTTTTCATGTCACTGGCTTTGTAAGTTTTTATAAAAGAGTTTAAAGTAGTAGCTCTACTCAAAAACTTCATAATTTAGAGAAGCTGAATGTCGCCAAATTTGAACAAATCAAATTCGTTGGCTTTCTTGATAACTGAAAGCGCAATTTGCTTTTCGTTGATGAGGTTGGGAATGAGGAAGGTTGTAATGAGGCTTACATCAAACCGGCCCATGTGGAACGCAAATACTGGTAAATTTTTGGTGTATTTTTATAGATAATGCATCAAATCGGTCAATTGATTTTTTGAAAGCTGAGATGGTGAGTTGATGCATCTGTTTCTTTCTCAACCTCGATACATTCGTCGTCGTATTCTCTGACTACACTTTTATTGAAACTGCCTCGCTCGTTAAGGATGCTGAATATCGTGTGTAGCCGCTGTTTGATTTTATGTTCAATTTCCAGAAGCTCTGATCCCATCTCAGCTTTATTCTTTTCAGTCAACAATTCCAATTTTGCGAAAAACTCAATAAGGAATGATTTTGGATCCTTATCACTTAAAAAATTTGGATTAATCCAGGTTATCGTTTCTGTAGGTTATAATTCTTCACTCGGTACGCGAATTGATTCAAATGCTAAAATGGCAACATTTAGGAAACAAAAATTGTGTTTTGGTATACTCAATTTGGATTTCATCCAGTTTTTCAAATAATGTCTCATGTAGAGTGTATTTCTTTTCGGGGTAAATCTTTTTGATTCGATCTTTGCATTGTTGAAATTGCCTGCCATGTCGAAATTGTTACCGCAAGTTGGGCATCGGAAGCATTTGAAGAAGTTGTCGATTTTATTGAATAAATAATGTGGTTGCTGTATTGTAGAAAGTTTACTGTATTTCCGTATTTACCGTTACTTCTTCACGCTAATTCTCACACGACACCTCCCTCTTCTATTTTGATATCTTAAATAAAGATGTTTTCTCTAGTATATCTTCAACTATTGGTAAATTATCCATCGAAACTCTCCGAAACTGTTTCGGATCACAACCTAATTTTTCCAAAAAATCCTTATAAATCTTGGAGGAGGATGTTCAAAAAAATGTTGTTCCATGCAAATCAACAGCAAGTGCCCGAAATAAACACAAGTAATCAGTCTATGGTTATAGCGTGTGTACATCCGAAATCAAACAATTTACTTGATTGTTTCTTAGAAGTAGTTCGGCAATCACTGATACTGGACATTTCATAAGTACGGGTTCAAGAGTGCCGCAATAACTGTTACAATAGTGATCAATTTGAACCGCCATTTTGTTTTATGTCTCTCATGTGTACAAACTTCATTGATGTCTTGCTTATTGTTCTTGTTCTGCATAGTCCTCAATTTGGCTTGAGTACAAAGTAGCATAGATGGATCAATTTGTGTATCGTTTTGCTGAGCGTACAAATAACGGCGTTCAACTGTTTTTATATTACCTAAGACAAATCTTGTGGCAGTTTTGTTTTTCAATGTCTTGATCCTTTTTTTTCATTAACTAGTTTAGAATCCAGTTACAAAAACTGAAAATTTGAACACCTTCTGGCGTCCATTTTTCAATAGCTCAATATCCGTTAAAAATAGTTGACACGCAGTCAAATCATCTGGTTGCTGATCACTATCCTCTTCTTTTTCCAAGTTTTTAAATAAATTAACAGAATCACTCGTTTTCCCCGATTTTAACCCGTGATCTTATCTGCGATGTTATTGAAATGAAAATTAGTTTAGAAATAGTTCCTCACACGATACACAGTTTCTTGATTTTGAGGTTGACTTTACGTGCTTTTGTTTGAATGGAAATTCATTTCTTGCTTGTTGTAACTACTACAAGTACATCCCGGACCAGAAAGAACGCCTCGCACACAACTCTTGCGATGTCGAGCTTCATCGGACCTCTTGTATTCTTTTTCACAGTCCTGACTTTTCTCTTGATCATTCCTGTTCAGTGAAGGCATCTGAAAAAAAACTGTGTTTTAGCATGTACCAAAATGGAATAAAGGAAAAGGATACTATTCCGTTGGGAGATTTGAAATGTTAAAAAAATTATGGAGGGTTTATACTTTTTTGAATTGTCCAGAATTATTTAATTTTTTCTTTCAATTAGCTATACAAAGTATAGAGCGGTTTATTTAACGTAAAACAAAGTCACAATGTAATTGTTTTTTTTTAGTTGCCTAGGGAAAAATACAAATCAGAATTGTTTACTTTTTTAGTAAAACTGTTTGTTGGAGATCAAACATTCAGTGTCCAGAAATTTCTGTAAAAGAACTGTTTACCAATTTTCAAAATGTCTATCAAAATTTAATAGATAGAAATGTTCGACTGAGTAAAGGTCTCTCTAGAGAAACTTACTCGATCAAAAATTTTACTTTTGAACCAAGTATTGAGTATCAAAGCTTTAAACATAATGCTGAAGAATAACTGACAACAGAAAATTTTTTTTATTCTCTAAATTTTGAAATTGATCAAAAAACTGAATGATATTTCATCAAATATTTCTTTATCCCCGCTCCGATTCCTAAATTAGTCAAAACTCTCCAGAAAAATCCTTCTTCCTCCATTTTTTTTGAATTTTTTTAAAGTTCAAAATCCTGCAAAATCCCTCAATTTCGAACTATGCTCTCAGTTTTACATCAAAATTAAAAAACTTGACTATCTACTCGGTAATCAACAATTTCTCCTTGATTATCAACTAAAAATTGAATTGATTTGATGAGTAAACTTGCAGGCTACTTTTTACAGTTTTTTTTTGTTGTGTAACATATAACGCATTTTTACAGCATCAACCTGTGATCATTTATTTTTTGCAACTTCCCTTGTGTAAATTTTCCCCTGTTCGAAATATGGAAAATTTAAGTCCTTAAAAGGTAAGCTTTTTTTATTAGATACAACAGCCAGCACAAAAATTTTTTTTCCCGATTAGTAACAACAATGTCTAAAAAAACTCCCAAAAAGAATTTTTATATCTGATTGGACACTATTTTAAAATAAAATTTTATAAAAAAGGGCTGAAAACTAATTGGACACGACTACAGACTTTATATGAAGATCAATTCGATTCTATATTCTCAATATAACTACCGTCAACTACGTATTCTCACAGCTCTTATCATTTTATTTCCAAACTAACCAAAGTCAACCAATTTCTCTCTCTGCTCAAAATCAGTAACTATTCTTGTTTTCACTCAGTTGTTTTCCTATTTCACTTTACTGCTCAAAACGATCTTCTCAGTGCAAAACCTTAACTTCTTGTTCTCGGTAGAATTTTTTTTTACCTGATCTAGTAGCCATCCAAGAGCGAGAAAAAGTCACAGAGTATTCTTTGCACGAATGGACATCGCAATCCAAGTCTGGCTCATGGTAGAAGTGATGCGAAGTGATGATTTCAATGAACAAATACCCATCACAGAGAACTAACTTGGATCATTGCAATTGATGTAGGCAGTGTCTAAGCATTTGGGAATGAATTACCTCTAGGTCTCTGACTTTAGATATGGTGCTCAACCATTCAGCGACCTCCTTTTTCGTTGGGAGGAGGAGATGTGATCAGCCGGAAACCCAATTGCAAATGATGAAGATGAGGGGTTCTCTGAAACAAGGCCTATAAACATCCAACCACAACAACTACATCATTTTCGACCAGCTCTGCATTCTAAAGAGAATATCCAAATCTCATCTACTGCTCGACAGCTCTTTGAATAACATTTTTTGAAAATAGCTTCTGCTTGTCATTTAAATTATCTTTTGTATTTATAATTTTTTCTCACATTTCTTCTAACTGTGAGAATGTATGAGTGATTCAGGGTAAACCATACCAAATATTTGGAAAAAAAATGGAACAAAAATTAGATTAACGCTACAACACATTTTTACAAATGCGCAACAAATCAGACAAATTTTAAAAACTTGCACAAAGTACAATTACTTGTTAATTTTTTGCAATTTTCCGCATCATATTTTACTAAGCGCTCATTGCCGGTTGAATGCTTAGTAATTTTATCCTAAATTATAAGTCTCACCTTAGATCGTCAAATTGTCTTGACAAAAAGTAGAGTAGAAACAATAGTTAGAAAAGGTATGAATTAATTACTTGGTTAGATACAGAGCACTGGGTTATTAGATTTTATAAATGAATCGAACAGCTTAAAGAAATATACCTATGAGGGGAGGTTGAGCTAATCTTATTTTGTTCATCAATATTTTATCTTCTTACTAAGGTCGGTGGCTGATTAGTATGTATGGTTGCCCTTGATGTTTGTCCAAGTCAGCACTTCTGGTTGGGTCGTCTGAATCGTCTTGCCGTAGTCCTGTGGGTACTTGTAGTCCAGACTTCCTCGGGGGTGCGTATCTCGATTATCTCGATTTATAATTTTTCAAATCAAACTTAAGATGAGAATTTATTAAGCCCTTTTTATAAATGAAAAGGGCTAGATTAATTTTAGTGTTAGGGCAGAAAAGAAAAGTTATTTATTTTTAAAAGATCTGACTGAAGAGAAATGACTTGCTGCTGACTGAGCAAAATGAAACACTGAAGATTTCAGGCCAGTCCTTTTGCTCATAAGCATAAACCGGCGGCTGATTCAATCTTTAATTATTCAGGTTTCACCTGCTCCTTTGTTCTCCCTTTTTAATAAGGGAATTTTCAACTAGTTTTTATTTGATTTTTTCAAATCAAATATCTTCAACTTATTAGTCCCCTTTGATAAAAACCGCAGCCTTCAGTTTGTCTTATTAAAAATTCATATTACTCTCTCTGATGCATCATATTGCAGGTGCACCTCTGCTTAATCAAAGCAAGGAGAATTTCAGTGCAGCCGGCAAGACTGCTAAATATTTATCCAGTTTGTTTCAAGTTAAGTTAAAAGGGACGTATTAATAATCGCCGCCCTTTTAAAATATTGAGCATGAAAAAATGAGAAAAATTGGACAAGTATTTAAAAAGGAGTGGATTTTCAAAACAAGATTTTATAGTCCTAATAAGAGTAAATCAGTCAATATCTGATTTAGTGAAAAGAGGCTTTAATTTAAATGGCACGCTCCAATTTAGAATTGGGTCGTTAAATAAACAATTAAGACAATGGTCTTTTGTGTGTGTGTAGTATTTTGCAATACTACAACTCACCCCTTTTTTTTAGAAAATTAAGCTGTTCGATTCTTACAGTTACCATGGTGAAAATTTAAACACTTTAATGGTTAAATACTATAGTTATAAAATTTAAAGAGAACATCAAACGAAAAAGTTATAAAGATAAGTTAGGTTTTATCTAGAGCTTCCTTCCGGATTCAAGCTCCACATTGTACGATCTGAGGATCGCTATCTTCCTCTGTGAAGCCTCAAGTTTTTGTTGCAACTTCACGATTTTCTTCTTTTTAATTTTGTTTTTGATTCGTAGTCTGCTCATTCCGTCCGTAAGTTGTTGAATGTCGTCCTGTTCTTCCTGTCTGTTTTTTATATGGTTCGGAAAAGCAGTTATTCCTTCGAACGGGATGGTGACTTGCGTGCCTCCTGCCTTGAGGATGTAGCCGTGTTCCTCCCTCTTCTTTAATTTCCAGAAGTTGTTTTCGTTCTTTATAACCCCTTCTGGCTGGGTTATAAAGTCAATAGGCATCATCGCCTTTTCCATTGTCGTTGAGTTAACGACTTCAATGAACGATGGCAGTTTCCATCTGTTAAAATTTTCATTTATTGAGTACTTTAAACTCGTTATATATTTTGGATTTTCCGTATCCAATTTGGTTTGTCTGCACTTCTGCAGCTCCAATCTTTGGGTTAAACTGGGAAAGTTGCGAGGGTTCTTATTTAACCCGTCGTCCATTGAAAAAGATTGAACTGCTACCGGTTTCCGTTGTTTCTTCCTGAGAGGCAGCTTTCTTTTAAATTCCTCTGGTGCAGGGTCTGCGTTTCTGCAATTCCAGTTTAAAATTGGGTCGTATTCCATTTTGCTAAACATCAATATAAAACGACCAAATATTCAAAATCCCAAATTACATTCGGATATTAAGGCTAATTATCAAATGTTTGAACGATGAAGGACAAAGTGTAAAATTGTATATATATATAAAAGGTGGAAAATATAATCTTGTGGTTTCACACAAACCCACCACGGAAAACAAATGAAGAAAGACAATCATGGTGTTTATTAACCACAGGAATACAAATCAAGAAAGACGATCATGGTGTTTATTAACCACAGGAATAAAGCACTTTACAACACTGAGTTAAGCTCAGATATTAAACCTATGTAGTTAAAGCAAAAAATGGAAATTTGGGCATTAATTAACCCCTAATCTTAAATGTATGTCCACCTGGGGTCATCCACAGGCTTACCATGGGGTCCCCTTTTATAGGTAAAAGGGACTAGAAAAAACCGGGGGGGGGGGGTAAATAGTATATAATATACTATGTGTAAAAGAGATTTTTGTGTTAATTGTTATTTAAAAAAGGTTTATAAATTGTGAGCTGATTACTGAAGTCTATAGATCTTACCAAATGTAGGAAGGTAGAGGAATCGTATATGGACATCGTAAAGTGTGGAGGATTAATTCCAGGGGTCGGAAAAATCATAAGGGATGTGGCATAAGGGACAAAATTGTGCCGTATTAGGGAGGCATCTTGTACAAATAAGGATACCTTGATGGCAATCAGTAAGATGTTGATAGCTTGCCATACATGGGGTTTGGGTATTTCCCCAATTTGCGCTTTTAATCATTTTTTCGCATAAACAACAAGGGGAGTAATATGAAAGTGATTGGGTATAATTTGGGACTTGGCAAATGGGGCATAAAATCTGTCCATATTTAGAAAAATGGGCTACAATTTGGTCATGACAGTCTATACAGATAAAGTGTGGTGGATGATGTGGCTCGTTATGATGTTGTTTCTTGAATTTGGATTTTGGTAAGTAGCAAATTGGGCATTCAAGAGTGGGTTGTTCAATGGTTTTTCGGAAGTACTGTAAAATGGGTTGAGAAACATAAAGAAAACTTTGGAAATAAAAATAACAAGCTTGAAAAATTTTACATATAAAAGCTGGTAAAGTTATCTGAATCATCTTTTTTAAAGAATGAAAAATTAAAAAATAATTCGATTGGAGGTTTGGAAATTTATGTCGATAACATCTTCGTCATTGTTGAATGCATTTAAGATAATATTAAAAAATCTACTGCTGCTTTTGACAGTAAATTTTTCTTCATCGTGGAAGCCAGGACTATAATGTTGGCAAAAAATATCCAACTGCTGTTGATCGGGATGAATATAAATACGGTTTGTGCGCGCTTGGTAACCGTCAACTTCGACGAGGAGATTATAATCAAGGACAAAATCAATGTCCATTACCAAGCAGAACATTTTGCGACTTCCTAAACAAACAGCATAATTGTTTTTTCCTTTTTTTATTGCCTTTATAGGTGAGACATTTGTTAATTTGTTCGAAATTTAATACGTGAACATCCTGGTGGCATATTTGGCATAAGAATTTGTCAAAAATTAAGTTAGTTTTGGATTTGAGAGTCATGTAGCATTCATTACAAATAAAATAAAATAGTTGTGGATACTTTCTTTTGCGAAGTTTTTCTTAATTGAATGGTTGTTTTCAATTCTTGACAAACAGGGCATTCGTTTGCCATTGTATAAAAAGAAGTTATGCCCAAAACTCATCAAAGGCAATTTTGGAAAAACAGATAGGGCAGATGTTTTTACATTTCTCAATGCAGTTATTGCATACAGTAATATAAGGGTGCTTAACTATCATGTGTTCACCTTTTCGTTTGTTTCTGGATAACACTAATTGGTTGCAGATATTACAGACATCGTATTCTGTCATATTAATTACATGAATAATCTGCCTGCAAATGGGGCAAGGAATTTTTGCGAATGTTGTACTAGCTCTTAGCTTGAGTTTATTATAACAATTAACGCAAACTAAATGTGGTGGCTGTGGAGGTAAATTTTTGTGTAATTTTTTCATTTGATCGCAAATTTCCAAACATATTGGACATTCAGTTGTCATTCTCACTGCTCATTCAATCTGGTCTAGATCGCAGGGAATGGGAAATGTTAGGCTATTTGCAAGACATAGTATTAAATGCCAGTATTTATTGCTTGGTTTAATAATGGTGCTGTGTAGTTCGCCATTATAAAGCGTTTCGAAATGAATTATAAAAATGGGGATTATTTTGAAATTTTCTGCTAGAATGAAGGAGCGTTGGAAACCTTTAATTTGGACGAAGGTTCCTTCGTAAAAAATTATCATTCTAGTCTAATGTACAGTGTTCACATTCAATATTGGTAGGACAAGACTCTGGGTGATCAGATACAAAAAGAAAGAATGGCCAATATCGGGAAGTGGGGTAAATACTAAGTTCCTCAAAAGTACCTGTTTCGATGTATCGAACATTAACTATCATGTAAACTTGTAAATGTGGTTCTAATTCAAATGTTTTCTTTATATGAATAACTGAAACTGGTTGGTCGTTGATATTAAACATCATTTTTTCTAATTAGAGAAAATAGGTGGATTTAGAAAAAATTCTGCATTTGTGTCAAAAGCAAGAAAATGACTTAGTTCAAGGAAATTAGGGTGATTTCCTGGAACTGTGATTGTAGTTAATATACTGGAGTTAACCTTACTCACATGTAAAAGATAAAAGTTTTCAGAGTGTTTCTCTACTCCAATAAGTGAGAAATGTAGGTTTGGTAACCGGATAAATAGATTACGAGAGGTTAGTGAGATCATTTGAATGGAAATCGCTTATGTCTTTTGGCAGATGACTTAAGCAAGTATTCGAAAAAACTAGGAAAAAATTCCAATATGGCGAGTTGTGAAAAACTTCAATTGTTCCGTCTTCCCACGTGTTACAATAATCGAAATATAAGATAAGTTTTGGACAATATGAACCGTTACAAGCGTCGAAGGATTTTTCTATTTGGTAAAGGAGTACGTGACGATTGTTGTGTTTAAATAACATGGGTTTATATTTAATTATTTTTCTCACAAAAAATAATTTCTTCACAAGCAGTTTCGATTATGGCTGACTTTTTATACTTTAAGATGTGAAGAATATCTTTGTATCTAGGATTGGTTTCCTTCACGATAATATCGTAATTTTGATTATGGTGAAAGTCGATGATAATTAAGTGTAAATGGTTATCAATTGCTACGGATGGTAAAATTGCTGTTGTGACTCGGGAATAGAATTTCTTTGGGAAATGAGGACAAGATATGATTAAACAGAAATTTTGATTTAGTGTGTCAAGGAACATTTATTTTTCTCCAAGTTTTAAATTTGGAAAGTATCCATTCAATTTTGTTGTTTCTGGTTTAATACTTATACACAGAAGTGAATTCCTTCGAAATCGGTAATGACGACTGCTGAGCTATTTCCTTCCAGTAAAGAACAAATATAATCATATTTTTTGTTTGAAGAGTCAATTTCAATTTCTTGAACAGTTTCCTCAGGATAAGTTATTATCATAAGGTGAATGCAATCATTTGGTTTGGTTTCTGGTAATCTTGCTGATATTATTAATGCTGGTAGTTTGTTTGCATAACCTGGGAGTTGAATTAATAAACGAATGTCTCGATCCAAAATTCCTACCAACATTTGAATGTTTGTGTTCAAGTAAATTCTTTGTATCGTGGTATTTCACACACAAAAATGAACTCCTTCTGAAGTATTTTTTATGATAGCAGATTCGTTACTTTGAAGAAACGAACAGATATAATTATATTTGGGATTCGATGATTCAATGACAGCTTCATGAATCACTTTTCCTGGGAAAACAATTAGCATGAGGCGTATAAAATTATTGGTTCCTGGTTGAGGCAAGTCAACAGCTGCTATTCGTGTAAACAGTTTTATTTGTAAGTGTGGGAAATTGAATCAATAAAAGAACTTGTCTGTCTAGTATATCGACTAGCATTTAGTCAATGGGGATGCACAGTTTTCTTGAGGGCATTCTGAAATAGAAAACTGTTGCTTAGATTGGTGTTATAGTGTTGTTGTTGGTGGTTGGATGAGGGATTGTTGTGCTAGAGATCGTTCCTATTACACTGTTCCGTACTAAATGTTCATTTTGGTTATTTAGGTCTGGGTATAAACCAGGTTCGTTTCGCGAATCTGGTGACATTAAGGGTACTGCAGGCTCATTTCGCTCTACCATAGGTATTGAAGCAGTTCTTTCTTGGTAAATATTTTGATTTTGATGTTGTTGTCGTATTTGTTTTTGTCTTGAGTTTCGCAAATCTGATGATTCAAGATTGGAGTTTTCGTTTGAGAAAATAGAAGTAAAAACTGATAGAACGAAAAAGTTATACGTGGCACCTAATATTATCTTCCAGAAGCTCATAGTACGATTTGTTAGCTTATTAATTTCCAAAGCTTTAATAATTGTTACTATTATTTCTAGCAGGAATTTGAGAAAAAGAAAACAGGCAAAATAAATTCCGATTTTTTCTAGGAAAAAAGCAACAAAACCGAATGTTCCGATGAAACTATTCATGAAAAATCCTGGTGAGAGCAGAGAATCTAGATAAATTTTTTGGTTTAAACCCATTGCAGCGGTTAAAGCGTCGGAATTTGCATAATCCATGTGTCCATTTTGGAGAACAGTTCTTGTAATTTTTTTGAGAATGGATGTTGATGCTGTGTTATGAATAAGTTATCCCAAAAAGCTTTTAATTGTTTTGGGGTATACATGCCTGCGCGTCGCGAATCGTATACGGGAAATTCCGTAATATGGCCTATTTCTTGTGGAGCGAACATTAAAGGAGTCTTGAAAGGTATTGGAGCCGGCATTAATTGATACCAAGATAATTTATCATCTAAATTAAGTTGAAAGGCATTTTTGTAGCCACCAACGCAATGTATTTCGTTGGCAAAACGAAAAGTTTGGCGGGTAATAGGGTCGACAAACATTGTTCGCCCATTGTAAAAGATCGGTATTCGATCAAAGCATTTTTCGAGAACTTTAAGAGGTGAAACTTTTTCAGGGCAGTGATACAGCCAGCCAACTGCTCCATCGGTGTCCAAAAACATAGAGCGGTTGCCGGTTAACATGTATCCTGCAAGCCTGGTATTTTGTAAAGCTAACATCATTATTGTTAGAATTTGTGTTCTTTCGAGTTCACATTGATTCTGTAATAATGTCATTTCAGAATGCCTGAGTTGTTTAGCATTAAAGTACATTATGTAATCTAACTTTGCGCCCAGATGAAGTTCGTAATCAATTTCATCGGTACCTACATGGCGCCAAAGAGGATCCCGATTTTTATTGTTACGTTCATCATGGAGGAATGAAAAATTACCTGATCCCAGAGGATAGTTCAAAGGTTTCACTCTTATTTGATCGTTCTCATTTATTTGCATTTGATAGTAATTTCTATCATCGTGTCGTATGTTGCTGGATTTACCAGTGTTCATATCAAAACCGCCTGAATAAGAAATAAACAAGGACTCAAAATTTGTTTTATATAATGCTCCTGGCCTGCTGCAGACTTCTTGCTGCTTGTTGTAAATGCGAATTTTGAGGTCTAAGCCATTGGGTGCCGATCCCTCACTCAGTATATGATATTGAGGGTGGTCCAACTTATTAGCGTACTTGACCATTTTCGCTTTTTGAGAAAACAATTTTGTGACTACGCAATTTTCGGGCATGTCCCAAGTGTAAGCATAAGGGTCTAATGATGTTGATTTGCATCCGCCTTCGAGTACTGTGCATGGTAATGGGATACCGTAAGGATTTTGTACTTGTTTTGTTTCTAGATTTACTTTGAGTTGAACTTTTTGCATGTGCGTTTCGTAGCTATAGTGTTTGATTTGTCCCCTATTCTTGCATGCTGTCGAACTGTCGCCTTCTAATGATGTTCCTTCATTTCTGTGTTGTAAAATACTTTCATCCATTTTTATAATTAGTTCATGGGTGTATCCATCTTCATTCACTGTAATTTTGTTGTTCTTTGCTGCTTTTTTGCAATCTTCTGGTGGTATAATAATTTCATCGGTTATCATGTTCACATTGTGAACGATGGAAGAATGTGCCCACATTCCGCAATTATAACGAATGGGAAATGTTTTAGTTTTACACATAACTGCGTTCACGTATGTTCTATAAGACCGTTGATATACGCTAATTGTGCTATCGGTAGTGTAAAGGTTTTCTGGGCTAACTTTACATGGGGCCACTTGATTTAAAGCATACATTTTATTTTCCTGCATGCTTGAACAATCATAGTGAATAACTTTGAGAGAATTCGATACGTTTTCCAAATCATCATTCTGTAGAATGACAAGAGGTATAAATGTTGAAAGTAGAATAGTAAATTTCATCATTATCGCGAAGTTGCTAAAAATTAGCAATAGTAAATTTTTTTGATTGGTTTTTATTGAAAGAAACCATTGTTTTTTTTTTAAAATTGACTAGTTTGATTGACCATTACGTGTGGGGTCATAGTTTGAATAATCTTTTGTATCCAAAATGGTGACCCGGAGATTACAAAATGAGTTTTTAGCTAGTGAAGACTATTAGAGATTCCTTAGTTGAATCCTGCTTGGTAGAAGCTGGGTTGTCGCCGATGTCTCTGAATTCTTTCATTTGTCGAGCCCGTTTGAACAGATGTCTGTCCGTTTTGAGGGTGGTGTGTTGATGTAGATGGTATATATGACAATTCATCGAAATTATTACCATTACTATCGTTTGGATAAAGAGGTGTTGAGGTTAACCTTCTCTGAGCTAATCCTGGTGTATGTGGCATTTGTATAGTTTCTGTGTTGTGCTCTTGAAATCCTGAGTCGATATTCGTTAAGGTTTTTTCTTGCTCAGTTTCATGTAGTTCTATATTATTTTCTCGTCTATGGTGTGTTTCGACAGGTAAATATTCTGATGAACCCATTGGGTTTTGAAATGATTTGTTGGTTAGTGGTGTATTGACAATTTTATTCCTTGATTTCATTAGGTTTTCATAGAATGGTTTGTAGGACTGGTCTTTTAAAACATAGTCATTCACCAGTTCCTTTGCTTTTTCTTCAATGGGAAAGTATTCAATTAGATGGTTTCTATGAGCTGTCTTTTTTATAGTTTGATCTGAATCTAATTGTATTTCATAGTTTACATTCGTTACTTTATTTGTTGCCGTATATGGGCCTGATCGTAGTTCTTGTAATTTTTTTGATTTGCCATCTTCTATGGAATGGTTTTCCATCAGTACTTTTTGACCTATTTCTAAGGGTTTTCCTAATTTATATTTATTTCGATATTTGTGGATTTTGGCGTTGTTTTCAAGACTTTTCTTGTAAGCTGTATTATAGATGTATTTAAATTGGTTCTCTCTGATAAGTAGTGAAGTGTTAATTTTTGGTTTTAATAATGGTTGTATAGCCTTATTTGATGATGTTTGTAAAGAATGTCTATGTAATGGAAGATTAGCACAGAATTCAGAGTTGCACGTTTATTCTGAATTTCGGAGTAATCCTAGTTTTAAAGAGATTGGTATTTGAGGTTTTTGTCCGAAAACAATTTCGTATGGTGTTAATCCAGTACTTGCGTTGATAGTGGTGTTATGAGCGAAAGCGAATTTCGCAGCTAGATCACTCCAATTTCCCTTTGCTTGATCAAAGAAAATTCTAAAATGTGTTCCTAGATGTTTGTTTTGTATTTCCACTTTACCATTTGTCCATGGTGAATATGCGGTTCTGGGAGCATGTGTTATTCCTAGTTCATGAAGCCAACTAGTAAAATCTTCGTTCATGAAAGCTGTTCCTTTATCATAAACTAGTTTTTGTGGAATACCAAATGTGAGAATAAATTTTTCTAAAGTTTTAATTGTTTCAAATGCGGTAGTGTTAGCTACTGGATATACTTGGAGGAATCGAGAAAATGAATCTACTACAACTAAACAATGTTTCTTTCCGTTTGATGTAGGATTAATTGGTCCCTAATGATCTATGTGTACAGTATGAAACGGGAAAGGTACTGTATCCGTCCATTGTTCTAACGGTGCTTGGTTAAGATCGTGACGTTTGTGTTTATTTTTTTGACAGTCAAGACATCCTGCTATTAACTGGGTTATCCATTTATACATGCCTGGCCAAAAGAAAAATCGTTTTATATTCGCAATGGTTTTGTCTTTTCCTACATGACCTGCTAACTGATCTGTATGTGCCAATTCAAATGTTTTTATAAAAAGTGACATAGGTACACAAATTTTAATTTCTTTTACTTCGGGATTATCTGATGCTTGTTCAATGCAAAGAATATTTCCTATTAATAGTAAAGTTTCAAATTTGTTTAGATATGAAGATAAAGCTCTTGGTTGTCTATAGTGTATATTTTTTGAGTCTTTGTTTTTGTTTCTTACTAATTCTTTTACGATTTTTATGACTGCGTCGGTGTCTTGTTCTTTGGCAATAAGTTCTGTGTTTAAATCTATATTTTTTCTTAGGTTGTTGAAACTAGTAAATATCTGAGTAAGGTTATTCTTGTTTGTAAGTGTTTCGTTAGGCAGTTTGGTTGCAAGTTTTTGTTTTCTAGTTTATTGGTTAATTGTTCACATAATGCAATTTCATCGTTTAGTAAACATTCTTGGATTATCTCATCTTGTTCATTAATCGTTTCAAAATATAAGAGGTCGGACTGGTCTTCAATATCGTAATTTGACATATAATCCCCAAATTGGGTTGGGTTGGTGTTCAATTCGAAGGACAATTCGGAGTAGTTATGATCTGATTCTTCGTCACTTGCATTATTATTTGGTACTTTGTTTTGAATCATTCTAACTTGGTTGATAGCTGAACCTTGTATAAAGCAAGAACTTATATCAGTTAGTGAGCAAATTTGTTCTTTTTTTGTTTCTTTGGGTATTTTGATTAATTTGTCGTTATTTATTTTGAATCTAGTTACACCATTCTTATCTTGTTTAATAACAGGAAAAAATTCATCGCTGGGTCCTTTTTCGGTATCATGTACTATGAAGTATTTTTCTTCGTAGCCATTTTTGTCGTAAAATAAAATGTCTTTGGGAATTTTTTTATGTTTAAGTTGGTGTTTGTCTAAATCTTTAGTTGTTACATTTCTGCTTAAAATATCTGGGAATGCTAGGTTTTTTCCTTCGGTCCAAATAATTTTTAAATTTTGGAATTGTGATATAACCAATTGATATCTAAAATATCTATGGGAGAGTTTACCTCTTCTTCCCCAAAGGTAAATCAAAGCTTCGTGATCAGTATAGAGATATATTAGATGTGGTGAACCTAATAAATAGTGTTCGTATGTTTGTAGAGCTGATACAACACCGCAAAGCTCTCTAGCTGTTGTTGACATTTTTTGTTCCTCTTTGTTATATACTCTTGAATTAAAGGATATAATACGTTTTCCTTCTGGGAATTCTTGTACCAATATTGAACCTATTCCTATTGATGATGAGTCTACGTGTACATGGAAAGGATATCTTGTGTCTGGTATTGCTAAGATTGTATCGGCGCTAATTCTTTCTTTTATTTTGTTAAACAATTTTTCATGATCTTGTGTCCATTTAAAAAGGGATCATTTCGTATCAAATCATAGAAAGGCTTTGAGTCTACATGTAAGTTCTTTATATACATACTATAAAATCCTAAACAACCTAACACTCTCATTACATCTCTTTTGTTCTCTGGCGATTTCAATGCTTTGAGATCATCTACCTTTTTTTTGACTGGTTGTATGCCATTTTTACTTATTACATGTCCTAAAAACTGTACTCTTCTCAAAAAAAATTGTGTCTTTTCTGGTTGAGCTTTTAATCCTGATTTTCTTAATAAGTCATGGTATGTAGCAATGATGTCGAACATTTCTTCTACAGTTTGTGCTTGCATTATTGTATCGTCTATATAGGTTACTGCTTGATTTCTTTTTATTAAGGGTGCAAAATGTATTGTCATTATTCTACTGAAGAAATTTGGTAGACCACATAATCCGTAAAAACCTCGTTTAAAAGTATATTGTTTTGATCCAATTAAAAGCTTGTTAATTGTTGTGTTTCTTCTGTTAAAGGTACTTGATTGTATGCTGAGCATAAATCACTCGTGGTGAAGAAATTTCCTTTTAGCTTAGTGATGAGCGATCCTATTGGTTCTAATGGCCATGAATAACGACTTAAGTCAGTTATTGAGTTCAGGTATCTCGCATCGATAACGAGCTTGACTATGTTCCCTTTTGGAAGTATTATAATTGGATTTATAAATTCTGATCCCATTTCGGTATTACTTCCCATTTCTCTAATTATTCCTGATTTACATAGTTGGTCTAGTAAGTCATTCAATTTTTCTTGGTAATGCAATGAAACTCTTGATGGTCTTTGTTTAGTCAATACAGAGTTTGGTAAAAGCTTTACGTGGAATTTTTGCTTTATTAGTCCTACGTCGTATTTATGTTGTGAATATACGTCTTTATTCTGTAATAGCATATTCATTAGGTCTTGTAATTGATTTTGGTCTATATCAGAGTGAGTAAAGTCAAACTTTTTTAGAAACTCTTGTTTTGTCTTGTCAAACTTTTTCTGGATTTCATGAATTTGTATATTTGTAAAATGTGTTTGGGAGTTTAGTTCAGATTTCGGTTTCAGGTCCTTCAATTCCTTGCTGAAATATGTTTCTAGTTCGTATTTATTTGTATAATCTAGTTCTTTTTGTTTCAAAAGTTCCTTGTTTTTCTTTTTTGAATTTTTATGATTTTCACCAATTGATGCATTTTTGAAAAACAGTTGATCTTTTGATTGCTCGCTTACATGAAAAATATGATCTAGATGTTCGTTTTTGTTGAACAAAACTTCCATAAAAGTTATATTGTCTGCGACGCTGTAAATTGTTTTTGAATCAGTTTCAATGTCTTCGAAAGTTTGTCCATTTGAGCCTTTGGATATAATGACCTTCGATTCTTTAGGGTTGTTTAACATTATAGGTAACGTTTTCTCGTCATGGTTACAATAGGTGTTATAAGTATATATTCCTTTTTGTTGTAGATCTTTATCTAGTTTGAACGATGTTCCCTTTTTGAAAACTTTGTCAGCTGGGGATATTGAAATGACACGAGTTGATTTTGGTGCTAAAGTTATAGTTTGGTCTAAAAGTACATTCTGATAACTACTTATAAATGGATAGCTTTTGCTTTTTATATTTCTGATAGCGACTGATACTCCTGGGTACATTTTGAGTTCTAGTTTCGGTGTTGAAAAGTCGATCGATTTAGTTGAATTAGAGAGGAAATCCATACCTAATATATTAAGTTTGCATCCGTCCTTGGCCGCAACCCATGCTCGAATTTTTACAAAATAATCACCTTTACTGTCAAAACTAGCGTTAAAATTTGTATATCCTAAGAGTTTGAGTTTTTGTCCATTAACAGCAAATGTTTTGGATTGTGCTTTAGTAAGTGTCAACTTTTGTATTTTTGCGTATTCTAAATAGGTATCATAATTTAACAGTGAACAAGTTGCTCCAGTATCTACTAAAAATTGGGTTTCAAGGCCGTTATTTTTATTTTTGTCTCCGACGGGATGTTGATATAGATTAATATACATTTGTGACTTTTTATCTTGCGGAGACTGTTCTAGTTTAAAGTAAGTTCCTCGCCTTCGTCATCGCTGTAATAGCCATGGATTTTATTCTCACTAAATTTTACTTTAGGGTTTCTGTCTCGACTATTTTCTCTGGAGGATGGTTTTGAATCACCTAGGGATCTTGCTTGATTATTGTAGGATGGGAATTTATTTTCGTGAGGTCTGTTTTGGTATCGCGTTCGATAATTGTCTTGTGAAGATGATCTTCTATTTCGATCGGGTATAGAATTGCTTCTGTTCTTATTTTGATTATAGTTGTTTGAGGCTGTGTTGTAAGTATTATAACGATTTGGGTTATTTTGATCGTTAAATCTATTATTGAAATTTCTATCTCTTGATCCAAAACTTTGAGATCGAGATCTATCGAAAATATTTGTTCTGTTATTGAACTGTCTAGGATACGGAGAATATGGTCTGTTATTGTTATTTCGCTGATTATAGCCATTGTATCGATTGTTATAACTATTTTCTTCTCGAGGCCTAGATCTCCTATTATAATTGTCTGAGAATTTTTCACGATACTGAGGTGGTTTTCTGTTTTGATCTTTGTGGTCTCTATATTTAAAACAAACACTGATAGTATGACCTGACCTACGACACCATTTACAAAATCGGGTATGGTTTTGTTTATTTCTGGGTTCATTTGGATTATAGGCTGCATTTATTTTATGATCTTTCATTAGTCGTGTTAACTCCTTAAGCTGATCCTTTATTCCTTCTATCTCCAACTTATTATCAACACTACTTGAGGCTGTTCCAGTAAACTCACTACTTACTGCAAAACTTAAGTCTTTTGATGCAAAATGATCTTTTAATTGTTGCCGGTGGATTCTCAATTAGGAATTGATGAGCCTTTTGTTTCAAGCCTGGCGGGCTTAAGCCGCGTACAAAGAATTCCATTTTCTTTGCTGTTCTTTGATCATCATTAAAAGTTGGATTAGGCCATCCACGGTCTACCGCGGTGCTTAATCTATGTATGTAGCTTTTATTGAATTCATCAGGTTGTCTTTTTATGTTTTCTGCTTCTATTCGTCTCCTATACTTATCTTTATCATCAGTGAATCTATCTATGAATTGATCTCTTATATCATTCCAAGGTAAGTTTGATGCTAATCCCTGATACCATTGAGCGGCTGGACCTCTTAATATTGAACCAAATAAGGCTCTTTGTCTGTTATCATATGCGTCTTGTTCGTCACCTGCATCTCCTGGTCTAGTGCCTAGGGAAAATGCTACCTTTTTCTCTACTATATCAAGAAAATCTCTTGCATCTTCATTCGGATCTAAGCCGGTAAACTTTTCGAGAGCTAAATCTGGGTATGCTACTACGTTTGCCATCTTTGTTTAATTCTCTCAATGTTTTGTTAACAATATATAAAGGGTTTGGATGTGTTGTGTACTGATCAATTGTTCGGACTGAAATAATTGTATTTAAGTTACAATGAAGTTTGCTGGGTTCAATGAATACGAATTTTTGTTAGATAGATCAATAGTGCTATGGGGCTGATTAAGCTTTTTTAAGATGGAAGTTATTTCTGGGGTATTGCTGCTGGAAAGAATGGTTAATTCGTGAATATTTTTCTGTGGGTGTTTGGACAAAATTGTGATTTGATCTTTTTGGATATTGGTGATATACCAAATAATTTTTGTGGATTTATTTTTCAATTTTAGTTTTAAATTAAATGCTGTTGTATTTACTTGATAAAAGTTGGTCATAGCATTTTACATCCTTTTAGGGACATAAATATTTATCTAGGGAATGATAAACAATATAAAAAAATATTTAAATTTTTCTTATGAACTTGTTATTATTTTTAACTTTTGTTAAGGAAAATTTTGTGTTTTTAATTAAAAATGATTAAAATGCAAGTAGTTTTGTGCTTGGGTATATTATGATATCAAAAAGCAATCGGGAGTGAAGCAATTAATCGCTCTTCCGGTATACAAATTATGTTATTTGGTATTTTTATTTGCTGAAGAATTGTGTCAATTTCTGGAGTATATCGACGAAAGAAGACGTATAATTCGTGTTTATCTTCGTTAGGGTGTTTTGCTAATATACTAATATGATTTTTTTCAGTGTTAGTGATATACCATATGATGTTAGAGACTTTATTTCCTAATTTGAGCTTTAAATTTATTGTACTGACGTCAATTTTAAAATGTGTTGACATTAATTTCACGATGTTTGTTTTCTTTTTCTTAAGCCAAGTTGTACTATTTGATTAGTATGTCTTAGAGTAATAAAAAACCTCTTAGGAGTTTTTGAATATTAACAAAGTTTATTAATAATAAGATAAGGAAATAAAAATTTTCTTTGGAAAAAAAAAATTTTTAAATTTTTTCTAAGTTTTTCAAGTTTTTTATTTGCTGATTCCTAATTGTTCAAGTGAAGTTTTGTTGATGCTATGGTATGGTTAACAATATAACTATATGCCTTTATTGGTTATTATTGGTTCAAAACTTAATTTTTTTGTTAAAAATTTATAGAAAATTTTTTGACTGAAACGATAATCTGAAACCTGAAACTGGTAGCTGAAGTTGAGTTTTTTTTTATCTTAAAATTTTCTATACGCTTTATTATATCTGGTTTTTGCTTTATCTTGCAAAAAAATTCGAGAAAACCGAATCTTTTGATATCCTAAACTTAGTTTTTGAAAACTCAAACCTGAAACTCTTAAACTCTCTCAAACTCGGTGCATGAAAATAAAAAGTTGGTTTTTGATAGCTGGTCTAGTGTAAATTGGAATTTTGAACAGGTTTGTAACTTCAAAATCAAAAATTTGTTTGCGGAAACCTAAGTTTTTGCGGTTGAAACTATGATTTCTAGAACTGAAACTATGGTTTGACCACTTGGTTTTAGAGTTTTGAGATTGAAAATTTAGGTTGGTCTCTCTAATATATTTCTATTCCAGCAATAAAATTGCCAAAAAGATGAAAATTTTAGCTTAAAACGACGATTTTAGTTTTCTGAAACTATAAGTTTGAGGGCTCAAACTAGCACCTTTTAGAAGTTTTTTGAGTTTAAAAATTTGTTAGTGCACTAAAGATTCTTATTATCTTTCAATATTTCACAAAAATTTTTCTCGGGAAGCAAGATTTTTGGTTCTGAAACCAAAAACACCAATTCTGAAACGTACGTTTCAGCCTTAGGAACCAAAATTTAAAATTGGTTTGGTGGGTTTTAACACCGTTAGTTTTCTTTAGAAAGTCAAAATTCGGCGTTCGGAGCTCAATTTTGAGACAAAAAACTCAATTTTTGTGTTCTGAAACCTGAAACTAACAAAAACGTACCATTTAAGACCAGGTTTTTGACTTATGGTATCCAAATTTGGGTTTGACTAGTTCAACTTTTGCTGTTTTACCCGAATCCGTTTACAGAAACTTGAAATTTTGACCGGAAACTATACTTATTTTTACTGAAACGTTTGGACCTATAACTGAAACCTAGACTGAAACCAAAAATTCTGGCTGGTAAAAATCAATTTTTTAGTGCTTATGCTATCATATGAAACCTATTTTATCAATATAAAGTGGATGTGTCAGTGTTTTAAACCTAGTTTTTGTTGTGAAACCTGATATTTTTGTGCTGAAACTAAAACTTGGTGTTTGGTGTTATGTGGTTAACGTTTAAGATTGGTTTTAGTGCGTAATCTTATTGTTAATTAGGTGTATATTTAAACTGTGTCAAAAAAAACTAATGATTTATCAAAAAACACTCAAATCCGTTCCTTCCTTTTTGGTTTTTGTTATTTTCTTCCTTAGTTTCAGTAATTGGTAGCTTTACTGATGGATGATTTAGGTTTAAGTTACGTTAAGGTGGTTAGAATTAAAATGAGTTTAAGAAAATTTGAGGATAAGCCTCGAGAATTGATGAAGGATTAGGATAAATAGCAACAACCGTGGATGGTTTGAGATAATGTGATGAAGAATTCAATTTATCATACAATTTAGGGTACTCTTAGATCGCACATATGACCACTTAACCCCCTCGAAATAAATGAAGATATTTAATAAGTTTTTGAGCACTTTAGTTTAATACAAAATTTCGTTAATTTTAGTGATGATAACTTTAAACTGAAGTTTCGGCAAAACTTTAGTGGATTACTGGACAAAACGGGTATATCTTACTAGCGGACTTAGGCAGAGAACGATTCTTTCAGAAATTTTATATATTATTATAATAATAGATAATAGTTAAGTTCATGAGCTAATGTCAGTTAGAAAGCCGTCTAATAGACCTCGAGATGGAGGGATATCGTGGGCGACTGCTAGCGCAGGGGATGCATTTCGCAAGAACCCTACCAGGAATATCTGTCAAGTAGAAGACAATGAAATTGTGTTTCTATCGAAAGATACCCATTGTCTCTGATTTTTGAGGTTGAAAACTAATCTGACAAATACTCACAGATCCTAATAATAATATATTTTTTGAATTTTAAAAGCTGTTTCTAGTTTGTTGGAAAAAGAATTTCTTAAGGAGTAGTTCTCTGCTGCGGTCGCACCAGTTTTACTAAGCGCTCATTGCTGGTTGAATGCTTAGTAATTTTATCCTAAATTATAAGTCTCACCTTAGATCGTCAAATTGTCTTGACAAAAAGTAGAGTAGAAACAATAGTTAGAAAAGGTATGAATTAATTAGTTGGTTAGATACAGAGCACTGGGTTATTAGATTATATAAATGAATCGAACAGCTTAAAGAAATATACCTATGAGGGGAGGTTGAGCTAATCTTATTTTGTTCATCAATATTTTATCTTCTTACTAAGGTCGGTGGCTGATTAGTATGTATGGTTGCCCTTGATGTTTGTCCAAGTCAGCACTTCTGGTTGGGTCGTCTGAATCGTCTTGCCGTAGTCCTGTGGGTACTTGTAGTCCAGACTTCCTCGGGGGTGCGTATCTCGATTATCTCGATTTATAATTTTTCAAATCAAACTTAAGATGAGAATTTATTCTCTTTTTATAAATGAAAAGGGCTAGATTAATTTTAGTGTTAGGGCAGAAAAGAAAAGTTATTTATTTTTAAAAGATCTGACTGAAGAGAAATGACTTGCTGCTGACTGAGCAAAATGAAACACTGAAGATTTCAGGCCAGTCCTTTTGCTCATAAGCATAAACCGGCGGCTGATTCAACCTTTAATTATTCAGGTTTCACCTGCTCCTTTGTTCTCCCTTTTTAATAAGGGAATTTTCAACTAGTTTTTATTTGATTTTTTCAAATCAAATATCTTCAACTTATTAGTCCCCTTTGATAAAAACCGCAGCCTTCAGTTTGTCTTATTAAAAATTCATATTACTCTCTCTGATGCATCATATTGCAGGTGCACCTCTGCTTAATCAAAGCAAGGAGAATTTCAGTGCAGCCGGCAAGACTGCTAAATATTTATCCAGTTTGTTTCAAGTTAAGTTAAAAGGGACGTATTAATAATCGCCGCCCTTTTAAAATATTGAGCATGAAAAAATGAGAAAAATTGGACAAGTATTTAAAAAGGAGTAGATTTTCAAAACAAGATTTTATAGTCCTAATAAGAGTAAATCAGTCAATATCTGATTTAGTGAAAAGAGGCTTTAATTTAAATGGCACGCTCCAATTTAGAATTGGGTCGTTAAATAAACAATTAAGACAATGGTCTTTTGTGTGTGTGTGTAGTATTTCGCAATACTACAATATCGAAAAAGTTTTATGAATCTTGTCAAAAAAATGAAACAGTTTTACATTTTGAAGAAAAAGTGAACCGCTTTTTGCCTTTTGTTGAGAAAAATCAAACTTTTTTTTGCATCATGTCGAAAAAAATTGAAAGGTTTTTCGCGTTTAATAGAAAAGAGTTAAGCACTCTCAGCATTTTGTCAAAAAATCATTACAGTTTTCTTGATCTGCTACTAATTAATTTCTTATGAATTTTTGATTCAAACTCTAAATTTTTAGAAAATAATTATTGGATATCAGTTGATCAAAAACAACAGGAAAGCAGTTTATCATCATAAGGAATAGCGGTCAAAGTCATCATTACAGAAACTTTCCAAGTTTGCATAATATTTGGAAAAACCAAAAAAAACATGGAAAATTACATAAATAATGTTAGACATTTTGCATTCTATTACCAATTTTCAAAAGATTCTAAAAATCAACTCAAACTCTGCATCCCGCCAATATTTGTTAGATGGTTTTTGCGAACGTGTTGAAGACTACATAGAATTATATGTTAAAAAGTGTTTGAGCTGGAAAAAAATTAGTTTTAACACAATATTTACAAGAAATATTCATTTATTAATAGCAAAATTAGTAACAAAAAAGTTGATCCGAGACACCGGCTTGATTTTTGACAGAGCTAAGAAGGTGTCTTCTAGTTTATTTAGGCAATACAAAAGTAGTTCCAACAGAGAACGTGAAGTCAAAAGACATAATTTTTTTTGAACAGTGGAAATGTAGAATAAATCCACCAGAGAAAATGACGTTTTTACTGATTACCTTCTAGAATCTTGTAAATGGCAGAACCTACAAATTAACTCCACAAATTTCAATAAAAATCAATACATATTAATTTATAGAACCTTCTGCATCTTCTAAAAAACTGAAATTTTCATTAAAAAGTCAACCTATTAGAATTCCAATACGGAATGTTACTTTTCCTATCAAGGCGATGAGATTGATGAAATGATTTGTCGACTTTATAAATTTTGCTATGTTTTAAATTCAAATAAAGATTATCAATCAAGCTTGTGATCAATAGGAGTAATTTTCAAGGAAAATTTTTTTTTCCAAGAAAACCTTTTTTCTACTAGAAAAATAAGCTGCAGGTCAACAAAAAAATTGTATCCTAAAACATCTTTCAGACAAACAAAGTTAATCAATTTGATGAGACAAACTGTTATCTTTTTAAATCAAAATGACCGAACTGTTGAATATCTTTTGATTGAGTTCAAATATGTTGTGCGTTTCTAGAGACCGTGAACAGGCGCTACTTTTAGCTGGTAAAAATATTCAATATCCAATTCAACCAGCAACATGAATTTTGTTTTAGAAGAAACGGAATTCAAACCCAAAAGTTGTAGCCTTTCGTAGCAGTATAGGCGAGGTAATCGCATTCAGACTGAAATTGGTATCGAGTTGACCGGAATTCTCATATTTAAAAAAATTGCACAGTCTAGTGAGTTAATTATCATAGATCATGCAAATTGGAGAGAACTGGATTCTAAGTCACCTTCGAGAATAAAGTACAGGTTTTCAAATGATTCAAATGGAAAATTTTTTGATCATTTTGTGGGTCTGGGATACGGAGATACTTTTCATTTGCTTACAAGTGAGCATTTACTACGAATGACTGTTTTCGAAAGAATTGTTGAAAATGTCATCTATTACAGAGATTTGAAGAAGTATTTCAGTCCCTGAAGTATTTCTCTGCAAAATTGACAAAAAATTGAAACAATTCTTGATAGACGCTACGAGCAAGAAATAAAAAAGTTTGCATAATTAATGAGAAAATCAACTCAAACTCTGAATCTTGCCAAAATTTTTGAGAGCGTTTTTGCGAACGTGTTAAAAGTTACATAGATTTATATGTTAAAAAATGTTTAAGCTGGAAAAAAATTAGTTTTAACACAATTCTTACAACAAATATTCATTTAATAATAGCAAATTTAGATCAAAAAAGTTGGTCTGAGAGTTTGGGTTGAATCTCGACAGAGCTATGAAGGTGTGTTTTGATTTACTTAGGCAATACAAAAGTAGTTCTACCAGAGAACGTGAAGTCATTACACATTAACGTTCATTGAACAGTGAAAGTTGTAGAGTGAATCCACCAGAGAAATTGACGTACTTACTGATTAACTTCTAGAATCTTCTAAATATTAGAAACTACAAAAAAACTCCACAAATTTCATTAGAAATCTTTATATTTCAATTTCTAGAACCATCCGAATTTTCTAAAAATCAAAATTTTCATTATCGGAAATTAAAACTCCAATACGGAGTGTTCTTTTCCTATCAAGGCGATGAGATGAAATTATTTGTCGACTTTATATATTAAGCTATTTTTTAAACCCAAATAAAGATTATCAATCAAAGTTGTGATCAACAGAAGTACTTTTCAGGGAAAATCTTCCTTTTTAAGAATACCTTTTTTCTCTAGAAAAATAAGCTTCAGGTCAACCAAAAAAATTTTTTTACAGGATTTCTTTTAGACCAACAAATTCAATCATTTCGATGAGACAAAATGTTATCTTTTTTAATCAAAATGACTGAACTGTTGATTATCTTTTGATTGAATTCAAATATGTTGTACGTTTCTGGAGACCGTTAACAAAAGCTACCTTTAGCTGGTAAAACTATACAGCTGAAAAAAATGTTTTGTTTTCTTTGAAAATTTCCTAGAGTTCAAACTAATTCAGCCACGATCATGAACGTTTTTTCAGAAGAAATGGAATTTTATCCCAAAAAGTGTAGACATTGGTAACAGAATAGGCGAGGTACTGCATTCAGCTTGAAATTGGTATCGAAATTACCGGAATTCTCATATATAAAAAAAATCGCAACGTCTAGTGAGCAAATTATCATAGATCTTTCAGAATGGAAAGAACTCGAGTCTAAGTCAACTTCGCGAAAAAATAACAGACTTTAAAATGATTCAAATTGAAAGTTTTTTGATCAAATTGTGGGTCTGGGATACGGAAATAGTTTTCATTTGCTTACGTGGATCTTTACTACAAATGAATTTTTTCGAAAAAACTGTTTAATTCGACATCTTCAACAGAGATTCGAAGAAGTATTTCAGTCCCTGAGGTAATTCTCTGCAAATTGGGCAAAAATTGAAACAATTGTTGATAGAAGCTACATAAAAGAAATTTAGAAAAATTCATCAGGATAACTTATCTTTTTTGAGAAGAAAACATAGTGAAGCACAAGGAGAAGATAGTTACAAGAAACCCAAAAATAACTCAGTTTTTGTTTCAAACAGATTTTTTTTGTCTCTTTACATATTCAATATACTTTGGTATTTGTTTGTAAACTGATTTTTTTTCTCATATGAATGAAAATTTCCTGAACTTTCGAGCTTTGTTTTTTAAGACTTGGCAGTATAAACTACTAACAGAACATTTAAGAACAGTTGATTGTTTTATCACAATTCTTACATAATCACTAGGCACAGAACCATGACAAGCGATAAAACAATCAATAATCTTCAACAAATCAGATTCATCTTATGAATTTTGAGTTTTCCGAACTTTGTCCAGGAACGCTCAAACAAGAGTTTGTGAGGAATCAAGTCTTTGATTAGAACTCAGATAATGTCTCTTGAAACGTTTCCAAAATATTCGTTTCTTTGCAATACTTGGTATCTTTTGGACTCTTTCTATCGTAAGTTTTAATAGAATTTGTGCTTGAACAAAGTGTACGGACCGTCAATTTCCTGATATTTTTAGATAAATTAACTAAGCGTTACAAATATTGGCTAAAATATGCTCCAATTAAAACTAAATGAAAATTACTGTTCTTTAAGTAGAGACAGAAAAAAAATAAGTGTATTTTACAATAATCTGAATAGAAACTGAGGAGATCTCGACACATAGCAGCGGCCATCTAGAAGAAAAGTTTTGGCAGAAAAATTTTGATTTACATATGAGCACTAACGTGTAAACTTTTCTCATATATAACGCATTTTTTAAATGTTCAAGTCTTCAAAAGTTCTGATTGACGTTAAAACCCAAATCGAGTGATAGTCGGATTCAAGTTAACGTGAAATTGTCATTGAAAATCAATCCAAAACTTATAATTGCATTGGTGGCTTGTTTACGGGAAAATTTTTGTTTTAAATTTGCTGTGAAAGTATATATTGTTAGCTAATAAGTTGATACGTATTTGTTAAGAAATTGTGAAAAAAAATACTGGATAATCATAAAAAACATTGTCTAATTGATGCGTTTTGCCTAGCAATCATTTAAAAATTTTATTAGTTCAATGCTACTGAGTGAGTTTATGGAGTAGCGCGTTTTCAAGTAGATGGTGGCTTATCTATCAAAAATCATGATTTCTTACCTTTATTGATAAATGACATAGAACAGATGAAAATTTGGATAAATTTATTGGACCTTGAACATTTCCAGCCAATAATATACATATGAATGGAATTTCATTTCACAATAAAAAGCTAAGCTAAGAGCAAAAACATACAGTTGTCTGGTTCAGATTTTTTTCTGAAGGTTCTTAGCAAATGGAGTTTTTTGTCAAACTTTGCTTTGTAGTCTTACTCGATCGTTGAAATGGTAGATTTTTCCAGGTAATTTGTGTTCAAAATGGAACCAATTTGATTTTGGCAGATCAAGCAGAAACCAAAAAAAACACAAGTTGAAGTTTTTTGATAAAAGAAAGAAGAATTTAAATCTTTCGGAGTTTTGAGATCATTTTGCTTTGAATTAGGTTATAAGTGAAAGATTATGAAAAAACATCCAGCATAAAAGCAGTCAAATATTGGTTATCGAAATTAAAGCTTTTTTAGTTTTTTTTAGATGACTTAAGTAACATAACATGAAAACTCAAATGTTTCAAAGAAATTTTCTTTCGAAATAAGCAACTCTGAGACAAAAACGTTCGGTTAATTGACACAATTTTCCATAAAACTGTCCACATTTTACGTTAAAATCAAGCAAAAATTGTTCTTTTGGAAAATAATAGGTGAGGAATAAATCAAAAATCTGCTTTCAAAAAATAGATTTACATAATTTTGCTTGAAAAAATACAAATTTTTTGTATGAGTTTTTTAGAGAAAGTGTTAATGATACTGCTGGAATTTTTAATAAAATTGATAACTTTGGTAGAACTAGATGTATATTTTCTCAATTGTCATTATAGTTAGTAATAAACGAATCAAAAATAAGTGCTATAAAGTTGTGTTTTTGCTCTGGTTTGCCTCAATTTCATTTCACTTGGAAAATTAGGAGAAGCTAAAGAATTACGTTGAAACAAACGTAATTCGTTTTAATCGTTTTATTTAAAAAAATAATTCGTTTTATTTATTAATTCGTTTTATTAATTCGCTTTATTAAAAAATTATTAAAATGATACAGTTTTCTCAGTTAAAATTCCCTAAGCGTTCTCTTGGTAGAATTAAGAAAAAGCAGAAAGTCAACACTAAGTTTCATTGCGAATCTATTTTTTTTGATATATGAAACTACCCAGAAAGGTCTGCCATGAAAATTTTCATATAAACCTCAATAGAGTTTCTCTTAATTCGCTCACCAAACTTTTCCTAGAACGACACCTTTAATTTCATTTTCTACCACGTGCTTATGCATTCTTTTTTGAATGCTGCAAATGGTTTCAATTCTCTCTCACTTACCGAGTTTTTGGAATCCTTGGACAAAAAAAGGAAGATTTAAAAGATAATTTTGGGATTTTTTGCAAGTCTTTGATTGTAATTGGTAGAAACTGTCTTTCTCCTGCCAACATTGAAAGTAAGTACTCAATTAGAGAACTTTTATCAGCTTAACGCAAACTTGCTCAAAATACACATTAAAATTCAGTTGTTTTATCACTAATATTACCTCTACCGGCAGATTGTTCGTTCAATTGATATTCAGTTTCCTCTAAAATCCATGGTGCTGCCTAAGTTTTCATACAAACTGATTTCAATAGCGCGACTCTATATCATGAAGAGAGCAGGAGTTATTTTAGAAAAAAAACCTTCCTCGAAAAATCATGATAAATTAGGTTGTAGAAGCAAAAGAGAAATTATGATCAGTTATGAAGAAATTTTGTTCTAACATGCTTATGTTTAGCTTCTGCAAAGATGGTTTCAGCACTAGTACGGTTTGATAAGCAGAAAAATAGTGGAGTTTGGGAAAAAGTGTATAGTTTCTACAAAACTGAACGAATTTTGTCTAATAACAGATGTAGTTTTTGAAAATTTTTTTAAAAATTCCTTCAAAGTTTCCAATTTCTATACAAAATGATAATTGTGATGAACACTCGGATAAAACACGAGTTTGTGTCATTTTAGCAAAATTTTTGAAATTTTTTAATTTTTTGAATTCTTTTCAATCATTGACAAAAAACGAGCAAGATATAAATCATGAACTACTTTTTTTTTGAAATAAAATTTCAAATTGAATTGATAATATTGATCAAGGGAAATCAAATTGTTAACTAGATTCACCTTTATCTTGACTAACAACTTGTTAAAATTACATCTGAAAGGTGTAAAAGGGAAAAATTGGATAGATGCTGAGTCTAATATGAAACATTTTTACTTACTTATTAAAAAAGTGGCTTTTTTCACGATTCTTCCCACAGTTCGGAAGTTTCAGCATGGGCTCAGTTGATCGTATCGTTGTTTCTAGTATTCGCAAACTTTTAAATACGCATCATTGTTATTTTAGATCAAATTTTTCATAATATTTTTTTTGAGGAAAAAATGAAGGAAAAACTCATATTTTTAATCAATTTTTTGTGTCATTGTCTTAACTTGATACCAATTATACAAGTATTGGGAGAGCTGGTCGTAGCGTTCTTTCTAGTATCCACAACACCATAAAACACGCATCATTGTTACTTTTGATCAAATTTTTATCGTTTTTTTATTTTTGAGAAAAAAACGAAGAAAAAAACTCATATTTTCAATCAAATTTCTGTGTCATTGTCTTAACATGATACCAATTAATCAACAATTTGGGTTTTCACAACTTTGACATAAAATAGCAGTGATTTTCTATGATTAGATGAAGAAGGATTACAAAAATTAGCCATAATCTTGAGATTTCTGATAATTTCGAAAAATTGAGATTTTCACCAAAAACAAGAGATTTTTTCCACAATGATATTTTTGCACAAACAACTTGCCATCTGAAATTTAACAACCGAAAAACTATTATAGGACGTCGAGATATCTTTTCCTGTCATAATACTTATGACATTTAACATTCCCCTTTAGAATCTTAAAGATTGCTGTGTCGGCAAACTCGGGCGCCAAAACTCTTTTGATTTTTTTCGAAACTTACCATTTCACCATCTGAAACTCTGAAACCTATCTTAATACTTGCGAGTACTTTTTAGGACATAGGGTGCTGACCGGATACTCTATAGCCTATGTTAATACATGGGGCTCAGCACCCCTGGGCTGATTTGCTCCAACATATACTAAATCGAGTGGTGCGGGTGTTCAAAAAAGATAAAATGTCCAAAAATTCCTACTGGAGAACCTCCCCAAGAACTCTCCCAGAAGATTGAAAAGAACCCATTATGTTCATAATTTCGGCACCGCGTCATCTTTCTTTCTTTCTGTTATTGTTTTTTCAGTTAGCGTTTTTTCAGACACGCCTACTGGAGTTTTTTGATGCAATTTCCATTCAAAAATTAGTATCGTAAAATTAGCGCGAATGTTAAATTTGGAGGTTGAAAAATAGTTCTTTGGCCAGCATGGGGTCGACTTCCGGAGAAGGCAAGTCTGCCCCTCCCCACGGCTCCTGTTGTTCACTTGCAGTTATTTTACTAGCACTTCATAAAAAATTTTAGAAAAAATAAAAACAAAACATTGAACTGATCAACAATCAATGACAAAAAACCTTCGCAATTTGCGCAGCAAACTAAACAGCGCCTTTAAAATACTTCAATTTATGCAGCAGATATGCTTAAGAGTGAAAGGGGCGGGAGACATGAAAATAAGTACAAGTAAAGCAGCTCAGGGTAAATGATTTTCAGCACTTTAGTAGGCCAGAAAAAATTACATAAAAGAAAAAGGACATGCTAATAAATATCAAGAAATCACATCAAATCTCAAACGCAGCTGGTAGCTTACAATTTGCAATAACATCAGTTACATCAAAGTTTATTTCAAAAATTTCATATTTAAATTATTGGAGTAAAATTACAACTCCACAGTATAAACTTGACAATATGTGCATTTTTTTCATCTTTTATTTTTGTTGAAACTGCTCAAAATTGAGAAAAATGCACTTTATATTGGGCAAACAACGATATGACATCAAGCGGTATTAATAAAACAGTGTGTTGTAAATCGTTTTTTTTTTGTTCCTGGAATAATTACGTAATTGAGACATATCGCGCAAATTCATGTTATAACAACAGAATGTGTGGTCGGTCAGTCAGCACATAATCTTCATTTCAAACTTACCAGCAGGCAGACAAATTTCTGAAAACTTGAATTTGATTGGTAGAAAAAGGAGACATGGTGATTTTAATGCGATCATTTAAAATTGGGAAAATATATTTATTGAAAACAAAATTTTTCAAATTGATTTGATTTTTGAATTATTGCTATCAAAACAAAGTTACTTAAAATTGGCTCGAAACAAATAGTTCCGCAGAATGAAAATTTTTTTTTCAAAAGCTTACAGAAAATTAAAGCGTATGGAGTCTAGCATATTGAAACCAATAAAACCACTAAACTTATCCGCCACCTTTTTTCCAGTTTTCAAAGGTTGCCTAATAAAAAAATGATTTAAGACTCGTTGTTTTGCAATTCGTACTTGCTTCATGACAAAAAATTATAAACTTTCCACTGGTTATCACATAGGTAGGTATATATTTAGTCAACCAGCCCGGAGGCCCAATCCGGAGGTTAGTTTTTTAGGTTGACATGAGCGCATATATTCAGAGCCCTTTAAGCTATGAATTACTTGCAAGAGCTCACCTTACAAACTGCAGCGCACGTGCGATTTGAACCAGCAATCATATGATTACTGGGCATCATCACTACCGGAGCGCCGCAATGCCACATTGGGAGCAATATGAATGAATTATCGTGATGTGACCCAATTTAGGACCAATTACCTGGTCTCAAATCAGTTAAACTGAACGAGTTGTGTGGCACATCTGCTTCTATTTTTAAATCGGCTGCAAAAAATTCATCTTTAAAAAGTAAACTTTAACTTGGAGTTGACTTAGAGCACGCTTAATTTTAAAACTTTGTAAGTCAAATTTATCTATTAGGTTTACCCAAAAAATGATTTCGCATTTGATGCTTTCGGTTGATTTTTTCCACTATAATGTTTGTGACTTTTCCAATCAGAAAGACATTTTTGACGAATTATAGCCTTAAATTAACTCTTTCATCAAGAGTGGAAAAAACTATGACATGGAGCGTTTTTGCGAACGTGTTAAAAGTTACATAGATTTATATGTTAAAAAATGTTTAAGCTGGAAAAAAATTAGTTTTAACACAATTCTTACAACAAATATTCATTTAATAATAGCAAATTTAGATCAAAAAAGTTGGTCTGAGAGTTTGGGTTGAATCTCGACAGAGCTAAGAAGGTGTGTTTTGATTTACTTAGGCAATACAAAAGTAGTTCTACCAGAGAACGTGAAGTCATTACACATTAACGTTCATTGAACAGTGAAAGTTGTAGAGTGAATCCACCAGAGAAATTGACGTACTTACTGATTAACTTCTAGAATCTTCTAAATATTAGAAACTACAAAAAAACTCCACAAATTTCATTAGAAATCTTTATATTTCAATTTCTAGAACCATCCGAATTTTCTAAAAATCAAAATTTTCATTATCGGAAATTAAAACTCCAATACGGAGTGTTCTTTTCCTATCAAGGCGATGAGATGAAATTATTTGTCGACTTTATATATTAAGCTATTTTTTAAACCCAAATAAAGATTATCAATCAAAGTTGTGATCAACAGAAGTACTTTTCAGGGAAAATCTTCCTTTTTAAGAATACCTTTTTTCTCTAGAAAAATAAGCTTCAGGTCAACCAAAAAAAATTTTTTACAGGATTTCTTTTAGACCAACAAATTCAATCATTTCGATGAGACAAAATGTTATCTTTTTTAATCAAAATGACTGAACTGTTGATTATCTTTTGATTGAATTCAAATATGTTGTACGTTTCTGGAGACCGTTAACAAAAGCTACCTTTAGCTGGTAAAACTATACAGCTGAAAAAAATGTTTTGTTTTCTTTGAAAATTTCCTAGAGTTCAAACTAATTCAGCCACGATCATGAACGTTTTTTCAGAAGAAATGGAATTTTATCCCAAAAAGTGTAGACATTGGTAACAGAATAGGCGAGGTACTGCATTCAGCTTGAAATTGGTATCGAAATTACCGGAATTCTCATATATAAAAAAAATCGCAACGTCTAGTGAGCAAATTATCATAGATCTTTCAGAATGGAAAGAACTCGAGTCTAAGTCAACTTCGCGAAAAAATAACAGACTTTAAAATGATTCAAATTGAAAGTTTTTTGATCAAATTGTGGGTCTGGGATACGGAAATAGTTTTCATTTGCTTACGTGGATCTTTACTACAAATGAATTTTTTCGAAAAAACTGTTTAATTCGACATCTTCAACAGAGATTCGAAGAAGTATTTCAGTCCCTGAGGTAATTCTCTGCAAATTGGGCAAAAATTGAAACAATTGTTGATAGAAGCTACATAAAAGAAATTTAGAAAAATTCATCAGGATAACTTATCTTTTTTGAGAAGAAAACATAGTGAAGCACAAGGAGAAGATAGTTACAAGAAACCCAAAAATAACTCAGTTTTTGTTTCAAACAGATTTTTTTTGTCTCTTTACATATTCAATATACTTTGGTATTTGTTTGTAAACTGATTTTTTTTCTCATATGAATGAAAATTTCCTGAACTTTCGAGCTTTGTTTTTTAAGACTTGGCAGTATAAACTACTAACAGAACATTTAAGAACAGTTGATTGTTTTATCACAATTCTTACATAATCACTAGGCACAGAACCATGACAAGCGATAAAACAATCAATAATCTTCAACAAATCAGATTCATCTTATGAATTTTGAGTTTTCCGAACTTTGTCCAGGAACGCTCAAACAAGAGTTTGTGAGGAATCAAGTCTTTGATTAGAACTCAGATAATGTCTCTTGAAACGTTTCCAAAATATTCGTTTCTTTGCAATACTTGGTATCTTTTGGACTCTTTCTATCGTAAGTTTTAATAGAATTTGTGCTTGAACAAAGTGTACGGACCGTCAATTTCCTGATATTTTTAGATAAATTAACTAAGCGTTACAAATATTGGCTAAAATATGCTCCAATTAAAACTAAATGAAAATTACTGTTCTTTAAGTAGAGACAGAAAAAAAATAAGTGTATTTTACAATAATCTGAATAGAAACTGAGGAGATCTCGACACATAGCAGCGGCCATCTAGAAGAAAAGTTTTGGCAGAAAAATTTTGATTTACATATGAGCACTAACGTGTAAACTTTTCTCATATATAACGCATTTTTTAAATGTTCAAGTCTTCAAAAGTTCTGATTGACGTTAAAACCCAAATCGAGTGATAGTCGGATTCAAGTTAACGTGAAATTGTCATTGAAAATCAATCCAAAACTTATAATTGCATTGGTGGCTTGTTTACGGGAAAATTTTTGTTTTAAATTTGCTGTGAAAGTATATATTGTTAGCTAATAAGTTGATACGTATTTGTTAAGAAATTGTGAAAAAAAATACTGGATAATCATAAAAAACATTGTCTAATTGATGCGTTTTGCCTAGCAATCATTTAAAAATTTTATTAGTTCAATGCTACTGAGTGAGTTTATGGAGTAGCGCGTTTTCAAGTAGATGGTGGCTTATCTATCAAAAATCATGATTTCTTACCTTTATTGATAAATGACATAGAACAGATGAAAATTTGGATAAATTTATTGGACCTTGAACATTTCCAGCCAATAATATACATATGAATGGAATTTCATTTCACAATAAAAAGCTAAGCTAAGAGCAAAAACATACAGTTGTCTGGTTCAGATTTTTTTCTGAAGGTTCTTAGCAAATGGAGTTTTTTGTCAAACTTTGCTTTGTAGTCTTACTCGATCGTTGAAATGGTAGATTTTTCCAGGTAATTTGTGTTCAAAATGGAACCAATTTGATTTCGGCAGATCAAGCAGAAACCAAAAAAAACACAAGTTGAAGTTTTTTGATAAAAGAAAGAAGAATTTAAATCTTTCGGAGTTTTGAGATCATTTTGCTTTGAATTAGGTTATAAGTGAAAGATTATGAAAAAACATCCAGCATAAAAGCAGTCAAATATTGGTTATCGAAATTAAAGCTTTTTTAATTTTTTTAAAGATGACTTAAGTAACATAACATGAAAACTCAAATGTTTCAAAGAAATTTTCTTTCGAAATAAGCAACTCTGAGACAAAAACGTTCGGTTAATTGACACAATTTTCCATAAAACTGTCCACATTTTACGTTAAAATCAAGCAAAAATTGTTCTTTTGGAAAATAATAGGTGAGGAATAAATCAAAAATCTGCTTTCAAAAAATAGATTTACATAATTTTGCTTGAAAAAATACAAATTTTTTGTATGAGTTTTTTAGAGAAAGTGTTAATGATACTGCTGGAATTTTTAATAAAATTGATAATTTTGGTAGAACTAGATGTATATTTTCTCAATTGTCATTATAGTTAGTAATAAACGAATCAAAAATAAGTGCTATAAAGTTGTGTTTTTGCTCTGGTTTGCCTCAATTTCATTTCACTTGGAAAATTAGGAGAAGCTAAAGAATTACGTTGAAACAAACGTAATTCGTTTTAATCGTTTTATTTAAAAAAATAATTCGTTTTATTTATTAATTCGTTTTATTAATTCGCTTTATTAAAAAATTATTAAAATGATACAGTTTTCTCAGTTAAAATTCCCTAAGCGTTCTCTTGGTAGAATTAAGAAAAAGCAGAAAGTCAACACTAAGTTTCATTGCGAATCTATTTTTTTTGATATATGAAACTACCCAGAAAGGTCTGCCATGAAAATTTTCATATAAACCTCAATAGAGTTTCTCTTAATTCGCTCACCAAACTTTTCCTAGAACGACACCTTTAATTTCATTTTCTACCACGTGCTTATGCATTCTTTTTTGAATGCTGCAAATGGTTTCAATTCTCTCTCACTTACCGAGTTTTTGGAATCCTTGGACAAAAAAAGGAAGATTTAAAAGATAATTTTGGGATTTTTTGCAAGTCTTTGATTGTAATTGGTAGAAACTGTCTTTCTCCTGCCAACATTGAAAGTAAGTACTCAATTAGAGAACTTTTATCAGCTTAACGCAAACTTGCTCAAAATACACATTAAAATTCAGTTGTTTTATCACTAATATTACCTCTACCGGCAGATTGTTCGTTCAATTGATATTCAGTTTCCTCTAAAATCCATGGTGCTGCCTAAGTTTTCATACAAACTGATTTCAATAGCGCGACTCTATATCATGAAGAGAGCAGGAGTTATTTTAGAAAAAAAACCTTCCTCGAAAAATCATGATAAATTAGGTTGTAGAAGCAAAAGAGAAATTATGATCAGTTATGAAGAAATTTTGTTCTAACATGCTTATGTTTAGCTTCTGCAAAGATGGTTTCAGCACTAGTACGGTTTGATAAGCAGAAAAATAGTGGAGTTTGGGAAAAAGTGTATAGTTTCTACAAAACTGAACGAATTTTGTCTAATAACAGATGTAGTTTTTGAAAATTTTTTTAAAAATTCCTTCAAAGTTTCCAATTTCTATACAAAATGATAATTGTGATGAACACTCGGATAAAACACGAGTTTGTGTCATTTAAGCAAAATTTTTGAAATTTTTTAATTTTTTGAATTCTTTTCAATCATTGACAAAAAACGAGCAAGATATAAATCATGAACTACTTTTTTTTTGAAATAAAATTTCAAATTGAATTGATAATATTGATCAAGGGAAATCAAATTGTTAACTAGATTCACCTTTATCTTGACTAACAACTTGTTAAAATTACATCTGAAAGGTGTAAAAGGGAAAAATTGGATAGATGCTGAGTCTAATATGAAACATTTTTACTTACTTATTAAAAAAGTGGCTTTTTTCACGATTCTTCCCACAGTTCGGAAGTTTCAGCATGGGCTCAGTTGATCGTATCGTTGTTTCTAGTATTCGCAAACTTTTAAATACGCATCATTGTTATTTTAGATCAAATTTTTCATAATATTTTTTTTGAGGAAAAAATGAAGGAAAAACTCATATTTTTAATCAATTTTTTGTGTCATTGTCTTAACTTGATACCAATTATACAAGTATTGGGAGAGCTGGTCGTAGCGTTCTTTCTAGTATCCACAACACCATAAAACACGCATCATTGTTACTTTTGATCAAATTTTTATCGTTTTTTTATTTTTGAGAAAAAAACGAAGAAAAAAACTCATATTTTCAATCAAATTTCTGTGTCATTGTCTTAACATGATACCAATTAATCAACAATTTGGGTTTTCACAACTTTGACATAAAATAGCAGTGATTTTCTATGATTAGATGAAGAAGGATTACAAAAATTAGCCATAATCTTGAGATTTCTGATAATTTCGAAAAATTGAGATTTTCACCAAAAACAAGAGATTTTTTCCACAATGATATTTTTGCACAAACAACTTGCCATCTGAAATTTAACAACCGAAAAACTATTATAGGACGTCGAGATATCTTTTCCTGTCATAATACTTATGACATTTAACATTCCCCTTTAGAATCTTAAAGATTGCTGTGTCGGCAAACTCGGGCGCCAAAACTCTTTTGATTTTTTTCGAAACTTACCATTTCACCATCTGAAACTCTGAAACCTATCTTAATACTTGCGAGTACTTTTTAGGACATAGGGTGCTGACCGGATACTCTATAGCCTATGTTAATACATGGGGCTCAGCACCCCTGGGCTGATTTGCTCCAACATATACTAAATCGAGTGGTGCGGGTGTTCAAAAAAGATAAAATGTCCAAAAATTCCTTCTGGAGAACCTCCCCAAGAACTCTCCCAGAAGATTGAAAAGAACCCATTATGTTCATAATTTCGGCACCGCGTCATCTTTCTTTCTTTCTGTCATTGTTTTTTCAGTTAGCGTTTTTTCAGACACGCCTACTGGAGTTTTTTGATGCAATTTCCATTCAAAAATTAGTATCGTAAAATTAGCGCGAATGTTAAATTTGGAGGTTGAAAAATAGTTCTTTGGCCAGCATGGGGTCGACTTCCGGAGAAGGCAAGTCTGCCCCTCCCCACGGCTCCTGTTGTTCACTTGCAGTTATTTTACTAGCACTTCATAAAAAATTTTAGAAAAAATAAAAACAAAACATTGAACTGATCAACAATCAATGACAAAAAACCTTCGCAATTTGCGCAGCAAACTAAACAGCGCCTTTAAAATACTTCAATTTATGCAGCAGATATGCTTAAGAGTGAAAGGGGCGGGAGACATGAAAATAAGTACAAGTAAAGCAGCTCAGGGTAAATGATTTTCAGCACTTTAGTAGGCCAGAAAAAATTACATAAAAGAAAAAGGACATGCTAATAAATATCAAGAAATCACATCAAATCTCAAACGCAGCTGGTAGCTTACAATTTGCAATAACATCAGTTACATCAAAGTTTATTTCAAAAATTTCATATTTAAATTATTGGAGTAAAATTACAACTCCACAGTATAAACTTGACAATATGTGCATTTTTTTCATTTTTTATTTTTGTTGAAACTGCTCAAAATTGAGAAAAATGCACTTTATATTGGGCAAACAACGATATGACATCAAGCGGTATTAATAAAACAGTGTGTTGTAAATCGTTTTTTTTTTGTTCCTGGAATAATTACGTAATTGAGACATATCGCGCAAATTCATGTTATAACAACAGAATGTGTGGTCGGTCAGTCAGCACATAATCTTCATTTCAAACTTACCAGCAGGCAGACAAATTTCTGAAAACTTGAATTTGATTGGTAGAAAAAGGAGACATGGTGATTTTAATGCGATCATTTAAAATTGGGAAAATATATTTATTGAAAACAAAATTTTTCAAATTGATTTGATTTTTGAATTATTGCTATCAAAACAAAGTTACTTAAAATTGGCTCGAAACAAATAGTTCCGCAGAATGAAAATTTTTTTTTCAAAAGCTTACAGAAAATTAAAGCGTATGGAGTCTAGCATATTGAAACCAATAAAACCACTAAACTTATCCGCCACCTTTTTTTCCAGTTTTCAAAGGTTGCCTAATAAAAAAATGATTTAAGACTCGTTGTTTTGCAATTCGTACTTGCTTCATGACAAAAAATTATAAACTTTCCACTGGTTATCACATAGGTAGGTATATATTTAGTCAACCAGCCCGGAGGCCCAATCCGGAGGTTAGTTTTTTAGGTTGACATGAGCGCATATATTCAGAGCCCTTTAAGCTATGAATTACTTGCAAGAGCGCCTTTAAAATACTTCAATTTATGCAGCAGATATGCTTAAGAGTGAAAGGGGCGGGAGACATGAAAATAAGTACAAGTAAAGCAGCTCAGGGTAAATGATTTTCAGCACTTTAGTAGGCCAGAAAAAATTACATAAAAGAAAAAGGACATGCTAATAAATATCAAGAAATCACATCAAATCTCAAACGCAGCTGGTAGCTTACAATTTGCAATAACATCAGTTACATCAAAGTTTATTTCAAAAATTTCATATTTAAATTATTGGAGTAAAATTACAACTCCACAGTATAAACTTGACAATATGTGCATTTTTTTCATTTTTTATTTTTGTTGAAACTGCTCAAAATTGAGAAAAATGCACTTTATATTGGGCAAACAACGATATGACATCAAGCGGTATTAATAAAACAGTGTGTTGTAAATCGTTTTTTTTTTGTTCCTGGAATAATTACGTAATTGAGACATATCGCGCAAATTCATGTTATAACAACAGAATGTGTGGTCGGTCAGTCAGCACATAATCTTCATTTCAAACTTACCAGCAGGCAGACAAATTTCTGAAAACTTGAATTTGATTGGTAGAAAAAGGAGACATGGTGATTTTAATGCGATCATTTAAAATTGGGAAAATATATTTATTGAAAACAAAATTTTTCAAATTGATTTGATTTTTGAATTATTGCTATCAAAACAAAGTTACTTAAAATTGGCTCGAAACAAATAGTTCCGCAGAATGAAAATTTTTTTTTCAAAAGCTTACAGAAAATTAAAGCGTATGGAGTCTAGCATATTGAAACCAATAAAACCACTAAACTTATCCGCCACCTTTTTTTCCAGTTTTCAAAGGTTGCCTAATAAAAAAATGATTTAAGACTCGTTGTTTTGCAATTCGTACTTGCTTCATGACAAAAAATTATAAACTTTCCACTGGTTATCACATAGGTAGGTATATATTTAGTCAACCAGCCCGGAGGCCCAATCCGGAGGTTAGTTTTTTAGGTTGACATGAGCGCATATATTCAGAGCCCTTTAAGCTATGAATTACTTGCAAGAGCTCACCTTACAAACTGCAGCGCACGTGCGATTTGAACCAGCAATCATATGATTACTGGGCATCATCACTACCGGAGCGCCGCAATGCCACATTGGGAGCAATATGAATGAATTATCGTGATGTGACCCAATTTAGGACCAATTACCTGGTCTCAAATCAGTTAAACTGAACGAGTTGTGTGGCACATCTGCTTCTATTTTTAAATCGGCTGCAAAAAATTCATCTTTAAAAAGAAAACTTTAACTTGGAGTTGACTTAGAGCACGCTTAATTTTAAAACTTTGTAAGTCAAATTTATCTATTAGGTTTACCCAAAAAATGATTTCGCATTTGATGCTTTCGGTTGATTTTTTCCACTATAATGTTTGTGACTTTTCCAATCAGAAAGACATTTTTGACGAATTATAGCCTTAAATTAACTCTTTCATCAAGAGTGGAAAAAACTATGACATGGAAAAAGGTTGGGCGCAGAAAGTTGAAGGCGGCTGGTATGACCAAAAGTTCGAAATTTTATCAATTAAAGTAAGCATTGATTAACTTTGGCTGTTTATAAGTAAAATACTTTTGTCTAATTGCGTTTTTGGGAGCAATATGATAGCTTAATTTTAATTATATTTTTTTTTAGGGCATAAGTTTTTCTTATCAGATCAGATTCATCACATAATAACTTTCAGCTATCTGAGCTTCGGCGTACTGACCAATTTGCTTGTGCTTTTGCTACATTAACCGGATCAATCACCAATCTGAACGGTAAACAACAATTGTAACAAAAAACTCAATCAGCCTAACGGTCTAACGGTCATATCGTTTCAATTCGAGAAAAAAATCTACAAAACCTTAAAAAAATTTGATTCAAAATTGTTGCAGCCTGACAAAATTTCGCATCAGCTTACGCAATTTAAGATTTTGTCTGATAAAAAAGACAGCTTTTTGCCAAAAAAAAACTAAAACAATGATAGTTTAAATTTGTCTACCACCGATAAAATTACCATTAAAACACTCAAAAAGGGTTGCTTTTGGGCTCCAACGGGACTGTTGAATCATCCACTGGATCTTTCCGCAGATGCAGCTGGCTTGAGATTCGCTTCACCAGACGTATGTTCTCGGAGCGAACCAGAGGTCGGCCTCTGCGATTGAGACAACATGCCATGGTCAGGAGTTTGTTGAAGGAGGTTCGAAACTGGGGGTACTTGGCAGCATAGATGAGGGGGTTGAGAAGAGTGGCTGAGTGGATCACCCAGGTGACGATGTAGTAGAACCCGTGGTGGGCGGTGTCGTTGAAGTCGAAAGTGACAAGCAGAAACCAGGGGAAGTTTGCACAGAGAAATGCCACAAACATGAGGATGAGAACCTGCAAAAGGTCTCTTTAACTATCCCCCTTTTGGGGGATTCATTACTAGGTACAAAATTCTCATATGCCTAAGCCTAACCATTGATTTATTTTTTATATAGGGGGATTCGTTACAAGATACCCTAGGGGGAAAACAGTTTAAGAGATCTCTTGTTAAATCATACAACACTGAAAGAAACCTCCAACAGAACCCCAACAAGATGCAAAAAAAAAGATTTGCAAAGCCAGCCATTCAAGTTTAAATATCATATTTCCTCGTGCCTTTCATGGTCGCAAATTGCCATTTCATGAAATCAAACTTTCTAGCTGAATTAAATTTTCGACCCGTTCCAAACGCATGCGCAAAATCGCAAGCCCAAACGGAAATTTCAAAACAATTCCGCAGGCGAGCACACAATAAATTTTGATCGCCAAAACATTGGATCTTGTTAGCTATTGCAAAGGAGGGCTTGTTACTTACTAGGTACAAAATTCACATAAGCATAACTGTTGATTTCAATATTTTTTTGTGTTAGCAACCATATCTTAGGTACCATATGGGGAAATAGTAAGAAAAATGATTCAAAAATTTAAAAATTTTCGCCATAACTATCGTTTGCATCAGAAGTGAAACTAAAATGTTCTCTAAATTTACAAAATATACCCGCATTTAAGAAAAGTGAAAACAAATCGACTATAAGGGATTTTCGCGGTCTAGAATGTTGTAAATTTAATCGATTCCCATGTTTCGCTCAGACAACAAAATTGGACTATGAATGGATTTAAATCCAATTTATTTCGCAAAAATTATATGCATTAGAATTCATTTGAAATCCATTATAATGGATTATATAAAACTAGAAAATCACATTAAAATGGATTTTTTTTCACTTTCCTTGTTTCGCTTCATTGATACTCATACGAGGCCAGGAGGGGGGGGGGGGGGGGGAGAGGAGGTGGCGTATGGGGGGGGGGGGGTAATACATAAATCGTCAATTTACGTTTTGAGTTATGACCTATTGGTTAAACTCATAGAGTAATTTCAGATAAGGTACATCGTCTGCTCGTCACGCTATCTTATTTTCGGCCTGATAGATTCATGCAACTTCTTAGTCCAATATCAATCTTAATCTTACTCTTATATCTCCTAGTCTCAATAGATCTAGTGTACACCGGTTTATATGATTTAGGTCCAGAATGAGAACAACTGTATTCTAAGCTTAATTCAAATTTCTCTGGTGCTGAAACTACAAGTAGTTTCAGCACTTACAAATAAGTGGCTTGTTAGTTTGATGGAGTATGATTGGTTAGTTTTCACCATTTTATAAAGATAAAATATCAAAATAATATCCAATAATAAATTCTAGTTTAGATCTGATTCCACCCATCCGGGTTTTACAGAGTTTTAGTTCTTCAGTGTTCTACTGTAGTGGAGGATAGATGATGGTGTCTTTCTTTAGAAGTTGCGAGCATATTCTTTTTTCTGATTTGGAAGAAGGATTGTTATCACGATCGTTTCGGGAGATCGTATCATGATTTCTGATCGGTTGTGATGAGTGTTGATTTGGTTTATTAGAGAATAGCAATGTTCCAATCTCGTTCGGATGTGTCATGTAGTTTGACTTTGGATGAAGTGCCTGCTGACTTGGATCTGTACGTATACTTGAACATTGAGATGGCCAATGTTCTGTTTCAGTGGGTTTCCTTTGTTGCGATGCCAAGTCGTACTTTAAATCCTTTGAGTGTAGTGACTGTAGGCAGCATATCGGGTGTGTTTTGCCATTCTGTAGTTGGAGTGTGATTGGGTTGTCAAGTGCCTTGCTGCTCGAATTTGGGTTGTATGTAGTCTATATACTGCATTGTATTATTTACATATGCAAAACTTTGTCAATTTTTTTCAGGTTACGATCTTGTATTAATTTTTATCGCAAAAGCGTTCTTGTTTAGTTTGGTTATTCTAAAGAGTCTTCAAAAGAATAAATTATCCAGTTCTAAGCTGGTTCTAATCCGGTTTGGGTACCGTGGGTTTTCTTCTCTTAGTCATGCTGTTAGGTTGTGGTTTGTGGTGTTTAGTAAGCTGCGTTGGTTAGTTTGGAATATTATAATATTCCTTTCCAACCGGGTTAAAGGAAAGTTTGAAATGTGTTAAGACTGGGTAGAGTTGTTATCAGTGAAAGTGAAAACTTAATTTCATTATTTTAAACAATTCTTCGTGGGCGAGCTGTGCGATTGTGGATAGGATTGTGGGCGAGTGAATATTTAAAATTACAAAGAAGCGTCTTTGAAAAGGTTAGTAATGCTTTAATTTTTTGGGCAATTTTTTATTAAATTACTACTTTGAAATTATTAATTTTACAGCTTTATTGAGGGGTTGAAATTATCAATTTATTTTCATTTTAAGAATATTTACTGCATATGGGAAAAGAGTTTATATATCAATTTATTGCTGGTTTGGGGGTACATTTTACTGCTTCATTTATTGTCATTGGTTAATATAAATTCTAGAATAAAGTTTCCTGTTTTTTGTTTCGTTTTTCTTTTTTGTAGATGATTGATCATCGTGCCTGTGAAGACTAAAGAAAAAGAAAAACCATTTATAAAGAATGGTTAGTTTTTGTTCTAGTTTATTAGTATCATTTATTTAACTCATATTATCTTATTCGTGAAAAATCCGTGGGGAAAAACGTCAAACGTCGTGGATGATTTCTGCTGATGTTAGTAACTTAGCTAACAAACGAATGATGTATTTAGTTTGGAGAAGTGGCCAAGGCAACTCGAATGCTTTAATGATTTGGTGCTCTTCAGTGCAAGGTGAGAGTTCATAAGGTGTTTTTTGGATGAGGTTATTAAGTTTATGGTTATACCTGGTGTTATTGATGAATTCTAGGATCGGGATTTCAACGGGCTGTAGGAATTCGTGTGGGACGATTAGTGGGCCGGATTCGTCTACGTTGAAGGTTTTAGTTGAGGGAAGTTTTGAGGGCTCTTAAGGGTCTTCCTAGTTTTGTTTTTATTTATTGGATGATTGGGGTATCTAAGAGATATTTGTACTTTAGGCTAAATGATCATGTCCATTTTGTTCTTTGGGCAAACTTATTTTTTTTGAGTGAGTTTTGAGTTCTGCGTTGAGACAATATTGTTGATCTTTGTTCTACTCGATAGAGGAGGGTTGTAATATTGAGATTTTGTTTATTTCAGGTCTCAATTTTCGGCGGTTTGCTTATTTATGAGCTGGAAGTCTTTTAGTAATAGTTAGAGATACGCTTGAAGGTGAGTGTTTGTCGGCTAAAGAAGTCGTGTCAAAAATAAGGTGATGATTTGGAAAACTTCATATCGGCTGAATTTTAACTAGTTTGTTTAAGTGCTTTCCAGCATGAATTTTGAGAAAATTTATGGGTGTTTGAAAGCTCTTTCAAGAGGTGAAAATGTTATTTAATTTTAAAGTGGTTTCTGAATTTCATTTTTCTTTATTATTTCAGATTGTGGAATGAATGTTTTATAATCTTTTCGTGGCTGACTTCGAAGTCGCGATGATTGTCTATGTTGAGATTTTTTATTTTGATCTTGTGGTAAAATTTTTTCTTCTAATTTTCGATTTTTTCTTTCTAATTGAGTTATCTTTTTGTTGTCTAACTTTTGAGATTTTGCTTGTTAAGTTCTTTTTTTATTTTTTTTGTTCTAATGGTTTTTGGATAGAATTCATATCAGTGCTTTGATTTTATTTATAATTGGAGTTATTGTGAAAAACTTTGAGTCCTGTAAAGGAGTATTATTGAGTCAGCTCGAGAAAAGAGTACTCTTTGCGATATCAAGGTGGACTATCAGTGGGTTTATCAATTATTTGATATGGTCCTTTTCGGAGTGGCTGTAAGTTTTTAGAAGATCCTTTTTGTGTTGTAAAATTTAGAATTAAAACGTATGTTCCGATTTTTAAGTTTGTAACTGGTGTGAATCGAGAATTTTTTGGGAATTAATATTTTGTCTCTGTAATATTTTTTTTGCTCCTTTTTGGTAAAATTCAATTTGTTTTTTCTCTCTGTTTGAAATACATTTGGTGTGTGTACCGGAAGCTAATTTTAAAATTTGTGGTTGATGAAAGTGATCTTCATCGTGATTATGAGGTGGTAGATTATAACATATTGATTCTTTAGTGGGTTGACAATAACCTTGTGTATTTTTGTTTAATTGGCATGTTATGCAATCATTGCATAATACTAAATAGGTGTATTCGGTGGAGGTTGCAATGAGTGTTTATCGGGGCGTAAAGTACTGCTACGCTCAAACTCTGTTAGTATACAATTTTTTCGCTATGCATTTTCTTTGTTTTTCATTATATTGAAATCTTAAAAAATTTCTCCCTAGCGCAATTCAAAATGTATTCATCTAATTTTTATCCCAGTCATAGCCAATAATCATCTCTAGGGCCTAACGTTCTTAAAATTTTGATTTTTGACCCTAGTTTTGAAAAAATATGGCCAAACTCCTTGTTTTTTGGTGGATTTCAGAGGTTTGAGTTAGGACGCGAATTTTTCTCATGTTGATGTTCTGGGGCTGCAAATAGGATTGTGGGCGAGTGAATATTTGAAACTACAAAGAAGTGTCTTTGAAATTGTTAGTAATGCTTTAATTTTTTAGGCAATTTTTATTAATTTACTACTTTGAAATTATTAATTTTACGGCTTTATTGGGGGTTGAAATTATCAATTTAGTTTCATTTTAAGAATATTTACTGCATATGGGAAAACACTTAATATATCAATTTATTGCTGGTTTGGGGGTACATTTTACTGCTTCATTTATTGTCATTGGTTAATATAAATTTATTATTCTAGAATAAAGTTTCCTGTTTTTTGTTTCGTTTTTCTTTTTTGTAGATGATTGATGATCGTGCCTGTGAAGACTAAAGAAAAAGAGAAACCATTTATAAAGAATGGTTAGTTTTTGTTCTAGTTTATTAGTATCATTTATTTAACTCATATTATCTTATTCGTGAAAAATCCGTGGGGAAAAACGTCAAACGTCGTGAATGATTTCTGCTGATGTTAGTAACTTAGCTAACAAACGAATGATGTATTTAGTTTGGAGAAGTGGCCAAGGCAACTCGAATACTTTAATGATTTGGTGCTCTTCAGTGCAAGGTGAGAGTTCATAAGGTGTTTTTTGGATGAGGTTATTAAGTTTATGGTTATACCTGGTGTTATTGATGAATTCTAGGATCGGGATTTCAACGGGCTGTAGGAATTCGTGTGGGACGATTAGTGGGCGGGATTCGTCTACGTTGAAGGTTTTAGTTGAGGGAAGTTTTGAGGGCTCTTAAGGGTCTTCCTAGTTTTGTTTTTATTTATTGGATGATTGGGGTATCTAAGAGATATTTGTACTTTAGGCTAAATGATCATGTCCATTTTGTTCTTTGGGCAAACTTATTTTTTTTTGAGTGAGTTTTGAGTTCTACGTTGAGACAATATTGTTGATTTTTGTTTTACTCGATATAAGAGGGTTGTAATATTGAGATTTTGTTTATTTCAGGTCTCAATTTTTGGCGGTTTTCTTATTTCTGAGCTGGAAGTCTTTTAGTTATAGTTAGAGATACGCTTGAAGGTGATTGTTTGTCGGCTAAAGAAGGCGTGTCAAAAATAAGGTGATGATTCGGAAAAATTCTTATCGGCTGATTTTGAACTAATTTGCTTAAGTGCTTTCCAGCATGATTTTTGAGAAAATGTACCGGTGTTTGAAAGCTCTTTCAAAAGGTGAAAATGTTATTTAATTTTAAAGTGGTTTCTGAAATTCATTTTTCTTTACTATTTTAGATTGTGGAATGAATGTTTTATAATCTTTTCGTGGCTGACTTTGAAGTGGCGATGATTGTCTATGTTGAGATTTTTTATTTTGATCTTGTGGTAAAAATTTTTCTTCTAATTTTCGATTTTTTCTTTCTGTTTGAGTTATCTTTTTGTTGTCTAACTTTTGAGATTTTTGTTTGTTAAGTTCTTTTTTTTTGTTCTAATGGTTTTTGGATAGAATTCATATCAGTGCTTTGATTTTATTTATAATTGGAGTTATTGTGAAAAACTTTGAGTCCTGTAAAGGAGTATTATTGAGTCAGTTCGCGAAAAACGTACTCTTTGGGATAATAAGGTGGAACATCAAGGGGTTTATCAATTATTTGATGTGGTCCTTTTCGGAGTGGCTGTAAATTTTTAGAAGATCCTTTTTGTGTTGTAAAATTTGGAATTAAAACGTATGTTTCGATTTTTAGGTTTGTAGCTGGTGTGAATCGAGAATTTTTTTGGGAATTAATATTTTGTCTCTGTAATAATTTTTTTGCTACTTTTTGGTAAATTTCAATTTTTTTTCCTCTCTATTTAAAATACATTTGGTGTTGTACCGGAAGCTAATTTTAAATTTTGTGGGTGATTAAAGTGATCTTCATCGTGGTTATGTAGTGGAAGATTATACCATATTGATTCTTTAGTGGGTTGACAATAACCTTGCGTATTTTTGTTTAATTGGCAGTTATGCAATCATTGCATAATACTGAATAGGTGTATTCGGTGGAGGTTGCAGTGAGTGTTTATCGGGGCGTAAAGTACTGCTACGCTCAAACTCTGTTAGTATACAATTTTTTCACTATAAATTTTCTTTGTTTTTCATTATATTGAAATCTTAAAAAATTTCTCCCTAGCGCAATTCAAAATGTATTCATCTAATTTCTATCCTAGTCATAGCCAATAATCATTTCTAGGGCCCAAGGTTCTTAAAATTTTGATTTTTGACCCTAGGTTTGAAAAAATATGGCCAAATTCCTTGTTTTTTGGTGGATTTCAGAGGTTTGAGTTGGGACGCGAATTTTTCTCATGTTGATGTTCTGGGGCTGCTTTTATTAACTAATCTGGGTCTTGTAGGCTAGATCTTGCGTCTCAAAAAATAAGATTTCACAATTTTTTGAAAAAGTTGAATAATTTGACCTACAAAGTCCATTAAAATTTCTGCCATTTTGGCCTGTTGTTTTTTCGAGGGTTTTTCATGCAAATTGTGTCTTACTCTTTTTTTGTGCTCAAAATGGTGTCTATATTCACGGACAACCGTTGTCGGAGTGTTTGTAATTTAGTGTGTGTCACCCTTTAAATTCAGTTTTTTGGTACTTGCGTTTCTTCGTTTTCAAAAAATCGTTTCCTAATAAAGTGTTTTTGTTTGTTGATAATTTTCTGTCTTAGTGTTTGTCTTTTCGTTCTTATGTATCCTATTGTTTGTCTGTGTGCTGTGTGGTGTGGTTACGAAGTCTTATCTTTCGTCGTTAATTATACAGTTGTGTAATATAAAGGTTTGTTTGTTTCCTAAATTGTCTCTTGACATAAGGTTTTGGATGATGGATGCAATATTAGGGTTAGTGAATTCTAGTGTCTTAAACTGTTAGTTCTTACAATTTTTTGTGGTTAGCTTAACTTGTGACGTATTTTGTGGGTTAGAGAGAAAAGCTTATATCGATTCGTGAGAATGATTTTTACTTTCTCGTGAGAAATTCCAAGTTAAGATGGACTTACCTAATCTTACTTAGGGGTTGTGATTTGTGATCAAGGGTTGGAGAATAGTAAATAGGTCCACAAGGTTCAGGTATAATTAGAACCCAAGTAGTTCGTTAGATACTATTTTATGACTCACTAAATTTAAGTGTTTTAGCCTGGGTCATTTAAGAGGAAGGGGATCAAGTAAAGGATGAGTAACCGAAGTGCTTCACTGTTTATCCTAATTAGAATGGTTAGCCTTTTGGAAAAAATTTGTTAATTATGGGTCTTTAATAAGGGTTGGGTAGTGAATCAATGTTTGAGGTCGTTAGATACTGATTAATATGGGAGGGGAGAACAAAATTGTTCTATTTTATCCAAGGATAAGCCTTGATGATCAGAAATTTAGATTTAGTTTAATTTATTTTAAAGAACCAAGGAAAGCCTTGATGATCAGAAATTTAGATTTAGTTGAATACAGTTTAAAGATCCAAGGGAACCCTTGATGATCTGTTATTTTAAATGAAATTAATTTAAGTGAAAACAAGGGTAAGCCTTGATAGTTTTTCGATAAAAGGTTAAGTTTAAAAGGTTAAGTTTTTAGTTTTGATGATTGTTAGTTTTTGAGATTTGCTGTTATGTTGTAAGTGATGAAGCTGGGTTGATGAGATGATTTATTTATATTAACAATTGATGCTTTATACTAACTAATTTTTGTACTTTTCTAACCAATAAATATGTTTTTTCAAGATGTTTTTAATTTACTGCAGATTTCTCAAGAAGAACTGGTGTTGTTTTTATCGGTCGTTATTGTATAATTATTAGGTTTGGCGCCATGAAAGGTTATTGAAGATGTTTCTTCAAAATTTTATGCCAGTAAATGAAAATGTAAATTTACTGCTGGAAGTTTTCTAAATATAAAAGTTTGATCTCGTTTTTGTCGTATAATCATGAAATCGAATGGTAGATTTCTTCCTAGTCGTACGTCGTCTGTTGTCCGAGGTCTTCTTCCAATACCGGTTAGTTCTCGTTTTGTTCGGAATGTTGGATCTGATCTATTGAGTCGTAGAGACATTTCTACTAAATTTTTGTCATATAACATTTTTTAAAACGTTGTATTTGTCTAATTCTAATCTATTTCTTAAAATCAAATTTAGGTTATTTAAGGTCTGTTCGAGACTTTTGGTCGCACCAGATGAGTTATGACCTATTGGCTAAACTCATAAAGTAATTTCAGATACGGTACACTGTCTGCTCGTCACGCTATTTTATTTTCGGCCTGATAGATTCGTGCAACTTCTTAGTCTAATACCAATCTTAATCTTACTCTTATATCTCCTAGTCCTAATAGATCTAGCGTACAGCGGTTTATGCGAGTTAGTTCCAGAATGAGAACAATTGTATTCTAAGCTTAATTCAAATTGCTCTGGTGCTGAAACTACAAGTAGTTTCAGCACTTACAAATAAGTGGGTTGTTAGTTTGATGGAGTATGATTGGTTAGTATTCAATATTTTATAGAGATAAAATATCAGAATAATATCCAATAATAAATTCTAGTTTAGATCTGGTTCCATTTTTGTAGCACCCGTCTAATTTTCTGATCGTCTAATTTCCTAAGCCCCACCAACGATATAATGACCTGAGAAATGAAATGGAGGATTTTAATTGATTCAGCGTGTTATATTTTTAGACAGAAACAAAAGTAAACAAAAGTGAAAAAAAAACCGATTATAATGGAGTAAAAATGGATTTTGTTGCCTCGAAAAATAGTAACATCATAATCCATTTTTTATTGAATATAATCGATTTTTTTTTTCACTTTTGTGGGCAATGACAACAAGACTCAACTATAATCGAATTATATTCATGGAACTCCAATGCGGGTAACTTTTTTACTTTTTTTTGTTTGGTGGACCAAACTTATTTTTCGAGCTCGCTCAAAACCCATCAGGACCCTATTGATTTTTAAAAAATGTGTGCTCTGCGGGCTAAAGTTTGAAAAAATACGCAACTTAAACACTTTTTCAAAATTAGCGTTTTTTTTTGGTGTGCGCTCCCCTACCTTTAAAAAAAAGTGGGTTAAGAATGGCGTACGAGGGCACTAAGAGGGAGATGACTCTTAGGGGGGCCAGGGGTCAAATCCCAAAGGAACTGGGCGTAGATTCGGTCGGATGTACACAAAAATCCCCCCTCACCCCACTTTTTTAAAAAGGGGTAGTGTTAAGTAAAGTAGTTCAATTGAATTTTCGACTAATCAGAGTGCAGCAAAATTATAAATATCAATACAAAGCTCCAATGCTATTTTACTTTATTTAATTATAGAGGTGGAGAATTTTTTGTAGATACCATAGGAGTATTAGATTGTTGTTAAGATAGATTGTTAATTAAATTCTTGGAAAAAACTAAGCTGATGTGCTCGACCTATATTTCGACTTTCTCGGGCAGAATCGGGTAAGTTTCGAATTTGTGCTCGACTTAAAATTGCTTCTCGACCGCGGACTTTCAGTCGCAAAACTGCACTTGCTCGACTTTCAAAGTCGAAACATAAGTCGAGCACCCCGGCCCGGGGACTCTGACTGCCTTTGGGGCGGAAATGTCCTAGCAGAAGTGTCTGGGCGGAAATGACTGTTCACAGGTCCATTCGCACTGACTGACTGACCTTGAGGAGTTGCAGGTCCCTGTCGGTGTAGGTGCGGTCTGAGGTGTTGAAGTTGCGGCCACTATGATGTACTTTGCGGAAAATCCTGAAGGAGGTGAAAACCATGATGGAGAACGAGGTCGGCAGCAACATCAGGATCTCATACCACTGGATCGGATAGTACCCTGTAATAACAATAATAGTGACACAGTTTGTACTAATTAATTAATAATTATTAATTAATAAAATAATGTTTTTCAGGCAGTAAGAGTGTGAAGCTTAGAATAAGACAGAAAGCCACGCAAACAAATGTTTAATTGATTTTGCTGTAAAAAATTGAATGCAAAAACCATTTAGATCTTTTATTAAAATTTAAAAGCAATCACCTCAATATACTGATAGTCAATAGCTTTATCCATGATAACAAACTCAATAACAATGCTAGGGTTGGCAAGGATAGGGTTCGCAGAGCATCTATTATCAAGCCTGTCTGTAAGGAAAGCTAACAAGCCTGTCTGTAATCCTATTGTTTTTTCCCCTTAGTTCAAATTAGTTGTTTGTGATTGAGCGAAGCTCATTTTTTGGCTTCACGTGGTGCCATAATTTCAAGTAAAAAAATTGGTCAGGCTGTGGTAGACTTGAAGCGAGAGATCAAAAAAGAGCTCGTACTCATACACTATTATTGCCTTGGCAGATGATCGATTACAAGATCTGACCACTTTGAAGTGAACACCTTGCCACTATACATAACGCCTCTATACTTAAAAACACATTCGTTCGACTTTTTTCAAATTGAGTTTTCAAAAAAAAGTTTAGATTAAAGAGCCCTGTAACGTGCCAGTTGCAACAGTTCAAACTAAGCTATTCACATGGAAAGCTGCAAAATTCGTCTAATTAATTTGAACCAGATAAATCTAACTGGAAGATCAACAAAAAACAGAATCAAATATTACGTGCAACCAAATAATTCAAAACATTTAAATTCTAGAAAGAGTTGAAGCCTAATTTAAAAAAACTGAGTGACCATTTTACTCCAATTGTTTTTTTTCATGGCGATGAGCTAAACCACAGAAAAAACACCGTAACTCGACCCTCTGTTCAAGTTGTTATCAACACAATTTCATCTTCGGTGCAATCCAACGGACCCTCATTTTGCAGCCTCTTAGAATAAAAATTTGAATGAAATGTTTGACATCAATAGCCTAACTTTGGTAAAAGGCATTTGTTTTTATGTTTTGATTTCTTTAGTTTTCCGCGTGTCTTAGTATCGAATTGATCTACTATCGAGCATTTGTATCTTTCATTTGTAATTTTGTTGTGTTTTTTTATTTGAAAATACACTTACTGCACCATTGTTTTTTTTTCGTTCCGCTCCTTTGAGGCTTCGGTCTAGCTACCTACGACTGGAGCTAACAAAGACAGCTAACAAAAACGAAAAATCATCAATTTGAAATAGAACCCAGAAACAGAGGTGAGCAAAATACTCAGCAAACTGGAAGAGGTTTCCACCTACCTCTTAGAATACTCAATTGAACGCATCTGATCAACCGCTTCACTGAAATACAAGAGGAACACGACGACATCTCTGATGGATTCAGACAGATGCTATGAGAAATTGCAGCTGTAACAACTCCACCACAGACGAATTGGACGCAACAAATCAGCACCGAGAACCTTGAGCAACCTTATCTCATCTTCTTCAACAAATGGATAAGGCAGTTCGCAATAGCATATTATCATTTACCACCCATGCAACCAAACAACTCTGTTACAACTGTCTCGGAAAAAACATCAAGTAAAAGACTGTTCACGCAATTCACGCAAATCAACACCAACCAGACGCCAAATCAGTCAATGCACCTAGTGAGTCATAATGCAATGCATTTCAAAACCAACTCACTCCTGTATTTACTACAAGTGAATCTCCAGCCTCACCACAACTTCATCGAGGTGTACACTGTTCTCGACAGTGGAAGTAAGAATAGCTATATATCACAGGAGAGAGCACATTTTTTGAACAAAGAGAAATAAAAGAAGTAGCCCGATCTTCGTTGGAGTTTTCTTCGACTTGCATACCATGGACGCCATAAAAGTTGATCTCACAATTCACCCGTTCGAGAGCATTTCAACGACATGGAATTTTTTTTATTGAGGATGAAACCAAAGTTAGCGTGGAAACTCACAAGCTCAACAGCATCTGTGGAATTGCCTTCCTCACATTCAGCCACAACTCAATTTGCATCATACTAGTAATCAACAAAATCAATGTAATTGAACCAGAAACGATGAACAAAAGATAAGCTAAGGTTCTAAGTGCAGTGAAGAGAGCTCTGGGATGAACAATTGCAGTACCAAGCGAGGCAGGCAACAATTGTTGATTAAAGAAAAACGTTCGGAAAATTAGGGGGCAGCAACTGTTTCACCTGAATCAACCTATAGCAGACAATTGACAGCAGGTATCAGTAGCACCAGTCAGAGAATCTTGACGTACCAACCAAATGATCTGCAATTTTCACGACGACAGATTAAACTCATTAGGTTTGCAATGGATTTGAAATCACAACAGAATTCTACAGACAACACCACCTCAATTAACACAGACATTTTTTGAGAGCAGCAGAATTCAACACCGTCATCTTATGACAACCCACCAAGGAAGCAAACAAAAAGAAAAGCGAGACGCAAACGAATCTCAACATTATCTTTTAAAGTTGTAACGAGAAAAAGGAAATTGACAAGCCGGCTAAAAAGTATCAGTAAAATTAGCAACTAAGCCCGACATCGACGGAGAAAATCTCGAAACAAGGAAGCAACGTCAGGACGTCACGATATTTTGTTTAAATTCTACAACCCTTACGAACCGACAGCAGCAGTTACAAGTTCGTTTAGCATTCATGAATTCCACGGAAGATTAAGACAACTTCAACCCGAGTCCTGCTGAGGAAAAAACCTCCAGCTTGGCTTCAAAACTCGATACATAATGATATCTTTGGTGAAATTCCCAGCACTGACGACACTCTACACTCTACAGCATCTCGCCGGAAGAATCAAAAACCCCAGCCAAACTTTGGGCGACTTAGCAGCAAACTCAAAACAATCAATTTACTATTCAACAAAGGGCTCAATAGATTAATGACAGCAATGGCCATTGAAAACAGAAGATGGCGACTCACATCAATGAAAGCGACTCACATTAAAGACAGTTCTCAGCAACAATGGATAATGACAAAACTTAACCACCACATCTGATGTCAGTAAAAAAAACTCTTTTGAGCCCAACAAGCATTGGAAAAATTTTAAAAGCCCTCGTAAGGCAATCTTTTTTGCTAACTTTGGAATTAAACAAAACAACGCCAGTGGAAACGCCGCAGGAAAAGAAAGACTACTGGAGACAAGGACTGAAAAAAAAACAATCACGCAGCACGCAACGTGCTGAAATCCAACAGATTTAATTAGTTAAAACGGACAAAAGGCAAGCAACACACGCATCACCTTTCACTCCCGTTCAAACTACTAACCATACGGTTGGGCAGCAGCAAAAACTTGGACCGAATTACGCATGAAGCGACAAGCAACAACCAAACCTAATTTTGAAAAACATTCAGCTAAAGGGTGGTGAACCACAAATGTTTATTTGCCCAAAGATGCGTCAAATCAAGCTTCAGATACAACAACTTTCGACAACAAGAAATTTTAGCAACCCCTTTTTTTCTTTAATTTATTTTGCAACTGCAAAATGAAGTCAGTTGTAACGTGCCAATTGCAACAATTCAAAACAAGCTTTTTACTTGGAAAAAAGGAAAATCCGCGTATTTTTTGGAATCCGATAAACTCAAAATGAAAATTAAAAAAATTAAACTATCACATGAAGCCAAGTAATTCAAAACATTCAAACTTTAGAAGGAATAAAAGTTATATATGGAAAGAATACAGTGACCAATACACGCCGTTCTTTCTCTATAAGCCCTTTAAGTGTTCAATTTTTTCGGTCAATTTTTTGTACGGATTGCAATTCAGGATAGAATTCTGTGCGTTTTTAGCCTACAATCTTGCAAAAGAAGAAGAGCCCGTAACCTACGCATTAAATATCAAACTTAATACAGAAACTTCTGTAGTTGAAGTATATTTCATGTCTAAAGGAAATTTCAACAAAAACGCCCGTGTTGTGGTTAAACCCTCAATGCTGCGACTGCCCCGTAACTGCACTATTCAGTTTCTGGTGACAGAAAGAAGGGTTTAGAATAAAATCGGGATTATGTTCTTTCAAGTTCGTAATATGATGTAATGAGAAAGATTGGATAAAATTTCAAAAATCAAAAATCCCTCTTTTTTGTTTTTTTGTCACTTTTTTTGTTCCTTGTTCGCTGTCATGGTTTTTTCTTAAAAAGTTATAGACCGCAGCAAAAAAGTTATAGACAAAAAGTTGATAAAAAGCTATAGACCGTTAAATTTCCAGAAGGGTTAGATTTGAAGGTAAGTAATGAATCAATTTGAGGTCAACTTTTATCACCTTAGTCTTAACAACAAAATTAACTTCGAGATTTTTTTCTAAAATCAACCAATTTTTAGTTGGTACTCGATATTTGCAGCAAAAATAGGCTTCAAGTTTTTGGAACCTGATCTAAACTATATTTTATGATTGGATAAATTAAATGTTTTACCAATGTAAAGTATTTAATATTAACCAATCATGATCCATCTAACTAACAACCCACTTATTTGTAAGTGCTGAAGTTACTTGTAATTTCAGCACCAGAGAGATTTGAATTTAACTTAGAAATTAGTTGGACTCTCCCGAGCACTTCAGCAGCCGCAATAAACCAGTATACCCTAGATCTATTGAGCCTAGCAGAGACTAGTTAAACAACCTGAGACTAGATAGTATAAGAGTAAGATTAGGATCGGTATTAGACTAAGAAGTTGCACGAATCTATCCGGCCGAAAATAAGATAGCGTGACGAGCAGACGGTGTACCCTATCCGAAATTACTCTATGAGTTACACTCCAGTCCTAACTCATCTGGTGCGACCATAAGTCTCGAACAAGACCTTATTAGATTAGAATTAACCAAAATTAGATTAGAAATTAGACAAAAACATTTACAAAATGTTATACGACAATAATTTAATTGAAATGTCTCTCCGACTCAATAGATCCGAGCCAATATTCCGAACCATAATAGAACTACCCGGAATTGGAAGAAGACATCGAACCAAAGACGACATACGACAAAGTAGAAACTTGCCGTATAGTTACATGATAGTTCGGCAAAAGCCAGAACAAACTTTTATATTTCGAATACTACTTGCAATGAATTTAGATTTCCATTTGCAAACATAAAACCTTGAAGTAAATCTTCAAAATCATTTCAGGCGCTAAACAAAATTAATATTATACAATAACGATTGATAAAAAGATCTAAGATCGTTTTCCTAAAATTCTGCAGTATTATACAAAACATGTTTGAAAAATATTTATTGGAAAATAAAAATAAAAATTAGTAGCATGACAATAAATGGTTAGTAATCATAAATCATCCTGTTGTTCCAGCTTCATCACCTAAAACATAACAGCAATCATCAACTCACTAATATCATAAAATACTAAATCTTTCCTTTACACAAATTTAAAACCTCATTAAAACTTAAAGTCACTTAATTTTAAAACCAGATCATCAAGGCTTATCCTTGGATCTTAAATCATTTTCTACTTCATTACATTTTAAATTTGATCATCAAGGCTTATCCTTGGATCAAACAGAACAACTTTGTTCTCCCCCACCCACTTAATTAGTGTCTAACGACCTCAAACGTCGATTCACTACCCAACCCTTTCTAAAGACCCAAGACTAATAGAAATTTTTAAACAAAACTAATCATTCAAATTAGGATAAACAGTGAAGAACTTCGGTTATTCATCCTTCACTTGATCCCCCCTCTTACCAGACCCAGGATAAATCTTAGACTTAGTAAGTTTAAAATAGTATCTAACGAACTACTCGCGTTCTAATTATACCTGAACCTTGTGGATCGATTTACTATTCTCCAACCCTTGAACACAATCACTACCCCTAAGTAAGATTAAGTAAGTTAACACCTTAGCTTATACTAGTCACGAGAAAGTAAAAATCATTCTTCGGAATCGATATACTTTTCTCTCCAACCCTAAACAAATAGACCCAGGTTAAGCTAACCAAAAAATCGTAAGAACTAACAGTTTAGGAAAATAGAAATCATTTAACAACCTTTTGCACCCGTCATCCTAAACCTTATGTCATTTAAAAACCTAGGGAATAAACAAACAATCGTTTTACACAATTGTGAAATAGATAACAAAAAATACGACCTTGTAATCACACCTCATACACAAACAGTTGGATACATTCGAACAAAACGACAAACACTAAAGAGAAAAATAATCACTAAACAAAGACAAATAACACGAAAAAGATTTTCAAAAAATCGAAACGCATTTTCAGAATCAGAAACCAACAGTTTAGACGAACTCTACAAACTAAAAGAATCAATAGATAAAAATTACCCACAACACGATCAATTATATTTTTCTGACTCAGAAACAACTTCAAATTCATCACAAAGAGGAAAAAGAAGAATAAAAAAGCAGTATAAACACAAACCAGTACATCTATACAACTGGAATCAACCAATTCGACACATTAATAATTACATATTAACAGTCATCGAACGAAAAAATGAGTTCAACGCACACCCCAGGTGACGAAACTCCAGATGATGATGAAATCTTTCCTTTTATAGTAGATGCAGATACTGATAGAGGACAACACATATTTTGTCAAAATTTACTCGTAAATTTATTTGAACCCGGAATCAGTCCATGTAAAACAGAGTTCCCCGATGTAAAAATCAAAAGACAAATCATAGATCACTATCTAAAAGATATATGCAACATAACACAACAGTATGGAATCTACTCCATAGAATTCACTTCCCCAAACCATAATAATAGAACATATACTATTCAAACAGACGATCTTGATTTAGAATTTTCAAAAGTTTTTTCAGAATATATAAAAAGCATCCAATACCATAACTCACAAAGAGCAAACTCCATTTTCACTAATGAAGTTTTCGCAATAATATATAGTTATATTTCGATATTAGAAAATGAACTCCCATTAACAAATGTCTCACCGACAGAAACATCTAAACATTTAAGAGTACGACATGAAATCACACTACTCTCTGGTTATTTAAACATCATTAAAGAAAATTTCACGAAAGACGACGTTTCACAACATACCAAACACGATTTACAAAAAATTTTAGCATGGTTCATAATAGATTATTTTACACACAATATTGATTTAATTGCACAAGCAAGAAAAAATTTTAGACCCCAAAACTCGAACGATGATACAGCTATCACAGAACAATCAGATTATGTTTGGGACCCCGAATGGTCTCATCCCGTATTTATAAACTTTCCACAATCAATCTCAAGTCAAGCAATAGGTACAATATCTTACATAAGAGATTATGTAAGAGTAATACCATTAACAATTGATGCAACACCATTAAACTATAATACATTTTTACCCGATACACAAAATAATAGTTTAAACTCTACAGTCATACACAATGAAAATGAAAACCTCAATGGAACTAGGAATCTTACTCAACAAGATATACAGACACCATCACACTTCATAAATGAAGAAATTGTACACACAACAACTACACAACAAAGTATTTCACCAATACGCCCAAATTTAACAACACCAAGAAATACAAATCCTTCACAAACACAGGTAACCTTACAATCAACCGTTAAACCTTCGGTTGCCCCTAAATATTCACATATGGATTACCAAACATACAAACCCATGACAATACCATCAAAAACACGCAAAACATTCACTAGAAACAACTTTGCAGACCATAATTATAATTATACACATCCATCAAAAACAAATTATAAACCACAAAGAAATTTTAATCAATATACAAAACCTCGAAACTGGGATAACCCAACGGCCCAATATAATTCCACAAATTTTCAACCAAATCCTCCACAGGATCGCAGTGAAAATTACCCATTTTTTCAACAAAATAAAAATAAAAAACAAACATCTTATCAAATGGATTATTTATCCTCAGATGAAGATTTCTTACAACCAGATATATTTGCACCAAATACTCAAGAATATCGTAGACAAGGAATACAGAAAACACGTACAAACCATAGAAATTTTTCTCCACAATCAATAGATGCACAATATCAACAACCAATTCAACAACCAAATCCAATTAATATACAATCTTTTCAACCAATTCAACAACAAAATCCAATGACTACACACTCGTATCAACCATCACAAATGCAAAATGAAATACCACTCCCGTATTATCTTCAACAACATGAAATAACAAGAAACCAACTTTCAAATTTTTCTCAAATGCCAAATGCAGCTGAATCATTACAAATGACAATGAATCCATACCTTATGGGTGGATCATCAATAACATCAAATAAACCCTTAATGGTTTTCACAGGAACAGACCCTGAATACTCTGTAGAAGATTACTTAAATGCAGTAACAGCAAATTTAATTTTAAATATTGGACCTGAACCAATTAACACGCCACTACATCAAAACTGGATACATCGACGCACAGCGTTGATACAAACAACCTTAGATGGCGCAGCCCAAAAATGGTTTTCAGTACTACCTCAAGAAATAAAATCAAACTGGAAAAGATTTACACAAGAATTTTCAAAAATGTTTGACTCCGAAAGAAACAAACAACAACAAAGAGTTTTATGTAATGAAATTCGCAGATTACCAAACGAAACCATCAAGCAAATAGCAGTAAGAATCGAAACACTAGTTCGAAAAGCATATTCACTAAATACACATGACTATAAAAACACTAAGATGACAGAAATCTTAATGATGACCTTAACACCACAATTAAGGAAAATAGCAATAAAAAAGAGAGCATCACATCCTTCTTCAATTCGAGAACCCGATTTAGATTTTAGAAAACTAGTAGACAAACTAGAACAAGCAGAAATCACAATGAAATTAGAAGAAACGGAAAATCTGAAATTACAATACGTTAACAAAATTGAAACGACTCCCACTAATATTAATAATATACAAGAATCAGAAACAGATCTCGTTGAAAAAATCACTGAAATACTCAATATTTACGAAAAGAACCCGAACTTTAAAGGCAAACCATCTTTCAAAAAATGGTGTAATTATTGCCGACGATACGGACATAGTATTTCCGAATGTAGACAAAAACAACAAGATAGTCAAAATAAACCTCAAAAATACAAAGAACCAAATAAATCATTTTATCAATACATGAAAAAAGATCAAAACCTACCAAACAAAAATGTATACAGCAACAACAGTTCAGGAAAACCACTCCCAAACAATACAAGCTATACAAGAAATCAATCTCCATATAACTCAAGTTATAGAGGAAGATCACCAGAACGAAGAAACACGTATAATTCATCACAAAATCACTACAATAGACCGAATAGTCGAAATAACTACTCCAGATCAAATTCAAATACACAACGATTTGTTTCTAGATCTAATTCTCAATCAAGAAATAACTATTATCCAAACAACCAATCACGAAATTCATCATACAATAGGAATAGAAACTACTCCTATAATCGAAACAGAAGTTATTCAAACAACCGAAACCAGAATTACCCGAACAACCGATCAAGGAATAACTCATATAATAGATCGAACTATAACAGACCAAACAATAATTACCAAAACAGATCGCGAAATAATTCACAAAACCGACACCCAAGTTATAATAATCGCTATCGAAATTATTCCCAATCACCACACCGAAATAATAATCACTACAATAACTCTAATAATCGTCACAGAAGCAGTACACCTAAACATCAAAGACAAATCAATCAAGTACAAGCTAACCCAGAAACAACATCAGACCCTCCAGGTATTGATGACACAGTAACTGATACGTTACAACTCAATCAAATAAACTGTACATCATCAGATTCAGAAATAGATACTGAAAACACTCTTGATATCAATATGATAAAAGTCGAAAATGACTATGAATCTGTCATATATGAACAACCCTTTCCATCACATATATATGAAAATCAATCACAAATTCTTCAAAATCATTACACTACACCCATAAATTCCACACCAACGACGCAAGAAACAAATGAGATAAACACTACAAATCAAACCAATAAAAATACCAAAACAAAATGCTTGAATACAAACCACATTTATCAAAATATACAAAAAGAACAACCCAAAGAAAAAATTTGGACAATACCATTTCTCTTAGAAAGCCCAAGAAATAAAGAATTTCAACCACCAGACCTTGAAATAGATTTTTTAATTGATTCAGGAGCAGAATCAAACATAATAAACATTCCCACATGGAATGAAATAAAAATCTTACACCCAAAGCTAACACCTCTTGAAACCTCCAGCAAACTAGCGACAGCACAAGGATCAACATTGATAAACTACGGAAAAATCCAATTATTTCTCCTCCCTACCAGAACAATGGAACAAAGTAAAATTTTAAATAAGCCATTTAAACAAATATTCCATATCACCGATATTAAATATAATATCATTGGAATACCATTTATTTCAAAGTATATACCAACAATTAACATACTAAATAGTAAAATATTAATCAAAGATAAATATACAAAAACAAAAGAAACATCCTTAACATTTTTTCAAAGATTGAATAAACAACCACCATTCTTTTCAAAATTTTATCCGATATTTAACCAACAAAGAAAACACCTGAAACCACTATCAGGAAACATCTATAATTTTTCAATCAAACAAGTTCACCAATATGATAAAGCACAAAACAAACAAAAATTTTATATGTCAGATTTTGAATTCAAACCGATTCATAAATTTTTCAAAATCACAATCTCTTCAATAAAATATTTGAAAAATTCGAATTCAGATATCATCTCCTTACATGTCTATAACAACACACCTTACCAAGTAACATTACCATTAGGACTTATAGGATATTGTGAAACCAACGCAACAATATCACCAATACACGAAAAAGCCTATCGCGTAAATAATATACTCCAATTACTAGATATTTGCCAATCTACAATTCTTAATGAAGAATTATCTATAAATAATATAATAAGTAACGAAAACAGAAATACGGATTATTTCACAAAAACTCCATATTTCAAACCTACATTCAACATCAGTAACTACACAGAGGACCAACAGAAATTTTTAACAATGTTTAATTTCCAACATTCACAAATAACACAAGACGAATTTGAAAAGTTAGCCAAACAGCTAATTCAATATTCATCAGTCTATGCAACATCAAAATTCGATGTTGGCAAAATCAGTTCATCACTACATCTCCCATTAAAACCAGACGCAGTTTTCAAAAAACAAAGAGCAAGTAAAGTACCAATTCACTTACATGATAAAGTAAACAGATTACTCGATATTTTAGAGCAATACAACATTATATCACCGGTTAATAAAGAAGAACAACCAAAAGGCAACACATTCATCAACCCCGTTATCATTCTAGCTAAAGGAGAATCGTTAAAAATCGTTCTCGATGCTAGATACCTCAATTCACTCATAGATGAATCAAAATGTAATTGGCCCATTGAACCAATACAAGTTATTTTAACAAAAATAAACGGCAAATACTTCACAACCGCCGACATGAATAGTGCATACAATCAAATGCCACTAGATGAACAATCACGACGTTTAACACAATTTGTTATCGGAAACCAACAATATGAATTCAACCGCTTATTCTATGGAATATCCATAGGACCAGCAGCAATTTCAGCCTTTATGAGCAAAATTTTTAGACCACTAATACTCAAGAAAAACGCAATCACCTATTTAGACGATGTTTTTATGCAATCACAAACAAAAGACGAAATGTTCAAAGTTTTAGAAACATATCACCAAATACTTCAGAACGAAAATCTGAAGGCCGCCCCCGATAAATCACACTTCTTTTTGACTAGAGTTAAATTCTTAGGACATAATATAAAAAGAAAAACAATCACTCCACTGAAATCACGCATTGACGCTATTCAAAAACTTCAACCACCAACAAATAAAAAGAAAATCCAAGAGTTCCTTGGAATGTTAAACTTTTTAAGTAAATATGTTTATAAAATGCAATTATACCTACGACCATTTTATAACATCCTTAGACAACAAAACAACTTTGAATGGAATACAGAACATCAAACACGATTCGAAGAAATAAAGAAACTTTTAACTGAACAAATTTCAAACACAATTCCAGACCCTGATCAACCATTTTATGCAATGTGCGATGCTTCGAACTTTGGCATCGGCGCAGCATTATTACAATCACATAATGGTACAAATAAAATGAACCTCATATCAGCAAATTCTCGATTATTCACTCAAGCAGAGCTACGACTCTCAACTCTAATGAGAGAATGTACAGCCATAATATATACACTTACAGAATATGAATTTCTGATACTTGGATCAAAACATCCCACAGTTTTGTTCACAGACCACAAACCAATCATCTTTCTTTTTACACAGAAATCTAACCCAAACCACCGAGTTTACAGATTTCAACTAATTCTAATGAAATTTCCAAACTTACATATAGTTTGGACTGCAGGAAAAAATCTTGCATTACCAGACACCTTAAGTCGAAATACACCACCTGAATTACTTACACGAAAAACAACAGTTGAAATACCCAAAAATATAAAATTCTACCTTGCAGAAAACGAAACATCACCTCGATTAGAATGCAAATATGCAGTAAAAACTGATATTGAACAATCACAAATAAATAATTTACAACATTTCCCACTTTATTTAGATTGTCAAAATAATCATTATGAAGTTGACCTACTTGGAACATCAACTTTTAAACCAATTCCATATTCTCAATGGATAAAAAATAACACCCAACAAAAACGAACAAAACAACACCTACCTAAAAAAGACCATTTTCCACTAATTGAAAAAGAAGATTTAACTGATAAAATAAATTTATCAGGACCACAAACAAATGATTCAAAATACACAATAAATCAAGTTTTTGACCTTCACGACCCACTTGATACAATACCATTATCTAAATTAGAAATCGAAAACATTTTTCTCCCCCCAACAGAAACAATTACAATTTCAACACTGAAACAATATCAAAACCTTGACCCAGTAATTCGACAACTAAAATCATGGCACAAATATAAAACTAAACCTATCAAAGCAGATTCAACCATTCTAGGAAACAAAACACTCCTCCGATACTTTCGCAAGTTTAACAATACAACAATTAACGAAAATACAGACCTTTTAGAGTACAACCTTAATGAATCTACAGTTCCCTGTCTCCCTATAAGTATGATTCTTATAGCTTTTAATATTTCACATACACAAAACATTAAAGGACACTCTGGATCAGAGAAAACATATTCAAATTTTATACAAAATTTTTACTTCCCAAATGCACCAATTTGGATAAAAGTACTATGCAATGATTGTATAGTATGTCAATTAAATAAACCTTACCCAAATCAAAAACAAATAGCACAAAAACAAGATTTTAAAGGACAAAGTTTATACTTTAATCATCGTATCTCATTTGATACTAAAGGACCAATTTCACCCTCATCAGAAGGAAACTCCTACATTATGGTAATTGTTGACGCATTTACACATTATGTAGCACTTAACCCAGTACCACATTGTAACGCTTATTACGCATACACAACACTTTATGAACACTGGATAGCAAAATTTGGACTACCAGAAATTTTAGTCACAGACAATGGTACAGAATTCATAAATAATGAAATAATAACACTATGTCATTTATACAACATTAAACACAAACCACGTACATCTCATGCACCTTGGACAAACGGCTTAGTCGAAGGTATGAACCGTTCACTACAAGAATATCTTAGATGTATCATCAACGGAAATGATACCAAATATACCGAATGGTCAGCAGATGTAAAATTATTTCCATTAGCATATAATTCACAAATCACGACAACTTTAGGAATGTCACCATACGAAATGGTTTTCAACCAAAAGCCACGCAAACCAATAATGTTTACAGCAAATTCCCATAAAAACGCACAAGGTTATTGTCAACCAAATAAAGACTCAATTTGTTATAACCTACCATTACATACGCACGATGAAGATCATTTTCATCACCCACAAATCCTTAAATTAGCCTCCGGTACACACACCGAATGGATTTTAAATAGAGATAAGAAACACAATGAAATTTACCAAAAAATAACGAAAAAGTTATTACAAAGACAAAACATAAATGACCAAATCAATTCACGTTTTACACCAGCTTCCGATTTAAAAATTGGAACATTTGTTTTAATACCTAATTTTAATACTCAAAAAGGAATTTCTAAAAAATTACAACCCCTCCGAAAAGGACCCTACCAAATAATTGCAAAACCCACAGATGTCACATATAAAATTATCGACTCAAACAAAAAAGAAATCGTTCAGCATCGAAACAACCTATTACCTTATTACCCAAAAGAATACGCACTCCGCGAATTAACCCAATTATATTCTTTCACAGGATTAAAAATTATTCAAAACGAACCACATCTGAAAAACACAGAACAAAATGATAACCCCACCGAAAATCAAAACACAAAACCAATCGCTACCAAAAACAATACGCAAAACCATAAAGAACCTCCAAAACCAAGAAAAAATAGAAAAATGACAGAACAAATAATACCCCAAGAAGAAATAGACAAATCAGAACATAGAAAGACAGCAAGACTCCGAAATCAACCACGTAAAAACTACAAAATGTTCATCCCCCAATCTAAAATATTAAAGAAAGTAGAATTTAAAAAGTAATTTTAAAATTTTATACTTCACAATCTTGAAACCTCCGTAACATTTTTCATTTCCATTTTTCAAAATAACATGCTCACAAGTACGCAATAATTCTAGTTCAAAATAGACCAATAGGATTCATCCAATCCGCCACTTTCTCTAACTCAAACTAAGATCAATTAGACGAATAATCTAGAACTCCAGGCACATCTCTAACTATAACTTTACAACCTCCAGGTCAAAAATAAGCAAACCACTCCAACTTGACAGCTAAAATAAATATCACCATAATACCGTACCCCTCCCTTATCTAATAACCCAAAGATCAACAATATTTCCCCAACTCAGACCACGAATACCCCCAAAACAAATTTGATAACTTAGCCTAAAGTCACAAAATGAAGATTTTAATTAGCCTAAAGTATAAAAATCTCACCATACCCCGGATCATTTGACAAACAAAAATAAAGAAAAAGACGACCTCCCAGTCACCATGAAAATTGCCCCCAACAATTTTTTACGAAACTCAACCCACTTGTCAAAAAACTAATAAATAATTCGACCACACTAGAAAATCGCCTCAAACAGCAAAAAATATTCGACAAAGAGATCATTTCTTAAATGCTTTTCTCTCAAACAGTCGCTCAAATATTTATCAATTTTAAACATTTTTTTTCAATACTTCAAGTCTTTATAATCTTTCTTTTTGATATCATCGAATCTTTTCTAATAATCATAATAATTTTTTGTAACATTTTTTTAATTTTCTACACAATAATTGAACTATTCCTCCAACTTTCCAAAACCCTTGAATATATCCACAGGTACGATTTTAACAACTTGTCTAAATGATACGAACAATTTTCAGTAGAACTGATATTTTTTTATTGTTTGTAATTTTCATAACATTTCTATCATCCCTCATTTTGACAATATGTAAATGTATAAAGAAAGCAATCATTACATTTGCCCTAGCAACAATTTTTCTAATTCTTTTTTTAGAAGAATATTATAATAAACATAAACCCTCTCACTAAAGTAACAATTTAAAAATCCATCAAAAATTGCTACCCAACAGTCACAGAATCAGTCTTCACCGACATCATCCCAAGATAATCCAACACCACCTTCAACTACTCAAAACCCTCAAACATCTACACGAATTTCTTTTCAAGACAATCCATACACCTTTGAAGAAAGGCACGCTCGTTTATCTGAACCACTAGAACCAGTTCAACGACAAGCATCCCTAAGTGAACCAACATATAATCTTTACCCAACACTACCACAAGAACTAAGTAGAATACGAAACCTTAGTCAAAACCAAAACACAGCAGAAATAAATAGACAAATTATACATCCTCGACGAAATAGAAATTTTCAAACTCCCCGAGTTCATTTTGATATACCTCAATCCCCAACACAAACCACTCCAGAAAACACCACTGGTATCACACCAGAAACTCCTACACTTTTTTCACAACGAAGCACTTCAAGTCTACCTTCAGACTACTTAGGTTCAACACCAACATCTGAACAGATACGTGAAAATCCCTTTAACCCCCCAAACCTAACATCACGACTGCCATATTGGACTACAAATTCATTCACACAAGGTGAACCAAATTTAGTCAATGACCCCATAGATATTTCTACGGATACAACAACATCCTCATCACTACCAGAAACATTATCACTACCATCAACACCATCAATAAGTCAATTTTCACCACTACCCTTTAACTTAAATTTTCCAAATAATCTCGACGCCAGATATCGAGAACAATCATCAATAAATATTCCTTTAAGATTAGATTGGAATACATTCACAGCACCTCCACCACTATTTGGACAACATCAAGAAAGTAACCGCCTTCATAACTGGGCACTTAATAGATTACAATATCGCCAAGATATTCACAACGATATCCGTGATCACAATATTCAAATACTCCAACAAAACAGTTTACAATTAAAATTTGAAATCACAGTTAAGTTAAATAATATTACCCAACATCCCTACCCATTAAATCCACCTAACATAACAGCTCAATCACTACCACCACCGTTTATAACTACTGAAGTAATATACAAATACGACAGATACACTAAAAACACAATTGGTTACATTACATTTTATAATCCATACTCAGGATTATCATACACATGTATATTCTAAAATTATTAATTTTTCTCCAAACCCTTTTTCTAATAACCTCAAATCAAAATATAAACCCTTCCCCTCGTACAGGACCACAAGATTTATTAGTAACACATTACGATTGCGAAGAAAATGAACAAAAAACACTACATAAATATGCAATCAATCAGGTATCACAATGTGAAACAGAACCACAAGCTATAGAAACCACAGATATAATAGCAACACTCTATTCAAAAGCCCGAGCAACAACAGTTACAGGTTATAAATTCACAGCAACATTTTCCGAAAAGAAAGTACATTGTTCACAAGTCTCGAACGGAAACAAAAACCGACTTGACCATGAATCATTCTACCAAAGTAATATAGAACGTCTTTTACATCTCAATCCCGACGATTGTAAAAATGAATTACTTAGACTAAACATCACAAAAAATAAAAACTCCCAAAGAAAATTAGTTAATTTTCAAGTTTTTTCAGACTCTGTACATCAATCACAACTTGAAAGACACCAAGGACATATAAGACTAGACGAAAAATACCCGTATAACGGCGCACACGGACGATTAACCTATGACCTACATGATAAACACTGGATACCACACATTGGTATAAATAACCCATCAAACTGCAAAGCAGACACAAAAAATAAAGGATACCAAGAAATAATGTTTTTCGATTGGAAAATACAACTCGAAAAAATACAACTCACACGAGATTTATCTGATAATACAATGATCTATCAAGGAATCCGACTACCTTGTAAAAATGATCAAGGATATTGCGACCCTACAACGAGAACACAAGCAACAATTGTTTGGTTCCCCGAAGACACATGTACAACATTTCAAGTAGCAAAAATACACGCTCGTATGATAAAATTTCACGAAAAATATTTCATACAATCAATTCCATATGAACAAGTCCATCCATCACGCAAACTAAGTTCCGATTTTCGAAACATAGACAATATAGAAAATAAATTGACACGTTTTCAAATATATCAAGAAACAGAACTTGCATGTAAATACAGGAATCCACTTCACAGAACACAATACTCTGAAATATTAGTTGAATATGAAAAAGGATTCGACATGACCACTGGTAAAGTAAAAATCGACCCATACGCCACAGGTCATCCTCTAAACGAAGGAACATCCTATATACCAGTTAATTTTGAAAAAAGCAACGGACAACCTGGTAGACATCTAAAACCTTATGACACCAGAAGCACACGCTTACAAGAATTATCACTAATGAATACTACATATTTTGGTAATATCCACTATGATATTCATTTGGATATGAAACTAGACTATACAATTAGCCGCATTTTTCAAGAAATGTCACTCTCTGAATTAGAAACACTACATCAACTATGCGAATTAGAACGAACACAAATACTACAATCACTTGCACTAGCAGTATTAAAAATACCCTACGCAGGATACTTATTATCAGGAAATAGATCAAATTTTTTAGACTACGAAGGAAACATCTTATGGTTTTATACTTGTACTAAAAAAGTATCACCACTATACGTTTTTGAAGATAAACGATGTTATAAAAGAATTCCTATCTTTTATAAGAATAAAGTACATTTCGTGGATACACTTTCACGAAGAACATATTTCTGGGATACCGCAGTCCCATGTGGATCAGAAAATAGCCACAATGTAGTACAACTAAACCCTGATGAAAACAAATATTATCTTCTCACTCCATATCCCACATTAATGCAATCACTCAAAAAATTTTCACCAGAAAGCATTCGCGCTATTGCTCGAAACCCAAATATAGACTTACAATCAATAGGAATCTATTCAAAATCAGATATTCAACATCACATTAGAACACAACAATTCCAAGAATTATTAACACAAATGGACACTATACAAAGACAATCAATAGACCAAAACTTACGCAAACTTGCAGAAACCGCAGGATTTGCCGATATCTACACGCAAGACTATAGCGGATATTTTAAAGACATAAAAGATTATATATATCTAAACGGCGAAAAATACCGTCCCCAAGATATATCACCAATTAACATTTTTAGCTTTGTTACACTCAAAAATGAGATCCTAGATTTTCTAGGATGGCCCTACTACATCTTAGAAAAATTGACTATTTTATACGCAATGTTTAACTTTATTGGATTTCTTTTCTCACTCTTAAAAGGAATCTACAATACATGTGCTATACACACACAAGTAAACAGACAAGCAAGCGTAGCACGCATACTCTTTGCAGGATTTTTTGGAATTTTTTCCACATCTATAAACAAAATTCTTTTAGACGCACAAATAAAAGAATATAACACAAAAATAACAACACGACAAAATACATACGACGAAGAACATAACAATGTCGACACACAGCCAACGGCACCACAATTACCACCCCTACCAAATAACCATCCACTATCCCTAGCCCCGCGAAATTTTAGAAATTTAGCAATCACACATAATCCAAATTTTCGACTCACCACATCACAAAGTCCCGTCCAACATATAATGACACATCCATCACAAGATGATAATACTTATGAACAAATTATTGAACAGCCCCATACCACCGCTTTTCAATCTCAAAATAATAATTTTTTTAGCCCACGATGAGCCGCCAACTTGGATCACTCCATCGATCAAATTCCCATCCAACCAACCTTACCTCTTCAATCCCAATAATACCACTTTTTGCTTTTCCGCCACCCGATTTTCCATCTAGCAATGTAACATCAGGCATGAATTCCGACACTAACTCACAAATTTCAGTTTTATACTCCATTTCACAGCTAAATAACCCGAATATTGAAACCCCCGACGAATTTGCCGACTCAGAACCATCTCCATCCAATAATTTTCATAACCCTTCTCATTTTTCTCAACCTCCTTTTCAACCCATATTATCAAATAACCCTGACCCAATCACTCCTACACCCTCTTATGCTTCCCAAGTTACCCCAACCTACTCCTCATACCATTCTGACCAATCATCTCCAGACACCCCCCGAATCTCCCCAGAGCTAGACAATTTTATTACCCTCCAACAGCAACCCTACCATCTTAACACCCCGACCATAAACCAAATCTCCTCCACTACAAATTCATCCAATCCCCCTACACCCTCTTCAAATTATACTGAATCATTAACACCATCATCCACATCCACTATATCTTCACTAAACACTAATAGAGCTTACCGCACTTTTAAAAGAAAATTCCCCAACCATCCTTTCCCAGCAAAACCAGGAACAGCCCGTGAATACATCAACCACCCCCAGCATACTAACACTAAAGAATTTTTAGCTATCACCTTACCCTCGTTTCCACAATACACTTTAAACACCCCTCATGACGCTAACGAAACACGCAACTTTGTAGACGAATACGTTTTAATGCCCACTCTCTCTTGGACCTCATACTATCATTTCACTAACCCTCTTTGCTTACCTTTAACTAACACATCCATTGATATAGACCGAAACAAAGACATGCTATATCGACTAACTACACCACTAACCGCTAGACAGTTTACTTACGTTGGATATAAAAAATCACTAAAAATACACACTGCACCTAGAGCTAATGAATATACGCTAGAATACTACGATCACAACATCATCAGAGCTAACCAAGATCAATTCTTAGACGACGATCGCTTCGCTAATCCACAAATCACCGAGAAATTTTTCATCAAGACACCATATATATTTACACTAAACATCTTCGACCGCAAGTTTGATCACATTATTTCAGAAGCACTAACAGACACACAAGCATACGAAAGTTTTAAAGAACGCTTCCAAATATTTTCACTAACCTTTCATTTCCTTGCACCACACGAAAGAGATTTACACTGCTCACACGATATTATGTTGCGCACTAAACAAACACATACATACAGTTACTATCGTTTCATCCAAAATCACTTTGACCTCCACACACCCTCTAGACAACCACACCATCGTTTCCAATTCATCAATTCCAAATACACTTCACCATTTTTCCTAAATTTCACATATTGTATTAAAGACACTAACCTCCATGGTATTCTTCGTAATTATGACCCCATAACCCAAATGTACATTTTCTGCCCCATCACCAAGACCTTCAACGCCGAAGAATCCCGACCCTTCCTTATCCCGCACGAATTCCTACAACCTATAGAAATCCCAATTTTAGAATTCATCCACAACACTAAATTTAACCACAAGTTATATAACTTAATCCAAAACACACCTTATGAGTTTGCAGTAGGCACTGAAGAACTAACCACTATTAAGGCACTTCAATTGCTTTGGCCACTACTTCAAACTAAAAATATCATCCGCATCTTAGCTAAACTACTAACAACTTCAGAACTAATTCACGATATCTTCCCCCACGGTTTTTTCCCCGACGACTAACAGGTAAGTATGAACTAAATGAATATTACTAACTAATTAAAATATTGAAAAACTCACCATTCCTTATTCATGTTTTCTTTAGATTTTTAGCCTTCATCTTCAATCATCTGAAAAATTCACAAAAGAAAAATAAAAAATAGCAAACTTCTTCAAAACTATTTAAAACCCTATTTAACTTTTGCACCAACAATTAAATAAATATAATACCAATGCAGTAAATTAATTTATAAAATTTTCCCCTAAAAGCAGTAAATCTACATATGATGAAAATTTGTATCTTAAAATTCCCCCATTACTAGCAGTAAATTTCCAAATTCTATGCAGTAAATTAATAAAATGCAATTGCAGTACTAACCTTTTGATATTTTCATTCATTCGCACAGAAATTCTATCCACACTCGCACAGCTCGCCCACGAAGAATTGTTTAAAATAATGAATTTCAGTTTCAAGTTTTCACACTCAACAACTCTAACAAATAATAACAAGTTTCAAACTTTCCTTTAACCCGGTTGGAAAGGAATCATATACTAAACAAAACTAACCAACGCAGCTTACTAAATACCACAAATCATAAAATAACAGCATGACTAAGAAAAGGAAACCAACGGTACCCAAACCGGATTAACCCAGTTTAAAACTGGATAATTTATTCTTTTGAAGACTATTACAAAGTCTTAGAAAGAAATAATAAAACACAAAAAAGTCAAAAGACAAACCCATACCACAAACAATTTGCTTTTTGGAAAAAGTACATAACCAACAAAACATAAGTAAAACCACAACAAACCCAACATAAAATGTTGTCACATAACAGGACCCCTCATAAAAACCGCATGAAATCATACTCCCACACCTGGCCTAACCCACCAGGAAAGGACGTCCTGAGCATGCTCTATAGCCGGCCTAACCCACCGTGCTACATCCACGCTTTGTGACCACACCTTTATTTTTAATAAGAGCTACTCAAGGGTGAGTAACTCTTCAAAATAACAGAACTAAAACAAAAAGCTTTTGTGAAAACAACTAACTAAAATCATAATTAAAAAATATTAAATTAATAAAAGTTTTATAAAATGTAAAATCACATGATGCAATATATAGATCAGAATACAACACCAAGGACGAACATCAAAAGACAAGACGACCTCACTACACTCGAGAGAGAATGACCAACTATAATCGATATGCCGCTCACAATCACAACTCAAAGGATTTAGAGTACGACTTGACCTCGCAGAAAAGGACTTCATTGAACTAGACCAATGACCACCTCGATGTTCAAGTATACGTACAGATCCGAGTAACCAGGCATCCCCTCCACGCACAATCTCCACGCCATTCCCGAGCTAGATCAAACACAAAAGAAGTTCTCTCCGAAGAACAGAAAAACCTGACATAGCCAACCATTCTGAAACCAGAATTGATGCTGTTGCAGAGACTCAGTCGTTGTCACAAGAAGAACACAACGTCTTGTGTCCTCAATTCCAGATCCCTGGAACTTCCTTAACAAAAAGGAAACAAAAGAAAAATGATGTTCGCCAAATACCAACGTCCATCATCCATCCTTGAACTACAAAAGAACTGTTCTAAAAAACTCTGTAAAACCCGGATGGGTGGAACCTGATCTAAACTATATTTTATGATTGGATAAATTAAATGTTTTACCAATGTAAAGTATTTAATATTAACCAATCATGATCCATCTAACTAACAACCCACTTATTTGTAAGTGCTGAAGTTACTTGTAATTTCAGCACCAGAGAGATTTGAATTTAACTTAGAAATTAGTTGGACTCTCCCGAGCACTTCAGCAGCCGCAATAAACCAGTATACCCTAGATCTATTGAGCCTAGCAGAGACTAGTTAAACAACCTGAGACTAGATAGTATAAGAGTAAGATTAGGATCGGTATTAGACTAAGAAGTTGCACGAATCTATCCGGCCGAAAATAAGATAGCGTGACGAGCAGACGGTGTACCCTATCCGAAATTACTCTATGAGTTACACTCCAGTCCTAACTCATTTTTGTTTTTATTTTTGATGCTGAATTGTTAGCAATATTTGTGAAATTGGGCAGTTTTTTTGGTCAAAAGCTATAAAATTTTAAGGACCGTGGAAATTAGCAATAAGAAAAATTCGACTTCAACGAGTAGTTTTGGTTAATTAACTTCGTTCAGGTTGGTTGGCCGAAATATATTGCCATCAATTTGGCATTAAATATACAAAAGGCTGTTTACAGCTGAAGGAAGTTCAAAAAACGAAAATGAGACACGCTTGAATCAAATTGTTCAAAGTTGAACCAAGTTAAGCTGGCGCGATAGTTTTGTAGCCCATTTTTTTCAAATTTTGAGCAAAAAATAGCTTCAAGTTAAAAAATTGATTCGATCTCAAAAATGTTTGTAAAGAATCAAAAATTAGGGAAAAAAACCAAAATTTATATATTTTTGGCAAAAAGCTTTTATAATTTTTCTACATTTCTCTTATTGTTTATTGTTCCGACTTTCGATACGAAAGTAACGGAATATTTGTGCTCGGGGTGGGTTTTTTCTTCAGACAAATTTCGACTTTTTAACTAGCCATTTTTGACGGAATTTTTTTTATATCATTCGAAAGGTATTGTTGTCCTGAGCTTACATTTGAAAAGATATTTCACCTGTGATTATTTTTCGAAAAGTTACGGTGGTTTAAAGATTGCCATTTTGGCCAATTTGGGACAATTAACGCGCGATATATTTCGCGCTATTAACGCGTAAGCGGAGAGTTAATCCGTCTTAGAAATCGTTCCAAATTGGTTGAAAGAAGCTCATTTGCCATAATTGATTTGTTACAAGGAGCGAAATCCATCCTTTTGTACTTAATATGGCGTGTGGGGGGATGATTTTCATAAAAAAACTCAAATTTTAGAAACAAAAAAATTTTTTTATTTTGTTTTGTTTCATTTAATTTCTGAAATGTTATTACTGCTCCATAAACATTAAAAGGCGGTCGGAATATTCAGTGCTTCGCCCTGATACGAGCAGTCTTGTTCAATTTCCGCTCAAACTGAAAGCTGTATAGTGTAAATATTTAGACCTATTTTTTGACACTACGTATCATTTTTTACTAGTTTATTCGGAATATGAAAGACGACTAAAAATTTTTATTTCTACGAGTTTAAGAACAGTGTAGTACCTTATTCGGTCGGAAATTTACCTACCCTTGTTTTTTCTACTCCAGGAGATTGATCAGAACAACAAGACTGCGCACAGCAAATATCTTTTTCGAAGACTTACTATACCTTATACGCTGCTGTATAAAGTGACCGTCTAGTCATAAAACCTCAACCTCGCCCAAAAAATTTGGTACAAATAATGCAGTTTGGTACAAGTAGCACTAAATTTAGATCAAATCGTGAACAAGATCCATTTTGTGGCGATTGTGAGCTTTTAGAGTTTATTCATATCAGTAGTTGTCTTTTGGTGATGATAACAGGAGAAAAACAGATTGTTTTTTGTTAAGCAACCAAGATACAAACAAAAAAATCGGTCATTAATCAAGATCAAGTTTGCATCCTGCGTAACCAAAATGCCAACATGATAAGACTCAAAGAAAAAGCTAAAAAATTAACCTTGAAGTTCATTGAGTTCATAATTGTCCAAACTTTTGAATTTTTTTTTCAGATTCTTGTTTTCATTTCCTTTTTCAGATTCTTTTTTGCTATTAAAAAAATTGGAGCTGATACGTTGTAGATAAGGTACATTGAGTTTTTGCTATCAAATCAGTCATTTGTGTAACCAAAATCAGGCCTATTTAGCGGTGCTTATCCCCAAATTTTTAACTGCCTCATTTTTTAAAAACACTTTGCCAATTTTTTTCTATTTACAGTTTTAGGGGTTAAGCGATATAGTTTCGATGACTTCAATTGTTGTTGTTAAATAAGTCTTTTTAATAATGGTTTTGCATCCTGGGTACGGAGAACGCCAACAACATTTTTAGACTCAAAGGAAAGATTTTTAGACTCTTGACCACTTTTGCCACTAACAATATCGGGAGCTTACATTAGAATTGAAATTTTGTTGAATTATCGATGACTGTTCCACAGTGCTCTGCGAATAATTTTTTCTAGGGGTCTTTACATAATGTGGTTTGACCAGCTGGTTTAAAAGGGTATTTAAAAACTCAATTGTAGGTCTCACGAGACTTCAGAAACTTCAGTAATCCGGGACCTAAAACTTCGGGACTTGATGATTTTTAATTTTCCCCAGGGGCAATGTCATCCGTTCCGGAATGGCAAACTATTTATATATAAAATGATTGTTATGGATATGTATGGTATTTAATGTTATTTACGTTGGTCAAGTGACCTTGTGTTTTATTCGAAACAGTTGTTTTATTCACGTTGCAACACGTTACCTTGTTTGCCAATCCGTTCGGATTCGGTATTAATAGATAGCTCATACACTCCGGTATGACAATCCTAATAAATCTTCATCGAAATATTCGAGATTGCCCAGAGTTTAGACATAAGTTTGCATCAATTTGCGCCAGGAAAAATAGCCCAAACTGAAATCTGGCGAAAAGTGGAGTTTTGTGCAAAAAGGAGCTGGTGTGAGTCCACAAAGCAGGCACTGCTTTAAATTAAATTTACAAGAACCCAAAATTACCTAATTTACGGAACAAAGATTGACCTCCTAAAGAAATTTAGCAAAGTTATTGAGCAAAAAAGCAACCGCATCAAAAATTTAGCAAATTTTCAAACCATTAGGGGAAACTTCCAAATGATTTATTGCTGGAATGAAAGAGAAAAGTTTCGGCGTTGAATAACTGATTGCCCGTACCGAACTTTTCTCACAATTTCACATCTGATCATACAATTTTCAGACACTAGCTGTTTTCCAGCTCGGGTGCATATCTCTTTCACATGTGATCAGTTCTGCCGTTTGCAGATTATACCTGAACAGACATGACTATACTTGGTCAGACATGACTATACTTGGTCAGACATAATGATATGTCTGCTTCAGGTCTGATTATGTAAAGTCAAGTATGATCATGTCTGCTTCAGGTCTGATCATGTAATTTCAGGCATGATCATGTCTGGTCCAGATATGATAATGTAAAGTCAGTTGTGATCATGTCTGCTTCAGGTCTGATCATGTAATTTTGGACATGAACATGTCTGGTCCAGGTTTGCTTCATGTCTGACCATACCTGACTCACGATCTGATTTTTTCCATAATTATGATGTCTGGTACATGTCTGTTTCAGACATGTGTAGGGAAAAAAGAGACATGCCACAGGACTGATACAGATATGGATTTCGTATGTATTTTCGATCTCCAGATTTGCATATGACTAATAATTTCAGTACGGGTGATCGTCGCTAATTTTTTGAGTAATCAAAATTATACTTCTAGCTCCTCTCTTTCTCACAAGCAGATATTTACCATTTTTGAGCTCCTTGTTTGTTTTTGGTAAATTTAATTTAAAAGGATTATAAACTGGTTATATCGTATGAGACCTCGTAGCAAAAATTGCACGATTGAAGTTTGCGGAACAAATTTTTGAAGTCTTAGCTATAATTTCCCACATAATCAGTTCAAATTCCTTAAGTTCCCTGAATATCGCTAATTCGCAAGGTAAATTAAATAATCTATTTATGAATCAGTTTATGAAAGTGGCATTCACTGGGGTACTACAGAAATAGCGATGGTTATATGTCGGATTTGCTTTAAGGCGGAAAGCGTTGAATCATAAATGAACCGAAGTTGCACACTTGTGAAAAAAGTAGCCTCAGAGCTTTGTTAAGGGGAAGAGTTGTCCCAACAAAAACAGGACATAGAAATTGCTCTTCTTTTTTCAGCGGTGAGTTATGGAACGAATTTTTTCTTCATGTTTTTGTCGTTTTTTCTGGAACTTTTACTAAAAGAGGACTGAATATTTGACACAAGCTAGATTAGACTATTTTGAAGGTGCTAGCCGGATCACGTTTTGAGAAATCATTGAGGCATCCTGCCAAACAACATAAGAAACTTGAATTTATTGTTTCAAACTCGTTTTTTTTTGCCACAAAAAAGCGACAGACAGAAGAGTTGAATGACGAATTTCACCCGGACTCAAAAACGGCCGTTTCTCTTTTGACGTCATAGATTAAAAGGTCTTGGTTGCTTATACTAGAAAAGTGGAAAAAACTTAAAGACAACATAGCTGCTTATGACACCCCCTTTGGATGGATCGGAGCAGCGATTCTTCTCCCACATAATTGCAGGACTTGTTTTTTTGTCGGCTTCACTATAAAGTGAAAACTTACTCATAAACATTCAGTCGTTTTTTGACGCCGTACGATTTTTTTTTGATTTTTTGTGCAATCTATAAAATGCGAACTTACTCATAAACATTTAGCCTTTTTTTGACGCCGTACGAAGTTTTTTTTTTGATTTTTGTGCAAACTATAAAATGCGAACGTACTCATAAACATTTAGTCGTTTTTTGACGCCGTACGAAGTAATTTTTTTGATATTTTGTGCAAACTATAAAATGCGAACTTACTCATAAACATTTGGTCTTTTTTTTGACGCCATACGAAAAGTTTATAAAATTGTTTCTGCAAAATATAAAATGCGAACTTAGTTTTTTGACACCGTACGAAGTAATTTTTTCGACTTTTTGTGCAAACCATAAAATGCGAACTTGCTCATAAACATTTAATCGTTTTTTTTCTGGCGTCGTACGAAGTCACTTTTTTGATTTTTCCTTAAAAACATTCGGTTCAAAAATCAAATTATTAAAATTGTAATCCCATTAAAACTGTAATTGTTTTTGATTTCGAGGTTGATGAATCTTTTCCAGGTTGAGCACCCTTGTATGCAGAGGCGGATCCAGGGTTTTATTTTTTTAGGTCAACCAAATTGATTTTCCGAGCTCTCCCAAAGCACTAAAAAGTCCCTGTTTTGGCCAAATTTTCTGCGCCACAAGCAAAATTTGGAAAAAAAAACAGGCCAAAAATGCGTTTTTAGGCCCTTTTTGGAAAATTTTGAGCAAAAAAATGCGTTTTTTCGGCGCGCGCTCCCCCCTCAAAACTAATATATATGGGCGCCGAAGGCGGCTTTAGAAAAATGTTAGGGTACGTCACCAATTGTTAGGGGATATCAAAATAGTACGGCAGGGGGTCGAATCCCTGAGAGGAAAGCGTCCGCCCCTACCCCCGCCCCCCTAAATCCGCCCCTGCTTGTGTGTGTTTAGTGAAAAGTCCAAAGAGCCCTTTCAAGACAATGATATTTAATTGTATTGCTTACGAGATTTTCCGCGTGCCAGAACACTTTTCTTACTCTCTTTGATTAAATGACCAAACGAGGCCTGGAAAAGTTTTTTATCCGGCTAAATTTTGACACAAACTTTCATCGATCATTTAATAAAGTTTCAGCTGGAAACCTCAAATTCGCTACGGAGAAAAAAACGAAAAAAAAACAAGGCATTTTTTATTTGTTTGGTTGATAAACCGAAGTTGCAAACTATTTGTCCAATGACTGTAGTTTTTATGAGTTGTTGAAGGCTGAAATGGTTCACTTGATTGAAAGTAGCCAATCAAATAAATTTCAGCATAGTACATGCAGGCCTTGCTGCTGGGACTTGCCATTTGTTTTTAGGGGGGACTGTCCACTTGGTCTATCTCTGGGTGATATTGTTCACATGGCCAAAATTTACTCGAGCAAACTGAACTCAACTCATACTAACAATGAGATGGAAAGACTTCGTTTCGTTGCTGGAAGGAGTTTTATCAGATGTACAGCCCAAAGTTCATGTTTGACTTTTAAAAAATTGGATCAAAATGCTTTATTCTGCTTGGATAAAATGAATCTTTTCGGTTTTACCCCCCCTTAAATGTCAAAAAAGTTGCCATCAAAAATGTTGTTGTGAAAATTGATCTACATTACTAAGAAATGCTAGCTATCACTCAATTTGGCGCAGACCGAAACGAATCAATTTTATCTAGTTTAGCCTCAGGCAGGTTCTTTTACCTTTTTTTTTATCGTTGTTGCGACCATTCAAAATGGGGAGGATCTTTGTGTTCGGGTGTGTTTTAGTTTTGTTTGTTTTCCACTCAAAATCAGGTACTACAAATAATCATCGGACTGGGTTGAGTGATAGATCATATTAACGCCCTTTCAACCGCGATTCAAACGACATTAAAAAATTTCAAAAAAGTTTTCCCAGCATCGAGAAACACCGGTTTGAATTTTTTGATTTTCTGTCCTTAATTCGAGCGAATAAAGCCAGCGAGCAAGATTTTTTTTGTTTTCCACGCAAAATCAGTTATCACAAATAATCATTGGACTGGGTTGAATGATATATCATACTAAAGCACTTTCAGTCGTGATTCAAACGACTTCAAAAAATTTCAAAAAACGTTTTCCCGGTGTCGAGAAACATCGGTTTGAATTTTTCAATCTTTGTTTCTATTTCGAGCAAATAAAGCCAGAGAGCATGCTTTTTTGTTTTCCACGTAAAATCAGCAACCAGAAATAATCATCGGACTGGGTGTCGAGAAAAACCTGTTTGAAGTTTTTAATTTTGTCTAACTTCGAGCGAGTGATCAGGCTTACATTAGCTTATTTATGCTTAATTTAAGCCTTGAAAATTTAGTTTTACTCTAATGAAGTCAGTTTTTGGAGTTTTAAGCTTCATCTTAGGAATCTGGGAAAAAATTTGGGAAAAATAAATGATATTTGTCTTCAGAAATTGTTTTCCTTTTTGCATATTTTACAATGACTGACAAAAATGCCTAAGCTCTACTTTTTCGCTCAAATCCCTTATAAGACCAAGTCGAAAAACAACACTGATTGGAAAAATTATTTTGTTGTAATTTTTTAAGACTGGTCAGAACATTCTTTGCTACATGCACAGCAACCGGCCATCCATGTTTTCATTATATATTTTTCACAAATATTTTCCAAAAGCGTTCTTAATTGCCAATCAATTCCCATGTTTGCAGTTTTCCGAGCTGATTCAAGATTCTCGATATCAGCACTGTGTTTCGTAGTAACATAAATCAAATTTTAAAATATTTTTTTTTCAACTTCATTATTTAGTGGAGGGTATAAACAAAAAGAACAGATCAAATTATTAAATCGAAACAAATCGGAAGCTATATTTCAAATATACTAGCTCATCAATGTTTGATAATTTTGGACCGCATAACATAAAAGGCCCGCTTTGATTAATATGGTTGTTTACTTGAACATTGGCTTATTGTTCCGACTTTCGATACGAAAGTGACGGAATATTTGTGCTCGGGATGGGTTTTTTTTTCTTCAGACAAATTTCGTCTTTTTAACTAGCAATTTTTGACGGAATCTTTTTATATCATTCGAAAGGTATTGTTGTCCTGAGCTCAAATTTGAAAAGATATATCAACTGTGCTCATTTTTTGTAGAGTTACGGGGGTTTAAAGATTGCCATTTTAGCCAATTCGGGACAATTAACGCGCGATATATTTCGCGCTATTAACGCGTAAGCGGAGAGTCAATCCGTCTTATAAATCGTTCCAAATTGGTTAAAAGAAGCTTATTTGCCATAATTGGTTTGTTACAATGAGCGAAATCTATCCTTTTGTACTTTATATGGCGTGTGGGGGGGATGATTTTCATAAAAAATTTCAAATTTTAGAAAAAAAAATTTTTTTTTTCATTTTGTTTTATTTCCTTGAATTTTTAAAATGTTATTACTGCTCCATAAACCTTAAAAGGCAGTCGGAACACTCAGGGCTTCGCCCTGATACGAGCAGTCTTGTTGCAATTAGTACCGAATGATTGGCTGAGCATTTTTTTGATGAGGTTACCTAATGAAGTTCAAATTAGTGCATTTGCTTTGATTCGAGTTTTCTGAGAATCCGCGCAAGCTGATATAGCGCAAAACTCTAATCAATAATTGAGTACATGTCAGCCCTTCTTTGATTTTCTCTGCAATTAGATTAGCAAAAGCTTGTTTAAATTGAATTTATAATGATTTTTGATGTTCCAAACTGCATTGAAACGTGTCAACGTGAACAAGTGAATAGATTTGGTCAATTTTGACGCAAAGGACTTACGAGTTGCGAATTATCCATGTGAACAAGCTGCCTCCTAAAAGACCAAATGAACTATCAACACCCCAAAACTCTAATTCTATTTCTAGTTCTCATTTTGCTTCAGAAAGCCGAAATTCAACTACAGGCAAATAAACAGAACCTTTTCAAATAGACAAAAAAATTGATTAACAAAGTGGGAAAATTCTGACTAAACGGTTATGGGCTAAAATTCGCAATTGGCTGATCGACATGTTCCACTAACCATAAAAAACTGTCAGTAGAACCTATTGCAATTTTACGAGGGACGAGAAACTGAAAAAAGGGGGCGACTGTATTAGTTCCCATTGATTAAAAAGGGTTTATTGTAAAGAGGAGGAGGAGGAGGAGGAGGAGAGAGAGAGGGGGGTGCTGACCTGATTCCGAGAAGTACCAAGGGGGGCATATGAGTTGTCGTCTGTCATACATGAACGCGTCTTTTCCCCTCACCACTGCGGCCATCATGATGAGGAATCCGAACATCCAGGGACTCAAGATGTGCACTGGGAACGTGAACGTGTTGTAGATGATGCAGTACCAGCTACTCTTACAGATAGAGATGTACCTGTACAACACATAGCAAATAAGTGGTGACCTGTTTCATTTATATAGACTATATAGATCTCCTCGGATCATCTTAACTCTTTCACCCATGGGTACCTTGTTACAAGTTGCGAACTAACTAGGCCATGACAAACATAATTGGTCTTCATATCTAACCTTATAAAACCACTGGTCACACCATAAAAGCGATGATCATTCGAAGTGGGTGGGGGGGGATGAGGAAAAAGAGCCTTTAATTAGCTAATTAAGTTCTCATTACACCATTAAGAGTGCGCTTTCTCGAGTTACCTATCGGCACGATTTTATAGTTAATGCAAAACTACTGGCAACATCTTTTTCGGTCAACGAATCTGACTAAGTTAATTAACCTGAAGTTTGCTCATTTTAGCGTTGGTTTTCAGTTTCTCATTGATTTCCACACTTAAAAACTGTTTTCAAAAACAAATTAGCTAAAGTGTTAGAGGTTTTGACAGATTAAATTGCTGATTAATTTTTTGACTGATTAAATTAAACGTAGCAAAAGGAAAATTGCACAAGATATGGTATTGTAGTATTTTAAATTCTCAAACAATTCAATTCAGTATTATAAAATTAAAAATGGGGTTGATTGGCCCAAAAATTTACAAAAACATCAAAAACTTGCAATATTTCTTATTTCGCGCATAAATTTTTCTCGAAAATGTATAAATTTTTGATTTTAAAATTGTGAAGGCAAAAAAATCCAAGAAATACTATTTCACCTTCTAAGATCGTTAACTAGAACAGAGGAGGAAAAAGGGGGGGGGGGCGGAGGGGGGTTTTTGGGGGCGTAAAGTGTCAGAAGTTTTCATTGGCTGTTCGAAAAATGGCTTTTTTTCTGTGTCGTAAAGTGTCAAAAATGGGCAATCAATATCTTTTTTCAGATTTCTAAAAATATTTTTGACCGAATTAATTTACAATTTGCAGATTAAATTAGTGTAATCTGTTTAAGATAGGAGTTATCCTCTTTCATTTCGTTTCCTTACTGAATACAAGTCAACTAATTGAATGATTCCTGACAAAATCAGGGTAATTGGATCGGGCTCTTGAAATGATCTCCTTTTTTATCGGATTAACTCTAATTTCAGCTTTTTAAGAGAAACATCAGTTTTTAATCTGACAACTTACACCCGCTTTTCTTAGCTAAAGACCTTTTAATTAACGAAAAAGGTAATTTCGAATACCATATGTCTGTAGTTCAATCTAAAGTTAAGAGCATTTATTCGGTAAAATACGGACACAGGAACTGTTCACTTTCTTAATGGAGCACGGCTGATATGCTCTGATTAAAAGAAGACATACAGATAAATAAATTTTGCTTATTTGTTTCTTTTTAGACTTGTAAGTGTTGACTCGTTATATCAAGGTGTATCATATATGTTGCATATCATCGAAACACAACTCGAATCAAAGAATTTTTTCATGAACGAGATGTTCGAAAGAGGAAGTTCCACGGATAAAAGCCGAATATAATGAGATTTTCTAATCGGTCTTATCGGTTAAAGTTCTAACAAAACCAATTGTTTGGATTATTAATCGCTTATAAATCAAACAAATTAGAAAGCATCTTAAGCCTTTTTTCCTTCCCACCTCATTTTTGTGGCATAAAGTGTAATTTTACAAATATGAGTATAAAAACTAAAATTTTGGAAGTCTAAATATGAAAAAAGAGTTGACAATTTTGAGAAAAAGTTTAAATTGTAAAAACTTATGGGTGGGGAAAAATGCAAAAGAGCCCTCAATGTTTTTAATATTTGCATGTCCCTCAGCCACACGCACTCAGTAAAAAGAGAAAATAATCGATTATTTAACAATTATAATATCAAAAATATAACAATTATAAGCGCCAAATTTAAATGATTAAACTATTGGTAATCCATTGTAATTTTAACATTTTTCGTGACATTATAAAAAATGATCTGAACACAAAGTTTTAGCACAAAACAAACGTTTTAAAGAGATCCTTTCGCATTAACCAGCGGTAGGTGAAAAATAACTTCTCAAAACAAATCATGAAACTACAGCAAGGTGCTGATATTTTGCTGGTCAAAAAACTTAAAATGTGCGTCATCAAACAACTGTAGTCGAGAAGGAACGAAAAAACAAAAACGCTATTAATTTGAATTTATATGAAAACTGAAAAAGCAGTTTTACCATTTTTCACATACACCATCGTCTACAAAAATCAAAAAACATAAGCAGTTCAGATGCAAGGTCGAAAATAAATTGAGCAAATAAAAGATTATGATCGACTATAAAGGATTTTTTCTTCAAAGCAAATGCACTAGAAACTCGGATAAAATAAATCGGTTATAATGTTCTCAAAAAATACGTGAATAAATAATCGATTAAAATTGATTAAAAAGAATTTTAGTTGATTATAATTTAATTTTACAAGAGAGATCATAATCAATTATATATTGATTCAAATCAATTTTTTCTCAATTTTAGTAGGATTGGTACTAAAATCGTAATATAATTGATTATTAACGCTTGAAACTGGATGCGGAGCCAAGTTACCCCTACATACTCCCACCATTGTTATTTTATTCACAAATCGCCATCTCACTCTCCCCCCACATACGTTTTCTTCAATTGTTGGTGTTGGGAGCGGATTAGTTGTGGGAAAAAGTAAGAAGCGTAGAGGTGATGTTAAAAAACTGGGGAGTTCATTTTGGATGTTCAAAACAAAAGAAAGAAGTTAACGTTCCGAGCAAAACTAAATAGCGAATATTAAGTAGATGTGAGTAGGTTTTACGAACCAAGAATACTGGTTGTGTGCTATGCACAGAAAGTTGCAAACTTTTCGGAAAAATGATTAAAATTGAGTTCCAATTGAATTTAAGTATAATCCATTTGAAATGGATTATAAATGGATTAAAAACGGTTGCATGGTTTCAAGGTGTGACTACAGTTGATTAGATTGACAACCTTTTTGAATACGAAAATTGATTATAATTGATTACTATCCATAGAACCTCAGTACAGGTTTATTGTTTCACTGATATGATTATTAAGTCTTAAGAACTGAGCAAGAATAGATGAAGTTAACATGGTTAATGAGCCTCATAAACTAGGTAAAAGTAAAGACAATGAGGAGAAAAAAATGGGAAAGTTCAAATTGGTTTATTATTGTAAGCATTCTTGTCTGTAAAAAAATGTTAAAACTAAAAAAAAACCCAGACCATTTTTCCGTCTGAGCTTGTCTAAAAAGGGCTTTTCTTTCCTCAGAGTTTTGCGGTTCATTTATTACTAAAGGAAGGCTTTTTAATCAAAAATTAGCCAAAAATTAAACTGCATCAGTAAAATATTTCTATATTAGTTTTTTTTTAGTTAACATACAAAATTTGTAATCTTTTCGAATATTCAAAACCAAAATACCAAAATTGTAAAACTATACATAAACTAGAGATTTTCAAAATGTTTTTCACAGTGATATTCTAACCGAGCAAAATAATTCAGAGAAAAATTTAGGTGGAGAGATGCGCCCACTATATGACTGAAACAAGCGTGGAATTGTCCTTTTGGTATTTGAACTCGTTTTGCGCTATTGACGACCTAAATTAAATGATCCCTGACATCTCTTGTGAAAAACTCGATAAAAACTTTTAAATACAGTAATTACAAAAAACTATTCAGCTCGAATAGTTAAATTGACAACAGCCATACAGAAAAACAGGATTTCATGTTTTGAGCTCAAAATTTTTAATAGTTTAATTCGCTTCTATTTTTTTAATCTATTGTAAAAGATAGTGCATGCAAGAAATCAAACCATTACTTTGAAAGGAGACTGCATGTATCAGGGCGGAGCCCTGAATGTTCCGACTGCCTTTTAAGGTATATGGTGCAGTAATAACACGGAAAGTTTGAATGTAATAATAAAATTTAAAATTTTTTTTTCTAAAATTGTTGAGATTTTTTGTAAAAACATCTCCCCACACGCCATATTAAGTACAAACTGATAGATTTCACTCCTATTAACAAATCAATTAAGGCATATAATCTTCCCTGAACCAATTTGGAACGATTTCTAAGACGGATGAAATCTCGCTGTTGCTGTAATAGCGCGAAACATATCGCGCGTAATTGTCCCAAATTGACCGAAATGACCAAAATGCAATCTTTAAGCCCCCATAACTTTACGGAAAATGATCACCGGTAAAACATCTTTTCAAATTTCAAAAGATTATGATAAATTCGTAGTAATGTTGGAATTATGACAAACAGTCTGCTTCAATCAATTTTGAATGGTTTCCGAGACGAATAAATTTCCGCTTACGCTTTAATAGTTCAAAATATATTGCGCTTTCATCGTCTAATATCGGCTATATTGGCAATCTGTAAACCTCCATATCGAATCAGAGGTGATATATAAATTTTTTGAAAATTTGAGCACAAGAAATCATGCCCTTATTTTCTTCAAAAAATGGAACAAAAGCTTTCGTGAGTTTATAAAGATTTTAAAATGGTCGGTTTGGCTTATTTGGAGCAATTAACGAGCAATATATTGCGTGCTGTTAGCGAGTAAGTTCCTATTTAGTCTGGCTGCGAATTTATTTGAGAGGCCTACGAAGTGTGCCAGTGGCGTGTACCTGTTGATTGCGATTGCACAGATGCAAGCGATCGAACATCGGCAGCCGATGCCGCAGACGTATCCAGTGATGAGGCAGAGTACCTTGTACTTGACTAACACTCCCTGGTCCCACAACAACACCACCCAGCTGGTCACCACATTCACACACGACACACTCAAGTCACTCAGAGACAGATTAGCCACCTGGATGAGGGGAAAGGTCCTGCAAAACATCAAACACGGCTGATTAGCCTGTTAAAGTTAAATACTAAGGTAATGTTTTCAGGCAGTGTTTTCTTACAACTGCCTAGAGATCACCAGTGGGTCTACAGATCCGTTTTCAGGGGCATCTGAGCGGAAAACTTTGTTAAGGTTTCTATCTACATGAATTGAGAACAATGTCTCATTTCCAATTCTGAAAAGAAACTGGTGTGTCAAAACAAAAAGGAAAAAATCAAACAAGAAAAAAAACGAACAATAAAGAAAAAGTAAAAAACAATGAGGAAGATTGAAGACATACTTTTCTAATTGTTCCGACTTTCGATACGAAAGTAACGGAATATTTGTGCTCGGGGTGGGTTTTTTTTTTCTTCAGACAAATTTCGACATTTTAACTAGCCATTTTTGACGGAATTTTTTTTATATCATTCGAAAGGTATTTTTGTCCTGAGCTCAAATTTGAAAAGATATTTCACCTGTGATCAATTTTCGTAAAGTTACGGGGGTTTAAAGATTGCCATTTTGGGACAATTAACGCGCGATATATTTCGCGCTATTAACGTGAAAGCGGAGAGTTAATCCGTCTTAGAAATTGTTCCAAATTGGTTAAAAGAAGCTTATTTGCCATGATTGGTTTGTTACAAGGAGCGAAATCTATCATTTTGTACTTTATATGGCGTGTGGGGAGATGATTTTTAATTAAAAAAATTTCACCTTTTAGAAAAAAAAATTTCTTTTGTTTTATTTTATTGAATTTTTTAATGTTATTACTGCTCCATAAACCTTAAAAGGCAGTCGGAACATTCAGGGCTTTGCCCTGATACGAGCAGTCTTGTTATATCTTTTCTGTCTGTGATGTAGCATTTCAAAAAAGTTGTTTAAACCGTTTGCCGATTACAAAAAAGTGTAGTTAAAAACGAGCTGCAGTTGTTATAAAATTTATACAAAACTATCTGGTAATTTATAATAACTCGCACTGACAGAAATGGTTCCCGGTCGATTCAAATGGATTTTAAATTGATTTTAAATTGCTCCAAATCGATTAACCATGTACATTTTACGAACTTAAATGGATTTTAAATCGATTTAAATCGATTTTTCTTGAAAATTTTGATTCGATTTTAGTATCCAATCTAATGAATTGAGAGGAAAATGAATTTAAAAATCGATTTAATTTTTTCTTTTTGATTAACTTACTTTCTTACAACTTAAACAGATTTCAATTTAATCTGTATACTTTTTTCATACTAAAATTGATCTATATCCATTTTTGTCAGTGCGGGAAAGTTCAGCACTTTTTGCGGCCTTGAAAGAATCGTAGCTGTAGAGTTTTTATAGGCAACCACTCTTCTCGTTTGAATACATGTCTTCAATTGTATTTTTTATACGCAACTCTTGCCACTTTTTGAGCTCCAATAAGTGTCTCCGTTAGCTTGCTTTTTCATTTTCTTTGGCAAAACTGTATAGATGATCATTAGGCTTTCCATTTCTGAAATTATGTGATAGTTTTTCTTATAACTCATTGTTCCGACTTTCGGTACGAAAGTAACGGAATATTTGTGCTCGGGGTGGGTTTTTTTTTCTTCAGACAAATTTCGACTTTTTAACTAGCCATTTTTGACGGGATTTTTTTTATATCATTCAAAAGATATTGTTGTCCTGAGCTTAAATTTGAAAAGATAATTCAACTGTGATCATTTTTCGTAGAGTTATGAGGGTTTAAAGATTGCCATTTTGGTCATTTGAGCAATTTGGGACAATTAACGCGCGATATAATTCGCGCTATTAACGCGTAAGCTGAGATTTAATCCGTCTTATAAATCGTTCCAAATTGGTTGAACGAAGCTTATTTGCCATAATTGATTTGTTGCAAGGAACGAAATCTCTCTTTTTGTACTTTATATGGCGTGTGGGGGGATGATTTTCAAAAAAAAATTTAATTTTGGAAAAAAAAAAATTTTCATTTTCTTTTCTTTCATTTAATTTTTTTATGCTATTACTGCTGCTCCATAACCCTTAAAAGGCAGTCGGAACATTCAGGGCTTGGCCCTGATACGAGCAGTCTTGTATATATTTGTTGAGAATAGATTTTATTGTTCCGACTTTCGATACGACAGTAATGGAATATTTGTGCTCGGGGTGGACTTTTTTTCGTCAGACAAATTTCGACTTTTTAACTAGCCATTTTTGACGGAATTTTCTTATATCGTTCGAAAGGTAATGTTTTCTTGAGTTTAAATTTGAAAAGATATTTCAACTGTGACCTTTTTTGTAAAATTACGGGGGTTTAAAGATTGGCATTTCCTAGTTGAAGTTTAATCTTAAAACTTACTGCGAAAAAGGAATTATCAAAAATCCTATCAAACTTTTAAGTAGTTAAAAACAAAACGTATTGAGTTATTATTAGAAAGAAAGATGGAAAAACATCAAATATGACTAACAGTCAGTATGACTAATTGCCAAAGTTTGCAACTTTGAAACAGTTTTGATAAAACTGAAATAGTTTTCCTTGTTATTGGAAGATGGGGAAATTTATGCTTAGGGTTAGGGCTTGGAAAATTGATCTTGGAACAATTTCTGCAGATGAATTAAATCAGTGTTTTGATTAGTAGTTTTAGCCAGAAATTTATTCGCGGTTCTTGATAAAAATTGATTTCGTGTCTCCTAGATCTGTAAGTTTCGAAATTTTTTCTCATTAACGAGCAAATCTTGACTCTAAGAGAAATAGTGGGATATATTACACAAATTTGACATTGTTAGATGCTTTTTTCGAGAAGTAACTGTATGGTCATTTATCTAAAGTCGTAAATCAAGTTACACATCTTAACTTTAGTTTCCTAATAAAAAATCTGAGCCTTGAGAGAAAAATAAAAAATTAACTTGTCACATAGTTTTAGTTTTGTTGCCGTGTGATCTAAATTTTGGGAACTGAGCACCATGACTGATTTTCCTTAAACGATAATGGTCATTATAAAAACAAGTACGGATCAGAGGAGCAACATGTTGCAGTGCTAAAAAGTATCAAAAAATTGAAGGTTAACAATTATCTCAATTTGTATGTTTCAAAAAATTACAGTATTAATGAGTATAGGTTGGTCCTAATTGAGAATGAAAATGAAAAAAAAACTGCACTTCATCAATTTGAAATAATTAATGGAAATGAACTGCAAAATAAACAATTATATAGATAAATCCATTTTTTATTAAAAGACCAATAATCGTAGAAGATTTTTTTAAACATAATTTTATAAAGTGAGAACAATTCTGTCGAATGTTTTAACACTATCAGAATCGCACGCAATTTTTTTAGGCGAGACATCTTGAAGGATAAATTTTTGTGGATTATGCTGTTTAGTTTGTCGAAACTAGTTTCTTGAGAAAAAAATGAAGAAATATTTTTTGTTGTTTCATCTTTGAGGCAATTGACTGGGAATTCTAAGATTTTGTTGCAAGCTGTTTGTTGATAGTGCACTGACTCCTGATGTTTTAAACTTCTGTTTTTTAAACATAGGAAAGGAGTTTTTTCTATGTTTTCATGCTTTTTGCTTAGTAACTAATTCTTATTTTGATACAAATAGTTATTTTCGAACGGATTATACTGATTCCTAAATGAAAGAATTACAACACTGCTCGCATCAGGGCAAAATTATGGGCGTTTAAACTGCATTTTTAGGCCTATGAAGCAATGTTCGCTTAAAAACATGCATGAATTTAAGCAAAGTTTGAACTTTTTCATTTTCGAGACTTTTTATCATTCCCCACACGGCATATAAATTGAAAGGTGATAAATATTGCTGATAGTAGCGTATCAATTATGATAAATAACCTGCTTTAAACATTTTGGAACGGTTTTTTGACGGAATAAATCTCCGTTACGCGGTAACAGCGCGAAACATCTCATGCGGTAATTGTCCCAAACTGACCAACTTTAAAGTCAAAATGGCCAAGCTGGCAATCCTCAAACCCCCACAACCTCAAAAAAAGGACAATAACTATCAGCTCATATAAAAAGAATTCCGTTAAAAGTTGATGGTTCAAAAGTCGAATTTTGTCTCGAGCCCAAATACTCCGTCACTTTCCTCAAAAATCGGAACAATAACTTTCAGCAATTTATCTATTATATCAATGAAACAGGTAGTCCCAAATATCGTGCATTAAGAAACTTTTCGCGAAAAAAGACATCTCACTGAACACAAGGAAAACTTTAAATGTAAAGCTAGATAATATTGCTCGTTTCAGGGCGAATCTAGAGTGTTGCAACTACCTTTCAAATACGATCAAAACTTTTTTGATAATGAAAACTCTTTGACAATTTTTTCTTGTGAATGCATTTGTCTTGAATGTATTAGCCCACATGCTAATAATTGTGATATATTGGAAGGGAGGAGATTGTTAAGAATATTGTTAAGTAGATTCGAACAACAGAATGTAGCAAAATTACAATTTCTAATAAGAAGCTCCAGTGCTAATTGACTGTATTTAATTAAATGGGCGGAAATTGTTAAAAATATCCATGTTTTAATATCCATTTGTAATGAATATATTTTGTTGAGATTTCTTGGGTTGTATTGTAATTGTAGACATCAAAACAATAAATTAGGGCGGATCTAGGATTTTCTCGAGAGGGGAGCAGATTTTCAAAAGATTTTTGAAAATTTTGTCGACTTTTTTCTAGATTGGCCAAAGTCAGCTTCCGAGCGCTCCCAGAACAGTATAAGGGACAAAAAATTTTGCACCGCAGACAGATTTTTCAAAAAAAAAAACAGGTCAAAAAAGCTGTTTTTGAGCACGTTTTGAAAAAGTTTTCAACAAAATAACTGCGTTTCTTTGGTGCGCGCTCCCCATCAAAATTAGAATTTATTGGCGTCATAGGCGCCTTTAGAAAAGTTTTAAGGTCAGTCGGCCAAAAATGGTTTTTTAAAAAGTACCCTTAGGGTCGGCAGGGAGTCGAGTCCTCAATAGCGGGCGTCCGCCCGCTCTACAAATTTTACACATTACTCAACGTTTTTCTCTTCCTAATTAGATTCAAACAGAATATTGGCTGGCTGTTTATAAATTCTAGATTTAAGGAAACGCCTTAAGACAGGATAACTAAAATATGGATAACTAAGATATTCACAGAAAATATTTAATGGTACATTTTGAATTTCATCTTATAGTGGTTTCAACTTAACAGGCCGTTCATTGAGGATACGACGCATATTTCAATTTTTCTTATTGAAATTACATTTAGTTTGCAAAATTTCGTTATTATCCGCATCATCGGCAGCAATAATTCAGTTGCAGAAAAAAGAACCACGATGAAGTTTCAAATGAATTTAAAAAAGTCTAATTCAATTAAACTTATCAGAAAAGAACTGATTGAATGAAAAATTAACGGAGTATGTTGGGAGATTTTCACCTACTTTGCGTGTAATCAATCATTACTTTGATAAGTTTGACCAGGGTGAAAGATGAATAGCTTTTTTGCTATTAACTTTTTGCAATTCTTTTCTTGAACTATTAACGTTCCAATTGAATCGGAACCCTACTTGGGGTCGAAAGAGTTTCTCAGTTAGATAGATTGCTTTGGAGAATGTGAAACTGCTGCATAAAAAATTCTCATTTAAAATGAGGGCGGATTTTTTATTAACAAATTTTGAAAAAATTAACCGATTTTTTGGCCCAAATGTACTATATCTTCTTCACAAAAATCAATCGTTCAAGTGATAAATTTTCTTCCCCCCACAAAACATTTAAGAGACGAGTTAAATTTAAAAAAAGTAACCAAATGAAAATTCTCCTTCCTAAATCAGTTTGGGTGGGAGATCGTTAACATGGTCCAAAATTTTAATAAAAAGTTTTACAGTTCGCTTGCATAATTGAAACAACATTTGGCACTGTTGTGTCACCGCCCAGCGAAGACACAGGAATTCAGCGACTGAAAAATATCAAAAGTGGGTTTTTGGCGGTTATGGTACCTTCTTTTACCTGGCCAAACAAAACTCCAAACGGTTCCAGTTTCGAACTTTAGCTTTTACCTCGTTTTTTGATAATTGATTTGACAGAGAGTCCAAACTTTGACGCACAAAAACTCCTTTTTGTTATGTACAGTAAGTTTGAAAAACAGCCAATTACAAAATTAACTTGATTAACTTTCTTTTTTTTTCATTAAATGTTGCCAAGAAAAATCTTCAAACCCTCCGCAAATAATTGTCATTTCAGCAGAACAAAGATTTCAAACACAATTAGCGGATAAACTTTCAAAGATTGATCAGAAATAACGGTTTGTGTCGGCTCCAATTCCTTTTTTTATCTCGCCTCGTAGAAAAAATTGAACAGGAAATTATTCTAATACAGGATACAGACGAGCTTTGCGCTTACTAATCATTAAATATTTGATTTCACGAAATCGGTCAGAAGGCAAGAATATAATGTATACTTTTAATGACCGTCTCCCCAAAGTAATGAATGTCTCCTCGAAGACGCCCACATTGAAAATTCTGCAAGGCTTATTATTGTCGCAGAAAAAAAAAATTTTTGCATTTATTTGTGGATTTTTTTTTAAATATGCAATTAATTATTGCAAAGATTTTTTTATAAACAACCTCTATTTTCGAAGTTTGTTGAATTTCAAGCTTTAATGACGGCGCTTTTTGTCAGAATGTTTCTGATCATTACAGTTGTATAAACTGCTAGATGTGAAGGCCTCCAAAAATATATAAATATAATATGAGACGACTGTTTTCATCGTCAAAAATGAAGTAATTTGGTTGATCTAAAACTTTTTCAGGAAAGGAAATGACAATTTAGTTTTTTTTTCTATTATCCTGAGCTCTAAAATAGTATTAAGCTAGTATTTTTTCTTTTAGTGATTCACAGTATGAATTGAGATATAGACGGTGTTCTGTCGCTCTTGAAAGGCAACTGCTTCGGATTATGCAGAACAGCCAAATAATTAAACTCAACATTTTGGGGGTCAGCTGTTTAGTGTGTGATTTAGGTTATCTTCAACCACCGAAATAGGTCAATTGAGAGTAAAGTTTAGATAATGCTAGATTTACAACTATTTTTATTTTTCCGCTGGTCTCTAAAATTTCTTCATTCTTCTTTTTTTTCCGTGTAGCTTTATTTTTCCCCTTTGAAATATTTGTGCGTCCTACTTTTAACATTGTGGTGTTTTTGAAAATATAAGCTCAATTTTTCTAATTGATTTTTCAAAGCAGAACTGTAATTGAGCTTTATAAAATCGCTCTTTTAGCTATGTTTAGAAAAAGCTTTGAACGTAGGAATTCACAGGGGACTAATTTACAAAAAAAAATTCACAAGGAACTAATTACACTAGTTTTCGCAGGAGACTAATTACACGAGTCTTATCATAAACTGCAAAATAGTTTGATAAAACAAACTCTGAAAACGAGAAAAAAATTTGATTTCTTATGTTCTCTTATGAACACAACAGTACGAGAGCAATCTGCATAACACATCCAACGTAGCCTTTTTAGAACAGGCTGTATTCAGCACCCCCTTTTTTGTTGCATTGGCTCTTTTCAAACCTAGCTCCCCCCCCCCCCCAACCCACACGCGTATGTATGAAACTTGTAAATTTGCAAACAGAAATTGTCAAAATATACTGAATCAACTAATTGTTCCGACTATCGATACGAAAGTAACGGAATATTTGTGCTCGGGGTTTGGTTTTTTCTTCTTCAGACAAATATCGACTTTTTAACTAGCCATTTTTGACGGATTTTTTAAAAAAATCATTCGAAAGGTATTGTTGTCCTGAGCTCAAATTTGAAAAGATATTTCACCTGTGATCATTTTTCGTAAAGTTATGGGGGTTTAAAGATCGCCATTTTGGCCACTTTGGCCAATTTGGGACAATTAGCGCGCGATATATTTCGCGCTATTAATGCGTAAGCGGAGAGTTAATCCGTCTTAGAAATTGTTCCAATTTGGTTGAAAGAAGCTTGTTTGCCATAATTGATTTGTTCCAAGGAGAGGAATCTATTCTTTTGTACTTTTTATGGCGTGTGGGGGGATGGTTTTCATAAAAAGTTTCAAATTTTAGAAGAAAAAAAATTTTTTTTTGTTTTTTTACATTTAACTTTTTAATGTTATTACTGCTTCATAAACCTTAAAAGGCAGTCGGAATATTCAGGGCTTCGCCCTGATACGAGCATTCTTGTTTTATTTCAAAATTTTTCTTCATATTTTGAAAACTCAGGCTAATAACTAACAAAGCTCATTGAGTTTTGGACCAGAAACAGTATTTTTCAGCGGCGCTTTTTCTCGTCTTTTCCGCCAAATTAGATCTTTCACGCCTTTTGCATTTTTGCTACGTAGTTTCTGACATGTACACGGAAGTTTTCATGCGCGGGAAGGAAAGTCTCTCCGGAGAAAAATTAACAAAATGGGAGTATTTTGCGAAATAGATGGATATAAATCACCTTTTCTTCTTGTTCCGACTTTCGATACGAAAGTAACGGAATATTTGTGCTCGGGTTGGGTTTTTTTTTCTTCAGACAAATTTCGACTTTTTAACTAGCCATTTTTGACGGAATTTTTTTATATCATTCACGCAGCAATAAGGACAAAAAGTCTGCCTTAACCGTTTTGAAACGATTTTTAAGACGGATTAAGTCTCCAATTACGAGTTAATTGTCCCAACTTGGTCGAATTGGCAATGCTTAAATTCAAACTTTACAAAAAGTAAGCACAGAAGAAAACATTTTTTTATTGAATTTGAGAGAACAATACCCTTTGGATGACAAAAATATCCGCCAAAATGACTAGTGAAAAAGTCGCAGTTTTCTGTTAAAAAACAATCTAGAGCACAAATGTTCCGCCTCTTTCTTCTAAAGTTGCAAATACAAGACTGCTACCCTCAGGGTGAAGACCCAAAGGTTTTTTTTCAACCGTCTTTCGAAGCCTTTTCAAAAGTGTTCTTTAAAAAAATGCATAACACTTCCAAAAAAATTGAAATGTTTTTGAAAAATGCCGTTTATACGCTATGTAACTTACAAAGTGACAACTTTTGCATAGCAAAAACAAACTCATCAAACATCATGCCTCGGTTGAATTCAAAATACGAGTTATTAATGCGAAAAATTTTGCGCAGTAATTGTTCCAAACTCGCCAAAAACACTCAAAATAATACAAAAAATAATCACACGCAGGGGCGGATTTAGGGGGGGGGGGGCGGACGCTCCCCCCCCCCTCCTCAGGAATTTGACCCACTGCCTACCCAAAGGGTCACCCCTTTTGTACTTTTAAAGAAATAGAGTTTTGGCCGATCGACCCTAAAATTATTCTAAAGGCGATATATACTAATTTTGAGTGGGGAGCCAAAATTTTGGTCAAAACAGGGTCTTTTTAGTGTTTTTAGTGCTTTAGGAGAGCTCGAAAAATCAATTTGGTCGACCTTAAGAAAAAGGTCGACAAAAATTTCGAAAATTTTTTGAAAATCCGCTCGCCCTCGAGAAAATCCTAGATCCGCCCCTGATCACACGTGAAATATCTAGTAGTTAAGTTTGATCTAAGCGCAAAAATGTTTTTGGAATGATTCTTCGAATAACAAGAAAAAAAATCAGAGAGAATTGTCTGGAGAGAAAACACTACGAGCACAATTATTCCGTTACTTACTCACAAGTGGGAACGAAAACTCCTCTGAAGAAAAGCGAGCAGAAAATTTCGATCATTATCCGCGAAATCAGAATCAAAAACAACTTGGGCTGTGTATAATTTCCGAATCTTTTTTTTTCAAAAAGTGCAACAAAAGAAATTGTCTTGGCCTTCTTTTTATATGAAAAAGCTTTTGCACATAAAGTTTGCGCATAAGAATACTTTACTCGAACACATAACAAGAAGAAAATTTTTTTTAGCCGAATGAGTTTTTTGACTTATGAAATGTATTGACGTTCTGAACAGGCAAAACACCACAAATATAAACATTCCGCACTTTCTTCGATAGTAGGACTAATTTTAAAAGGGAAAAACTTCTCATAAAAAAAGTTGTAATGAAATGTCGTTAGCCATTTTTATTAAACTTAAATTCAGCGTTTTGACTGAGGAGAAACAACCACAGCCTACAAAAATAGTTGGTTATTGCTTCCAAATTTGTTACAATAACTCAAAACTGCTCAAGGTAATTCCAAGCCGTGGAGAATGTCACTACATTAGATAAGCCTGCTTTTGTTGATGAAAAATCAGTCGGGTTATCTCCCTGTTGAAGGTACTATTTTATCTGTCAAATTATTATCAGCACATTTTTATTGAAACATTGGGATGCTGGAAAAAAGTTAGCGTCAAAAAGGGACGGATTTAGGGAGAGAGGTGGTTCCCTCTCTTCCGCAATTTTTTTTCCGTAGAGCCCGAAAAAGTATTAATTTGACCATTTGTCAAAAGGGTGATCAACTGATCCTTTGTCAAAAGAGTAATCATTTGACTCTTTGTCAAAACGAGGTTCATTTGACCCTTTGTTGAAAGAGTATTCAATTGACTCTTTGTCAAAAAGGTGTTCATTTGACCCTTCGTGAAAAGGGTATTCATTTGACCCTTTGTGAAAAGAGTATTCGTTTGACCCTTTGTGAAAATGGTATTCATTTGACCCTATGTCAAAAGATTAATAATTTGACCTTTTGTCAAAAGGGTTTTCATTTGACCCTTTGTCAAAAGGGTGTTCATTTGACCCTTTGACAAAAGGTATTCATTTGACCCTTTGTGACAATGGTATTCATTTGACCCTTTGTCAAAAGGGTATTCTTTTGACCCTTTGTCAAGAAAGTGTTCATTTGACCCTTTGTGAAAAGGGTATTCATTGGACCTTTTGTCAAAAAGGCTTTCATTTGACCCTTCGTGAAAAGGGTATTCAGTTGACCTTTTGTCAAAAGGGTACTTATTTGACCTTTGTGAGTAGGGTATTCATTTGACTCTTTGTGAAAAGGGTATTCATTTGACCCTTTGTGAAAAAGTTATTCATTTGACCCTATGTCAAAAGTGTATTCATTTAACTCTTTGTCAAAAGGGTATTCATTTGACCCTATGTCAAAAGATTAATAATTTGACCTTTGGTCAAAAGGGTTTTCATTTGACCCTTTGTCAAAAGGGTATTCATTTTGATCAATTGTCAAAAGATTAATAATTTGACCTTTCGTCAAAAGGGTTTTCATTTGACCCTTTGTCAAAAGGGTTTTCATTTGACCCTTTGACAAAAGGTATTCATTTGACCCTTTGTCAAAAGGGTATTCATTTGACCCTTTGTGAAAATGGTATTCATTTGACCCTTTGTCAAAAGGGTATTCTTTTGACCCTTTGTCAAAAAGGAGTTCATTTGACCCTTTGTGAAAAGGGTATTCATTGGACCCTTTGTCAAAAAGGTTTTCGTTTGACCTTTTGTGAAAAGGGTATTCATTGGACCCTTTGTCAAAAAGGTTTTCATTTGACCCTTTGTGAAAAAGGTATTCAGTTGACCTTTTGTCAAAAGGGTATTTATTTGAACCTTTGTTATTAGGGTATTCATTTGACCTTTTGTCAAAGATTAATCATTTGAAACGTTGTCAAAAGGGTATTCATTTGACCCTTTGTCAAAAGGGGTTTCCATTTGACCCTTTGTCAAAACTGTTTTTGTTTGACCCTTTGTCAAAAAGGTATTCATTTGACCCTTTGTATATTGGGTCACATTTTTGGGCGACCAACGCAAAAACTATCGAAATACGCCTTTCTAGAATAGAGTCTTCTTGATGATATAGGAGAGTTTTTTATTTCCGCTTTTTGTCTTATGTCTATTTTACATATCAAGCTAATCAAACTTTGCAGGTGAATTATGCTTAAAAATGAAAAGATTACATTTTTTCATTTTGATTAATTTGCGGTAACGCAATTGTTAGGGGTTAACAAAGGTTTTATATTGACCTGCAGCTCTAGTCTAATTAAAATTTTGAGCAATCGTTCCTCTAAACCAAACTACCTAAGCTTGCATTCAGCGCTTCTGAGCGCTAATTTTGAAACTGTTTGCGTTTGAGAAAAAAAACGAGTTCATTTTCCTTTTCCTTTGTTTGAAACAAAATTGGATGATAACTATTCCTATCCAAATTACAGATTGACAATAATTAACTTAAAAACATAAAACGGCCCAAAAACTAGAATCTAAAGCTAAAAAAAATGACTATTGTCGTCACCTTTTTTGATCAAAGAGTTAGAGGAATTGAAAGTGCGATCGAAAATAGGATAAATTAAAAAATTAAGTCCTAGATGATGCTCGCAACACTCAAATTGTTTTATCGGCATCAATCATGTGACTTGTGTCACGCATCGTATAACTCAAACATGGCTTTTCAATTCATTTTTTGCTCTGACCAATTCTGTGACCTCAATAATAGTCATCGGACAGATTTTGAATACCACGAAGCGAACCCGTAGAAAGAAAACTACCCACAACTTTTATCAGCTTAATAGTATAGCTCAATGAGTTTAAGATTTTTTCGCAAATATCGGCAATAATACATCGGGTGTTGAAACTGAGAGTATAAAAAAATATAAAAACCCTTCATAAAAATTTTAAAAAGTTTCAGGCGAGGTTTATTTTTTTTTGAAACGCGAGGATCAATAAACTCATTGTCGAACATTTGTTTGTCAAAAATATTATTTATCGTCACAATGATCAAAACAATTAAGTACAATGATCAAAATAATGAGAAAAAATCCATACTCAAATACTCCTCTATTCCTTTGATCGTAAAAACAACAAGACTTTTTGTATCAGGGCGAAGCCCTGAATGTTCCGACTGTCTTTTAAGGTTTTATGGAGCAGTAGTAACAATTAAGAAAAAAATAAAATGAAATTTTTTTTCTAAAAATTAAACTTTTTTATGAAATTCAACCCCCCACAAGCCATATAAAGTACAAAAGGATAGATTTCGCTTCTTGTAACAAATCAATTATGGCAAACAAGTTTCTTTCAACCAATTTGGAGCGATTTCTACTACGGATTAAATCTCCGCTTACGCGTTAATAGCGCGAATTATATCGCGCGCTAATTGTCCCTAAATGGCCAAAATGGCAATCTTTAAACCCCCATAACTTTACGAAAAACGATCACAGGTGAAATCTCTTTTCAAATTTGAGCTCAGGACAACAATACTCTTTGAATGATTTAAAAAAACCGTCAAATTTGGCTAGTTAAAAAGTTGAAATTTGTCTGGAGAAAAAAACCCACCCCGAGCACAAATTTTCCGTCACTTTCGTATCGAAAGTCGGAACAAAAAGAAAAGGTGATTTATATCCATCTATTTCGCAAAATACTCCCATTTTGTTTTTTTTTCTCCGGAGAGACTTTCCTTCCCGCGCATGAAAACTTCCGTGTACATGTCAGAAAGTACGTAGCAAAAATGCAAAAGGCGTGAAAGATCTAATTTGGCGGAAAGACGAGAAAAAGCGCCGCTGAAAAATATTGTTTCTGGTCCAAAACTCAATGAGCTTTGTTAGTTATTAGCCTGAGTTTTCAAAATATGAAGAAAAATTTTGAAATAAAACAAGACTGCTCGTATCAGGGCGAAGCCCTGAATATTCCGACTGCCTTTTAAGGTTTATTAAAAAGTTAAATGTAAAAAAAAACAAAAGGAAATTTTTTTTCTTCTAAAATTATTAAATTTCAGACAAATTTAGGAAGTACTTATAAGAACTCAGAAAAATTATAAGCGCTATATCATCAACGCTACGGCGTGCTTTCAGTAAGCCAAAGTTTCTGTCTACCTTGTTTTTGGTTTAGAAGAACCATTGTTTTTGCTTATTCTTCTTTTTGATTGCACTTCACTGATTTTTGAGATTGCTCTTACTTCTAAAAGTGTACAACAAAGAAGAACTACCTCAGCTTCAACACTGCGTCATTAGTCAGATATAAGAACCAATTTAAACTGAAATTGTCTGAAAAACCTTTTTAAATTGAGGTTTGTGTCAAAGAAGCTGTCAATCACATCTGAGAACTAAAATTAAACTCTTTGAACAGTCAATGAAGTTTTTCTGATTCAATGATTTTTTCGTGTTCGCAGCGTATAAATAAAAAAAATCTATCCCATCTTTGTTTCAGTTTCTCTCACTTAGCATTGTCATGTAAAAAACTGTACATCTCTGATAAAGTTTTCAAAGGCAAAAAAAATCCCCCGATAAGTTGGACAAACTGAATTCTAGTTTGTTTGGTCGCGCGAAGCCGCACCGCATTTCTATTGGTGGAGGGAAAGTCGCAATATATCGTTTGGTTAGCGATTTTTTGGGAGATGCGAGTGTCAAAACATGCCTGAAAAAGATGATACGAGCAAGATTATGAAATAAATACTAAAACACACACCGATTCTAAAGTTCCTACCCATTTTTAATGGCCCGGAGCAAAGCCTTGGATTCTTGTTCTTGTAAAAATTTGCAGTTTTGCTTTCTTGTTTTTGTAAAAATTAAAACTACTCAAATCTTAGTTGTTAAGTTGCTTGCATGCTATTCATACATCTGGGACCTGCTCGCGTTTGGTTGGGAGGCTAGTGCAAATTGTGATAAAGGGTGGGGGCGTCCGAAAATATTATCGGGTAAAACATATCACGGAGCTCTCAGGCCAATGTTTTTTTTTCTGTGAGATGGATGCTGAAGTATGGGGATTTATTTTTAGGGTGACGGAAGCACTTTGTTCTGATGTTTTTGTCAGAAAAAACTTTATTCAGTTTTTTTTCATGCTAAACAAAATTTCAGTAATTAACATTTCAAATACTCCTCTGGGATTTTTTTTTAATGAAAAACCAACAAAACTCAAACATAAGAATCATAATAATAAAGTACCAGATCTAAATTTAGTACCACTTTGTCACAATAACAATTCAACTTTTATTTTCACTATCGGGAATTAAACATGTCTCAGGATATATTAATTTGCTTAGTTAATAAATGAAGAAAATAAATCTTTAATAAGTGAGTTTTAGAATTAAGATTTTTAAAAGACAAATGTTTAAAATCTGAACGACTCAAAACAAAGAAAAGGAGCTTTTAAGATTTTTTTTATGGATGTTGCTCAAGCCTTAACGATGAAACTGTTCTAATTAGTTGGTTATTTGTTTTCTCCAACTTGATTGGAGCAACATGGTTCGGTTTGGTTCAACTAGCAAGGTTTCCTACTTCACTGAGAAGTGTTCTAGAATTGTTTTCCGAGCGACGAGACAATTTGGTCAGGAAAATCACCCAAATAAGAAAAATGAGCCATATTCTTGATTGCAACATAATCATTTTACATTCATCTTTTATGAACTCAACAACCCGAGTAGACAAAAAAAGCTATTCATATAAATTCCGACAAGCATTTTTCAAACAATCCGCTCACATCGAAATTGTATGGCTAAAAATATTTCAGACAAATCATTCATGGAAGTTAATGACTAGTTTTGTTGGTTTTAGGCGTCAGCACGGGAAATTATTTTAATAATTGAGCTTTAATTAGAAGCACTTACTACAAAAAGAAAAAGAATGCCTGTTTCTGCTTTATCTTTCATGACTTTCCTCAAAGGTGTCAGAATAATGAATTTTCTCGAGGGGAATCTCTATGAGCACACAATTTGTCCTAGCAAGAAAAGTAAAAAAAAATTAAAATCACTCGTTTTGTAAAACTTTGAAAATAAATAGTTGCCCTAAGCGTCACAAAAAAGACCTGGTAGTTTTTCATTATCAGAAATATGATGCTATTTTAGGGTATGTAAATTTTTTATCAACCAAAGTCTCCTCATGTTGCAGAAGTTTTTCAACACATTCTGATCCATTGTCAAAAACTAGTTACAGATAATTTTTAATCGAGTAAATATCGCGTTCTTACATGATATTTAAGATCAATTTAAATCGAGTTTAAATCGATCCAAATCAATCTTCATCTCTTAAATTTAATCAACGTACTTTTTTCATACTAAAATCAATCTAAATTCAATAAACGTACTTTTTTCATACTAAAATCGATCCTAATCCATTTTTGTCAGTGCGGGTGGTTTTAGTATGGCGATGTCTTAGTCTTTTGCTTGAGTTACATACCAACATTGTTTTTCTTGCCTCTTCTTCAGTTACATATTTGGTTTCTTCGTATACGGAGTTTTTTTCCGTTTTGAAATTTCATTATTATGCAACTGTTCCATTTAGTGAGAATTGGGTTAATCACGTAAGTGACATATGCTATCAAATTTTCTCACTTTGAAAGAACTTTTCAAAAATACTTGTGTTGTTTTCCATTTTGATTGAATCTAGTTTGTTTGCTGTTTCTAATAAATTGAACCCATAACAATCAACTGCTTTAACGCTAGTTTCCTAAGTTTGAGCAAGCTGCTTTTGAAGAAACAAAATCCTAAACGATTAGACACAATTATTGAGTTTTAGGTTCTTTTTAATTTAAAAATAAAAACGTTTTCAAATCCTAACAAGACTGCTCGTATCAGAGCGAAGCCCTGAATGTTCCGACTGCCTTTTAAGGTTTATGGAGCAGTAATAAAATTAAAAAATTAAATGAACTTTGATCAAAAAATGAAAAATTTTTTTCTAAAATTTTTTATGAAAACCATCCCCCCACACGCCATATACAGTACAAAGAATCTAATTTGCTCCTTGTAGCAAACCAATTATGACAAATAGGCTTCTTTCAACCAATTTGGAACGATTTCTAAGACGGATTAACTCTCCGCTTACGCGTTAATAGCGCGAAATATATCGCGTGTTAATTGTCCCAAATTGGCCAAAATGGCAATCTTTAAACCCCCGTAACTTTACGAAAAATAATCACAGGTGAAATATCTCTTAAAATTTGAGCTCAGGACAACAATACCTTTCAAATGATTAAAAAAATTCCGTCAAAAATGGCTAGTTAAAAAGTCGAAATTTGTCTGAAGAAAAAAAAAACCCACCCCGAGCACAAATATTCCGTTACTTTTGTATCGAAAGTCGGAACAAAAAGAGCTTGAGTTATTAATTGCCACACTCTTGAGTGGATTCTCAGACTCATGATTACTGCTATTTCTGCCAATCTCGATAATTTTTTCGAATTTTCACTGAGCAACAAGTGATCAATTTCATCTTTTTCCTAGCGTAAATTTTTTCAGTTGTAGTAGCACTATTTTTGTTTAGATCATTGTTATTGTCGTTGTTGTTCCGACTTTCGATACGAAAGTAACGGAATATTTGTGCTCGGGGTGGGTTTTTTTTTCTTCAGACAAATTTCGACTTTTGAACTAGCCTTTTTTGACGGATTTTTTTGATATCATTCGAAAGGTATTGTTGTCCTGAGCTTAAATTTGAAAAATTAACGCGTAAGCGGAGATTTAATCCGTCTTAGAAATCGTTCCAAATTGGTTGAAAGAAGCTTTTTTGCCATAATTGATTTGTTACAAGGAGCGAAATCTATTGTTTTGTTTTTAACATGGCGTGTGGGGGAAGATTTTTACAAAAAAAAAAAATTTAAATTTTTGAAAAAAAAGTTTTCATTTTGTTATATTTCACCTAATTTCTTAAATGTTATTACTGCTCCATAATAATTAAAAGGCGGTCGGAACATTCAGGGCTTTGCCTTGGTACGAGCAGTCTTGTTGTTATCTAAGGAACTTGATTTATGAGAATCATTGGCAAGCATGACAAGCTTCAAGCGAAAGTACCTAAGTGGCAATCAGCGAAGTAGATGAGGAATAACAGGGGCCCGTTGATTTTCCGCATCTTGACTTTCGGGTTTCAAGTCACACTTTCTGAAGTTTTGTTAGCTTTCAGTCTCATGCGCAGTAGCGGATTTAGGGGGGGAGCGGGGGGGGCAGACGCCCTTTTCTCTGAGGGTTTCGTCCCCCTGCCGACCCAAAGGGTCTCCCCCTTTGTACTATTTTGAGATATCAATATTTGGTGATAGACCCTAAATTTTTTCTAAAGGCGCCTTAGCCGACAATAAATATACCAATTTTGAGAGTGGAGCGCGCGCCAAAAAACGCAATTTTCTGGTAGAAATTTTCCAAAAAGTGCCTAAAAACGCCTTTTCATCCTGTTTTTTTTTCTTCTAAATTTGCCTGCGGCGCAGAAAATTTGGTCAAACTAGGGTCATTATAGTACTTTGGGAGAGCTCAGAAAGTCAATTTGGTCGACCTAAAAAATAGGTCGACAAAATTTGCAATTTTTTTTCGAAAATCCGCCCCCCTCTCGAGAAATTCCTGGATCCGCGCCTGCTCATGCGATTTTAATTTGCAGTCGTTATTGCTGTCAGACCTTACTTTTTTGGAGTAATATCACAAATGAAAAAGTCAAAAATTTGGACATTCAGTTGATAAGCTGTCAGTGTTTGTTCAAATTCTTGTTTTGGTAAATCTTTGAACACTTTTAAGATAACTACAGTCCTGTCAACTTTTCAAGTCACATCAATGTTTATTTGGTATTTTCGAGACAAATGACAGTGTGCATTTATGCAAAAGTTTTCATAAATTTTGCTGAAGGCCGGCAATAGTGAAATTGGTCGATAATTTGAGATTTCTCCAACAGAACCAGATTTGAAACAATTTTGCCAGTTTACCTGGGAAAAAAATTCCGATCTAAAAAATTGCTGACAATTTTGAAAAATAGGAGAGTGAAAAATTACTATTTGTTTGAAAGAAAAATACATAGTTCAAAATTAATTTTTGAGTTTTCTCCAGTCAATTTATTTAAAATGTTCAGCACGTCTTCAACAATAGTTAAACTAACAATTTTTGATTCTAACTGTGGGGAAAACAAATAATTGTTCCGACTTTTGAAGAAAACGGAATATTTATGCTCGGTGTAATTTTTTGTTCGGTCAATTTTCACCGATCGAAATAATAATTTTCAACAATAATTTTTAAGCCCCATTGAAGATATCAATTTTCTGAGCTCAAATGAAAAAGATATTCCACCTCCGATAATGTTGGAAAATATCTAAGTGTAAAATTTTGAGTCGTAAGAAATTAATCCGACCAAATAGCTAGTCTCAATTCAATTTGGAACGATTTTGTTGGGCGGGATAATTTGCCCCGCATAAAAAATTCGCGTTAGGCTCTCAGAATTATGAATATTTATTTCGAAGCGCGCACAAATTAGTTCAGAACATGGAAAATTTGGCAATTTTCAAACCCCCAGAACTTTTCGAAAAATAATAGGACGTTAAATATTTTTTTTACATTTGAGCTCAAGAAGTTGATATCTTCAATGAGGAATAAAAAATTATTGTAAAATTTATTGTTTCGATCGATGAAAGTTGACCAAAAAATGATAAAAAAATCACACCGAGCATAGATATTCCGTTTTCTTCGAAAGTCGGAACAACAAGCTTATTGGTTTTTTTCAAGAACTTTCTGTTCTCTTAGGTTTTGTCCACGAGTGTTTTAGAGAGTTTTTTTAATAAAATGAATAAATTGTTGAAGATACAGAACTTAGCTGCTCTATCACGTCCTTATGCTTTATCTTGCAGAAGAAGTATCGAGTTCATACTGTTAATCGCCAACAGTTTCCAAAATTTTATGCGAGGTTGTTTCCGTTGTTTTATTTTAACGGACATTTTAAAATTTTAGTTTTGCACATGATAAAAAAAAGGTCAAAAATTGGACTGAACTATGTTTCTGAACTTTTCATTTTTTTGAAATTAAATACCTTCACTAACACCTCATTTGATCTGTTCACCATCGTATTTTTATAATAGTTTTCAGATTTTTTTTTAAAAGGTGCCACTTGTTGGAATGTTGTCCAAGTCTTGGTTAAAGTTATTACTACGTGTTTGTCTTAAATATTTAGACAGGTTGCAGAGAACTTTCCACTTTCTATTTGTCACTGCTGAAAATTGCGAAAAACTCCTGAACTACTGCCCTTATTTTTCATTTAAAAAAGCGTTTGAATCAGGTCCCACGATTGTCTACCGAAGTACAACCTTTGTCAACGACGTTTTTGGCTAAGTTTTTAACACTGAAAACCGCTAAATATCCTTGAGATCATTCCAGCTTCATTAATATTGCTAAGAACGGTTGCTAAAGATTGCGTTCATGTTTCTCTACTAACTGTTGTTTTTGTGGCGTTACACTCGTTACACTTGCTAAAAATTGCGTAAAACTACAAAAAAATGATTGTTTAAATTATGAAAACTGGAATTAGACACTTAAAATTGCGTTTAAAAAATGAACCGTCGCTCAAAATTGCAATCAGTACAAATTCAATCTGTAAATCATTTCGAAGTTTGTTTGTTTTCTCGAAACCTAAGAAATCTAAATATTGCTGCCTTATGATATAATTAGAAAGAAAAACAACCTGTGAAATATAGTGAAAAACAGAGTAAAGAGTGGGAAAGCAAAATACTACCATTTTCGAAAAAGAAAACGTCCTAATTATAGTAGCGTAGTTTTTGCAGCAAACTATATCAAAAGTCTTAGTTTCAGCTAGCGAAAAAGGAAAAAAATAAAGAATAGCGCTTCAATGCTCTAATTGGCATTTTGTTGCCTGACAAAATTGTTATTAAAAGATGAAAGATTTTTAACGTCACTGATAGTGTGGACTCTGTTAAGTTGTATCAATTTCGGAGATATTGCTTATAGGCATGTAATTTTTTCCCGTTATCATCCGAAAAAAAAGAATCAAAATTACAGAGTTCCTAGAGGAAACAATAACACACGTTTTTCAGCTTCGCGCAGGTTTTTTTCGTGAAAAATGCTCACTGAAATGTTTGTTATTAAAATTTTTTGCTAAGTTTTAATATAAACGTCCTTTAGTTTCCGTCGATAAAATTAACAAAAACTGATGAAAAGAACAATGGTTGAAGGAAACATGTTCGGTAGTTCTTCATATCCCTGTGAATTATGATAGATTTTGAAAGAATCTCCAAGCAATTTGGAGCTTTTTAAACTGATTCAAAAACTGAAGATATTATTCAGCAGCATTTGTAGCATCAAAAGAAGGGTTCTTTGGTTTGAAAAAGTTTTACTGCTGTATCTTCGCGTTGCTTTGTTTGTTCTACTAATTTTCACTGTTATTTAGTTTTATCTTTTACCTCAGAAGTTTTTCTTTTTTAAATTTTTAAATTTTTCTCCCAAATAGCCCAAAGAGCAGTTTGCGTCGTCAGCAATCGTAAAAATTTGTTGCACATTTTTTAACAATAAAAAGTTTCATACATTTGTTATTGCTTGTAGAAGCCATTTCAAATGTATTAATTGACCTTACCGAAAAGTTAATTTATCAAAACTTAATTTGCCTAACATATTTATTCAAAGTATTTTGTTGATTTTCTATAAAAACAGAGAACTGATGATTAAAATAGCGAGGAAGATAACTGAAAGTTGCTAGATAACCATCCGTCCCAGAAAAACTTCAAACATTATTATGACAATTAGCGCTTTTTTATGAAAGACTGCTTTTCAAGTATGTTTTGAAGAGTTTTAAAAAAGACTGAAAACGTTGAAAAAAAGCAAGCGTAGCAAAAATGTTTTACTTTGAACTCGATATCTTACTAGTTTTTATAGATATTTTGAAAATTTTGATTTTGGTTTGCTTTTTGATTAATTTTTTTTATAAACAGAAGAAAAAAGATTGAAAAAAAAGAAGTTTCTTAGTTCTTTTTCTTAAGCCTATTTAAATTAGTTTTCAGCGTTGCCTCCAAAATTTTACCTCAAAGAATATTGTTTTTTTTTGCGAAGGGGTCAACACTTCATTTTATAGGTAAGTTGGAACTTCTTGACCACGAAAGTGGTGTGTTTTTATTTGGAGCCCGAAACGCCCTAAAATTTAGTATGCATTGACGACAAAAGTACTTTTGAAAAATTGGTTTTTGTTCCATTACAGGGGAGACCTACTGAGTAGTGTGGGTATTAAAATTTTAAAAACAGTGAGAACTTCCGGGCTATTTTCTCAAAATTCACAAGGAAAAAAATTTAATTTAGGTTTTGAATCAACGTGTAGCTTCATCCTTCAATAAAATGTATTTACGTTCAAATTTCGGCTCTTTTCCAGTTCCCCCTTCAATTTTTTTCTGAAATTAAACTTACAAAAGCCTAGTTAAATTGACTTCTCATGCTCTTAACTGCAATAAAACTGTCAGCGCGGTTAATTGAAAAAACTGTACAACATTTTTCACATGCAATATGACAGGTGAACAACTTTCAAACTACTTTTTGAAGTAGTTTTACACGGGGTAGGAAACTGGAATAGCGCCCCAACTTCTAATTCCCAGTCAAAAAAGGTCCCAAGAGATGAAAAATATAAAAACTGTGTTTTTTTTACGGTAACATAGTTTTTCTGCGACAAATTTTACGAACCCATATCAGAACAAAAATTGGTTTAATATGATACCCCAAAGGTCATTTTACAATTGTTATTTGATGCATATAAATATACCCACCAAAAACTCACCCTAGAAAACTGCCCTGCAAAAGCTGACCCAAAATTACTGCACAGCAAATTCCAACCAAAAACTGCCCACCTCATCCTAAAAACGGCGCGACAAAAACCCATCCCGTGCAGTTGCCTGGAAAAAAAAACAAATCTCGAATTTCTAGACAACAAATCTTAAACGCCTATGCTAAAAATCCCATCCTATGTCATGCACCTAAAATTTCTCGGCAAAAACTAGACCTTGGTCGGACAAATTATTTTTTTATGTTGATTTTTGATCATAATCTTAAGGTGTAATTACTTCTATAAATTTTTTCGTTAAGTCATGATAAAACTGCACTGGAAACTGTGGTTTTTCCAGCTACGAAACAGCTAGTGTTCATATGCTGGTGTTGATACGAGTAATTTTTGTTGGTATCTTTTTGGTTGGCAAGCAAGCCTTCCTATCAAAATTTTGTTTTTTTTTTGTGCGCAGATTGATCTCTAAAATGCATTTTTTATGTAGGTTTTAGGTTGACTACAATTTTACACATGCGGCCATGCAATCTTTTAGAATTATCGAGGCTATTTTGATTTTGCTAATCGCCTTTTCAGTTTTTTGTTTTAGCTAATTGCTTTTGTTGTGCTTCAAGATAATTTTTTTTGCGAAATAGAATATAAAAATGTCATCGTTTTCTTAGTATTTTAAATACGTTGGTCTTAAAAAAAGCTCCATTACCGACTGAGATATTAGAAAAAATACCAAATGAAGCTTTTGTGCTCAATTTACTTGAAATTTATATTCACGAGAAAAAGAAAACTGAGCTAATGGGAAGTCTGCAAGTTACCATTTCTATCTGGCTCTTACCTTAATTGCTATCCAAAAAAGTTTCGGCTGCTAATCTTAAGTGAATTTTTTCTCAAATACCTTTCGTAAAAATTGCCGATTTTCAGTTTCTCACTTTAAAACATCAATAAATGTTTCCCCTAAAAAATATTGGCGTCAAAAATGCACGTTTTAAGAAATTGTGGTCTGTTTTTTGTTCTTAATTTCGTCTAAAATTCAGACCTTTTTTTTGTTCCGAATTTCAAAGAAATTGATAGATGTTTGCTCTTGGAATGGTTTGTCCTCAGACATTTTTCGAGTTTCAACTAAAAATTTTGGACGAATTTTACTAAAATATTATTCGAGGAGTGTTATTGTCCTATGGTATATTTAACACTCTACATAGTGTGTGGATTGATTGTTTTCAAAAAATCAAAAAAAATTATGAAAGCGAAGACTACCTTTTAAAGCGAAGACCACTCGAGATTTCTTAAAATACCCTCAGAGCTTTGCGGGTATCGCCCTAATACGAGCCGCCTTGTTTCGATTTAACATAACTTGCCGTACTTATGGCCTTGTTTAGAAAAGCAGTTTTCAGGTTTGCTCATAGTTATCTCACAAACTATTCGTATTGACAGAGGAGGTATTGTAATCAATTATCCGAGTAAAATGAAAAAATTTTCGCATAAACGCTAATAAACTTACCTCAATTAGGGTAAAAAGGATTCTATTTGATTGCTTTTCATACTTGAGTTAATCATTTCAAAAGTTAATTAAACCCATTTTAGATGTATATAATGATACATATACTAATTATTTAAAATTTATTCAAACTAAATTTCAAGTTTACATAAATTAAAACAAGACTGCTTGTATCAAGGCAAAGCCTTTTAAGGTATATGGAATAGTGTTTCCTTTAACAAAAATAGAGTAAAGTTTTCTTTACAATTTCAAAAAAAAAAACATATTTGTTTTTCAGTAAACCATCCCCTCACGCGCTGTTTGAAATGCAAAGTGATAAATTTTGCATATGGCAAAGTATTAAACAGTTCAATTAGCATGCCCCATTTCAAATTGGAACAATTTCTAAGACGGTCTAAGTCTCCGCTAACGTGTTAAAAGCACAAAAAATATAGCTCAAAACACATCACAGAACATAAATAATATTTTTTGCATCAAATGTACTGTTGACTCATTTACAGTGTGTTTCAGATAAGTTTCGTCAGAAGAAGTTCGATCCTTTCACTTCGAGTTACTTAATGTTTTTTTTAAAATTGAATTTATACAGAATCTTTTGGGTTTTATAAAGATTGTATGCAGGTTTTGCATTGAAAAAAGCCCAAGATTTGGAGAAGGTAATCTATTACTTTGGGCTGAAAAAGTTTAATTTTATCAATTTTGGTGTCATGATGTGAGAAAAAAAACATAATTTTTTTTTAAATTCGAAATTGTCTCTTTTTATGGTTTCTGTTTTTTTTTTAAAAAAACGGTTTATGGGTTTTAAAAATACGTTTAAATTTATAATATGTACGGTTTTTGATTTATAATATGTACGGCTTACTCTTTTTTTTCACTAATACTTTCACAAAAAAAACGGAACACAAGTTTGTCACTTGAGAGCTATTTAACTTCTGATTTTGCAAAAAAAAAATTCAATTCAGTAGTTTCTTGAGAAATTCAAATTCAATTAAGTTAAAGCGCTCCTGATTTTTTTTTGCTAGCGGCTCTTCAGATGAACATGTTTGTTTGTTGTACATGTAGCACAAAATATTCCGATAACAGATAACTAATTTTTTTTTACAGCAGTCCAAACATATCTTACTTCGTACCACCTTCCAACTTCTCCCACAAACTCAGTCAACCTCATCCCGCAGTCTTCAGATTCCAAAATCTAGGTATGCTTTTTTTGTGGGCAAGGGGGGTATTGATATTGATAATATTCAATTTCATGAACTTTTCCATAATCAAAAGCTTTCATTTCTTCATGTTTTTGCAGAAGTATCAACTAGCAGCAAGAACAAAATACGTGCAGAAATAATTGGTTCTTAAAGATTATGTGCAAAAAAAAATTGAGTAGCCAGCGAAAAACGAGATTATATTCAATTTTAATATTTTTTCTGCGTTCTTTTTGTTGGTAACACACATTTTTTGATTAATTTCATCTGTGATTCGTTTCCCCGTGGTCTAAAATTAGATCGATAATCGAAAATTTAGGCAACCATTTAGACTGCACGAATCTCGATAATGATTAATTTCCCATGGAATTCGGCGCGGGATTGTATAGCGTCTCTTTCATGCATAGCGTTTTTCATCGTATGGCTGTTAATTTGAACGTATGGCTAATAATTTGAAAGGCCGACTACAAAAAAGCTTACAACTCTTTTATTTGAGTTGTTTATCTGCATAAATTTCCGATTCAAAATTAAACATAATTTGTTAAAAAAGTCGAATATCACAAAATTTTGCCGATTCGAAAATTCTACTCAAGCAGTTCATTACACTCAACTCAGTCTATGTCAAAGTCATTTTCTTCGCAAAAAAATGAGCGTAATTTATTACAATCTACTTTTTGTTGTTTTGTGTAATGATTGGTGTAAGAACAGGGGAAAATTGTAGCACCGAAGCAGCTGTCATTTATGGATTTTTAATCATTAATTTTGAAGTGAAAATAACAATTGAAACAAAAGATATAAAAAACAACCCATCATGTGGGGAATTTAAAATTGATAGCTGAAGGAAATCGAAAATTTCTATACATGGAAGTTTTGTCTTTTGCAAAAAAATGATACAGGGAGCCACAACATAAAAGAGCAAGGCCGTTTTTTCATTTGCTGTATTTGAAAAAAAAACATTTGCTGCTTCCATATAACAAATAATTTCCCTTCTTTTTTAAAAAAAAATTTATTAGCGAAAATTAAAAGACTAATATCAAAAGAAGGCGTTCATTGTGAAAGAAGCAAAAAAAAATGGACCCCAGTCAATTTTCTCCTGCTTAGTTTCAAAAAGTTTTCAAAAAATCTATAACTGATACAGTTTTTTTTCTTGTTCATAGGATATGATTAGATTAAAAGGAATTTCTATTGATTTTTATAAAAACATTTAAAAGACATTTTATTTACTCTCACATTCCTAATGACTCTTTTTCTAATATTTATCAAGAAAAAGGCCGATTAAGCGTTGAAATGATATAATTTTGGGAGGTTTTCTAAATGATAAGAATTTTTTATGATTAGAATAAGACAGTTATGTTTTTGAAAAATTTCTTTGTGCCGATGAACAATGAAATCTGTTCAAAAAAATCGATTCGTTCAAATTTTTACACAACAAATCCGTAAAAATATTTTAATTGTTTTAGCCTTCAGTCACATCTTCAAGAAGAAACAATGTTGGCTACAATGCAATGTTTGATTTCCTAATTGTAATTGCGTCCATGTTCAGTTGTTTGTGTTCCAGATGAGGCCTAGGAAGTAAGACGAAACGCAAATTAGACGTGACCAACAAAAACGAATTTAAACGTCGATGCAAAATTACAAATAAGGGAAAGTAGACCTAATTGTATTGTCCGTGTCTGAAATTTGTTTACTGACTACAATTAAGTTTCGTTCGAACGTTCTTAAACGCAAATCAGTTTTTCACAATTCCGCAATTTTTACATGCCGCAATTGCATAACTTATGCATTTCAAAAATGTTTTATAATATTGAGATTAACGTTTTATAAATCAATTGTGACAAATATGTTGATATGCAATGGGATCATAGACTATTTTTATAATTATAAAAACTTGTAAGTTTTGTTAGCCCTCGGCTTTTTGTCTAAAATGTTAGTTTTGCAAAAAAAAAATTTAACGTCTAAATTCGTTTTTGTTGGTCACGTCTAATTTGCTTATCGTCTAATTTCCTACCCGCCCCCACGCTCCAGATGTTTGTCTTTGTGTGAAAACAAAATTGTTTGGGGTTTTGATAAAAGTAACTTTGGAATCAGAAAAACCGCTAGATGACATCAATCTCACGAAAAAAATTGCTCCAGGCTTTGAAAAAGAAGCCGGAATCTTGGTGGCAAATCTGAGCATTCTTGATGTGCAGCAACTTATTCCATTCAAATAGCTCTTTTGCTTTTGCTAACTGGGTGATCAAAGTCTAATATCAGAGCCAAAATGGATGGACAAAAAATATTTCCTTTTTGACCAACTCTTGAAACTATTTTTAACATATCTTCTGAGAAATTGACATTGTTTTGATTTTAGCAAATGTGTTCTGGAGAAATCTTTGAGTTAAATTTCACTCAATTGCTATGAAGTGTTTTAGAATAGTTAAATATTTCTCTTGAATATCTCAATAGTTAACTATAAAATCAATAGTTAACTATTGAAGAATCTCTTCAACAGTTAACAACAAAATCAAAATAATCTGTTGAATAAGCGGAACCACTGTACACGTTCATGAGGCTAGATTCAAATAACTTGGGCACTTCGGTTTCTTAGAGAAAATTTAGAAATTTCCTAATTTCTAATTTTTTAATTAAAAATGTCTTAACGTTGGAGGCATTTCAAAAATTTCTTAAAGTTTTGTTGCTATCTTTGATAAATTTTCAAGATAAATCAATACCTTGGCAAGCTTTTCAAAATTACTGGACATGAAAACGCTCTGATTTTAAGATTTTATCGTTGAGGCATCCGCAGCGGATAAAAAATTTTTAAAATTGAAGAAGATTATGATGAGAATGTAGAATAAAAAGTCATCGGTTTAAGAAAAAACGTATCGGCTTGGGAAAAAAACCTTGCCTCAATTTTCTGGTTGGTTTTTGCAACAACCTGAGCATAAAATTTTCCTGAACATAAAACTTTTATGATTGACAAAACTCTAATTTAACAATGTCTATATTTGAACGTTTTTTGATTATACAATTTCTATATCGAAAAAATTTAGTCATAATATTAACGTGCAGTTACTGTACTCATTGAATATGTACAAACTGTATGATTAGCAATTTTTTCAAATGAGGAAAAATAAATGTTTTTGATAATTTGGTTACTAACATTACTGCTCGCATATCAGGGCAAATCCCTGAATGTTCCGACTGTTTCTTAATTCATTTCGAATGGTTTTTGGAAAAAATAACTTTTTAAAAACAATAAGTTTTGGACAATATCAGAGAAATTTGAGTACGGAATTATTACGACCAGTTAGCTAGCCTCAATTCAATTTGGAAAGAGTTTGTTATGCGAGATACTTCGCTATGCATAAATAATTCGCAATAAGCTCTCAGCATTATGAATAAACTATTCAAAGCGCGCATAATTTAGTCCAAAACATAGCAAACTTGGCAAATTTCAAACCCTCAGAACTTTGAAAAAATTGATCGGAGGTAAAATATCTTTTTAATTTGAACTCAGAAAGTCGATATCTTCATTGGGTATATTTTTTTTGAAAATTATTATTTCGATTGATAAAATTTGGCTAAATAAAAAAAAACTATACCGAGCATAAATATTCGGTTTTCTTCAAAATGCGGAAGCAATAAAGAAAGTAAATCAGAGCTCAACAAAAACTACAGATAAAGGAATGGAAATTGAGGAAATATTCCATTTCTCACGCCTGACTGTGACATAGAACAGGGCAGCGCGACCCAGCATTGATAGCTTGTCAATCGGAGACAAATTTGCTAAAAAGTTCTGCAAATTTCATAAGATGCAATTTCCTTTGCGATACTCGGCTCCAAAACTTTTACTCAAAAATTCAAGATTAGAAAAAAGTACAAAACATTAATCGATAAAAAAAATGTTTTGTTTGGAGTAATTTTCAATTGACAAAAAAAGTCCGTTATTTGTCTAAAGTTTTAAGTTCGAACTTTGCAAAAAAATTGCCCAAAGTCAATCAAGTTTGGGAAAAATGATTCAAATTTAAAGTTGTAAAGTTAAAATTATGTCCGAATAGTTTATATCAGCAAGGTACATTTTGCAATAGCGAGCTTCAGAGTTAAAAACTGCGTATTTATTTATGAGAGGAGGGATCGTGCAGCTTTTGGGAAAATTTTTGAAACAATTTTAAGAAAATGCGACTACTACAATTTTGGGTTAATGCAGATTCTCACAGAAGCATTTATCCAATCATCTTTTAGTCTTGTCGAATGAAATTGTGTTTTTACAGCTTATATTGAAAATTGTTTCAAATTTTAATTCATTCCAAAATTCAATCATTCGTTCATTAATTCATTCATTCAATAATTCATTCTTTCATTGAGTAATTGGTCTGTTGAAGACAGTTGCCAGTTTTCAGGGCCAATCAGCTAAAATTAGTTTTTGAAGACCTGTATTCATTAAAATTAGTTTTGAGAATCGGGGTAGATTTTAAGATGGGAATAAGTCTTCCTTCAAGAAACCTTTTATGAATTTGTGATTAGCAAAAATTTTTAAATCAAAAAATACTTCTAAGGCGTTTTTAAGGGTTTTTTAGTGAGGAGACTGACCTCAAATCGTTCATCTTCACTGAAGAAAAAAATTGGATTGCAAAACAGACACGCCTTTGCAATAATTGCGATTTCGAGCAGAATGAAACTCTTTTGAGTAAGCATTTTTTTTTTGTGTTTTCAATGAGAATTGCTATTTAGAAAATTAAAACTTTCAAAAAACGCCCTTTAACTTAATAGCGAAATTAGGGCGAAGGTAGGGGGTGTGGGCAGACGCCCTCTCTCGAGACTTTGATCCCCTGACCACCCACAGAGTCCGACTTTGGTACTACTTTAGGACATCATTTTTTGCTGACCTACCCAAAATTTTTTCTGAAGGCGCCAGTTATACTAAGTTTTGGGAGAGCGCGCGCCGACGACACGACTCTGCTTAGTTTTCATTCAGATCCCGAAACAGCAACAAAGAGCATTGAAAACAATTTCAATAAAATTCTCTTGTATTTTCACTTATATCGATTAATGATTAATGTAGACAAAACTCAGTTCATTGTATTTTCTTCACCGTCGAAAAAGAAACTAACTGAAAATCTTTCATTGAAAGTTGGAAACTAAGGCGTTTTTTTTTGACACTTTATTGTTTCAATATACTTATGCAGTTGCAGAACTGATTGTATAAGAATCTAGTGTACAATATTACGCAATGGTTATATAACATAACAAGAAAAAACATAAATTACTACGAGGTTGAATCAAATAATTGATTTAACAAAATAAATGTCCTTGGATACGGAAAGACTCTTCTTATTGGGTAACAGGGTGTCATCTTTTCCTATGATGAAATTTTTAATCAGAGTTTTTGTCAATGTGTACGGCAGTTTTCGATTAAACAAGGTTCGGATTATTGTGTTAAGGTTCCTGATTGATGTAAATAAGAAAGACTTACGAAGGAAATCAGTTTAACATGTTAAAGGGAACAGTAATGTTCCAGTTCGATGGTTATAGCGGAATTCAGAATTTGGGAATCTTATATGCGTGAAAGCTGGGGCATCGTTTCGGCATAACCTGTGAAGGTAGTGTGCTGATCGGTACTCGATAATATTCCGAGCAGTAGGAATTTTGTGCTGTTTCCTTAGAAGTGTAACGGAATCTCGTTTGCTTATATTCATTATTATCCTGATTCCCCATTTTATTTGTTTTTCGAGCTTCTCAATATTATCTTGCGTACATCCGTTTAAGAGCATGCATGGATAGTGCAAATGGCTCAGTACAAGAGTATTTAACAGGAGAATTCTAGTACGCAGAGGGATTTCGTCACGGATGCATTTTATCGTTTGGATTGCTGTAGCCTTTTTTTGTAAAATTTTGTTAATTTCTTTGTCGAATGTTAAGCTTATGTCAATATTGACGCCGAGAAATTTAATTGTCTCTGTTAAATTAACTTGATAGTTTCCAACTTTCAATGAAAGATTTTCAGTTAGTTTCTTTTTCGACGGTGCAGAAAATACAATGAACTGAGTTTTGTCTACATTAATCATTAATCGATATAAGTGAAAATACAAGAGAATTTTATTGAAATTGTTTTCAATGCTCTTTGTTGCTGTTTCGGGATCTGAATGAAAACTAAGCAGAGTCGTGTCGTCGGCATATTGTACTAACGTACATGATTTGTCTATTGTTTGTGGTAAGTCATTTACATACAAGTTGAACAGCAGTGGTCCTAGTACAGTACCTTGAGGAACACCTTGCTCTAATTTAAGCCAATCTGAGTGTTCGCCGTTTACTATTGTCAATTGCTGTCTGTTTTCTAGAAATGACTTAATAAGAGTTGTTGCTGACTGTTCAAAGCCAATGTGACTTAGTTTCCTTTCAAGGACTGAATGAGAGAGTGAATCAAATGCTTTAGATAAATCAAGAAATGCAGCCGCTGCTATGTTATTTTTATCGAGATGGAATCTGATTTTTTCTGTTGTGTATAAAAGAGCATCATTAGTTGAATAACCTGGACGAAAGCCAAATTGTTTTGGATTTAGAATATTGGAATTTGCTAAGAATTCGTGAATTTGGGATGAAAAAATTTTTTCAAACAACTTCGATAGAGTGGGTGTAATAGAAATTGGACGATAATTTACTGGATCTGTCGAGTCGCTTTTTTTGAATATGGAAAAAACGTGTGCCTTTTTTAAGGTATATGGGAATACGGATTTCGAGATGCATTCATTGATAATCATCGTAAGAATTGGGTTTACAGTATTAATGCTGTCTTTTAGAGCCCAAGCAGGGATTTTGCTTGGTCCTAATGGCTTGTTTAAGGGAAGTAATAAAATTGCATCTTTCATTTCTTTGTGAGTTATGAACCTGAATTGAAAGTGCCTATTTGTTTTGCTGTGTACACTGTACTCAGTTGGTACATCTATGGGAGGATCTGCGTTTTTGTATTCTCCTAATGTTGAGAACCTGTAGTTAAGGAAATTTGCTTTCTTCTTATTTTCAATTATAGTGTCGCCAAACGAATTCCGTAGATCACCTATTTGCGTTGACTGTTTCATGGTGCTCCTGATAGAGTTTATGAAATTCCATTGTTTTTTTGGACAGTCAAGCATTTCGAATTGAGCTGTTTTCTCTTTCTTGTATAAATGTTTTAGATGATTGTTGTATTTATTTCTTATTCGTTTATAGTTTTCAAAATTGGCATCTGTTCTTGATAATTGATATGCCTTTAGAAGATTTTCTTTTTCCTGTTTTAAATGTCTATTGACTGAGTTAAGTACTTTACCAGACAGCTGTAGCTGCGGTTTATTTCGGATATACTTCTGCTCTAGTGGTGTGTGAGCGTTTAGGGCATGCGAGAAAATATCTTCAAATTTTATTAACATTTTAGAGATATCGTTTTCTTGGTAGACGAGAAACCATGGACTCTGTTTAAGTTCCTCGCAGAACCTATTTTTACAATAATTGGTTTTGTTGAAGCGAAAAGTTCGAATTGGAATGGCTTTTTCGAATCGTTTTAGTTTGCTAATACACATTGTTATTAAATGGTCCGTGTTTATAGGTGGTTCTGCTACAATAGTTTCTTTACAAAGAGATTTGGTTGCTATAATGTTATCTAAAATGGATTGGCTGTTTTTAGAGTTGTATGTCGGTATCGACTTATTGGTTATTGACAAATTGTATGGTTTAATAGAATCGCTGAGAAATTTAGCTTCATGTTTATTCAAGTAGTTAATATTGAAATCTCCCAAAATCGTAACATCTCATGCTTCGGAGGCAGCGTAATCGATACCCTTTAGTGTATCTTCTATAAAAATTTCCTTGAATTGTTTGTGTGGATTGTAGGCAATAGCAATTATCTGTCTTTTTGATTTTTTTGAGATGATTGGGCTATATTCCACCCAGAGTCCTTCAAAATGGGATGGACGTAGATAATTTAAATCTTCTCGAATCTTAGGGTTAAATTTTTTCGGAATAAGAAGAAGAGTACCACCACCTGCGTGTTGACCAGTGCATTTTTTGTTACGGTCGCATCTAAAAATTTCATGGGTTGTTTTGCAGAATGAATAAGTTTGATGATCGCATGTTTCGTCAAGCCAGGTTTCCGTAAGACCGATAATTGTGTTTGAGTCAACTATTTCTGACAAGAAACGCATTTCCATGTGTTTGTTCTTTATGCTTCTACAATTTAGAGTTATATATTTGAGGAAGTTGTGGTGTTCCTTTGCTTTGTTTGTCAGGATTTCATATGAAAGTGCGGGACCTGGATTGACTTCGATGTCCCCACATTGAAGAAGCAGGATTTCCAATTTTCCAATCTGAAAGGTTAGTATCACAACTGCGAAATAGATGCCAGCTGTGAATCTAAAGTGGCGGTTAGACGTCATGTTTCTAGGTTTGAGTAGTGCGGTGCTGTTGGGTTCATTGTACTTAATGGGAATGCTAGTTAAAAGGGAGAAAATAAGGAGAGTCTTTAAAAGCCATTGGCTAAACATAAATTTGATAGATCCAGATCATTGGGTAATAGACTACTAAAACAGCATTAGTATGGATAGTATCTATTATGGCGTAAGTCATAATTACTACGATTGGTATTCATATAATTGTAGGTTTGATTGTTGCTGAAACCATGGCTCGCAAGACTCTTTGGGTGCTCGGGGCCCCACGAGACTTGGCTTGAACCAGGTTTCATACGATTCCTCTGAGGGTGCGCTGGGCCCCTAGAGTTGGAAGTATTCGGAGAAACAACTCGAGGTGATAAGCTGGATAATGGTAGCACCTTTTCCATGATTGCATTTTTTAAAGTACTAACAGAACGCATCAAATGTACTTCATCAAAGAAGATTGACTGATAGTCGTTTATGCTGACAATTTTATCGTATATAGGAACAATTTGATACTTTTTTTTCTTAAATTTATGAGCAATAAGGCTGTTGAATTCAGTTATACGTTTACCACTTACAGAATCGGGTCCCGATTTCACAGGCGGGACTTGGCATATATTGATTATTGTAGGTGAAAACTTTGTCTCAATTTCACTAATGGTGGCGCAAAAAGTTTCAAATATATCATCTACAGGTTTGTGTAGTTCCCTTGTGAGTGAATTGGTGCCGTCCTGGAAGGTTACTGATTTCAGCTCAGTATCGTCGTACTTTTTCACAACTGATTGTTTCTCGCTGGAAAATGACCCGCGGTAAGAATGAACGGCCACGTCTTTGGGCAGCTCCTTCGTGTCAAACTCCGCTAAAAAACTCGAACCAATAATCAAGTTTTGAGTATCAGTGGGGATTACTTTGGCAGCAAAATCAATAGGTGCTCTGAGTCCTTTTGCGTTTTGATTACTGTTTGGAGGATTACTGGATGTTGCTAGTACATTGACAAGGTTATATATTTGAACGTAGTACTTATCTTTTTGTTCGGGATTGAGTTTCGTGAAGTCGTCGGGCAGCATCAGAAGCATTGGTGTTGACATCGTGTGAAGCCAGGAAAATGCCAGGAATAATGGTGCTGTTGGTGTCAAGGATAATATGCTGAAGTTAGTAGTCAGTGCCCAAAGAATGGCAACTAGTGTTTCATCACTCTCTGAAACTATTTAATAAGTTTATCACAACAATTAGGCTAATCTTTGTGAAAAAGCCTAAACTCTATTGTTTTCTTCTTTTTTTTTTTCAAAAATACGCTTGCGGCGCAGAAAACTTTGATGACATTGGCCGGGTTTCTGTTTTGACAATATCTTGATTAACATTTTTACTTTGAAATGTGCTTTTTCATTGCTATAGGTCTTAAGCCATGTAGGATTACTTAATTTTTTATACGGCGCTGTTTTTGTCCAAAACATCATTTTCGGGTCAAAATACAAGAAATTTAAACAGTCATCTGCTTTGCTTATTCCGTAAAACGCCCATATTTTATGCTAGTTCATGGATTTTTGTGCTTATTACGAAAAGCAATTATCATTAAACTGCATAATTTAAACAAAAACTATTAAAGCAAACAGTTGATGAAACCTTCTCATTATCTTCAAAGAGAAAAAAACGACCAGTTTTCAAATTGTGAAAACCTCCCGGGGTTTAACCGCCTCGACTTTGTCTTATGCTCTTTTGAAGCAAATTCTATAATAGCCAAGAACTAAACAGCGGCTGCACAGTGCCACCCGTATTGTTCCGGCTTTCCTGTTTGAGGGCGGTCGCAAAATAATAGCCCTCACAGAGGAGGTGCGGGCTTGCTCAAGGAGCTCAAAAGGTTCCTTTTGAGTTTTGAAGTAGTATTTTAAAATAAAATATAGACGGTATTTCCAAAAGGTACTTTCAAATAATTACATTGGTATTCATAGTTTAATCAGGCTACTCGTAGATAAAGGCAAAGACCTGAATGTTCCAACTGCCCTCTATTTTAGATTATAAGCTTTTTCGTTTAAAAACTCTTATAAATTGTTCATTACGAGGCCAAACTGTGCACAGGATAGGCGCGCATTTTTGTGTCGGTATATTCCTGGAATCAAAAGACAAGCCTTTAAACTTGTTAAAACTTTATCGGAACACTAAAAGAAAACGAAAGAGCAAAAGAAGAACGAAGCAAGCGTCCTTGTTGCGGAATCCGCATACAGTTCATAAAATGCACAGTTTGGACTCATAATGAACGAAAAAAAAGAAAACTTGAAAATTATTCCGAACATGTATTTAGCGACCTAAAATTATGTAAAAGTATCAACTAATATGTTTTGCGCGAGGCAGCGTAATTTTATTTGCAAAACTTTAGTCTCAGTTCATCTCGAAGTATCATCGTGTTGGCTCACTCATAGATTAATTTCAGATAAGGTACACTGTCTATTTGTCACGCTATCTTATTTTCAGCCGGATAAATTCGTTGAACTTCTTAGTATAATACCACCCTTAATCTTACTTTTAAATCTCGTATTCTCAATAGATCTAGTGTATACTGGTATTTGCGAGTTAAAAATCAGGAGAGTTAGATATCAGACGAGTTTAGTATCTTGCAGGAGAAAAATTGTCTTCTAAGCTATATTTATTTTGTTCTGTTGCTGAAACTATGATTAGTTTCAGCGTTACAAATAGTTGTAAGTATTAGTTATGGATCATGATTGGTTAGTTAGAAATATTTTATGGAGATAGTTTTATCAATAATATAATTGGATATAAATGCTAGTTTTAAACTGGTTCCACCCATCTGGGGGTTTTAGAGTTTTAACTTTTAATAATTACTGCAGTGAAGGATGGATAGAGAGATTTCTTGTTTCTTTGAGTAGTTATTTTTTGAAGCAGTGACTGCGTGAGAGAGAGAGAGAGAGAGAGAGAGAGAGAGAGAGAGAGAGAGAGACAGTGGTTTTGTGTTTTGGAATAGATGTCTTCATAGAGAGAAGGGAGAAAGAGAGTTGTTCGTGTTTCAAAAGTGGGTCTCGTATATCCTAGATAGTCTTGAGTGATCGTGCCAAGATTTCAGATATATGCAATGATGTGTTTTGTTTTTCGTTAAGCTAGAGTGAGACTACGTGCAAGATGGAGTTTGACTTATTTTGTGTGAAACGCCAAGTGACTAGGATTGGTAGGGAAGTCAACATCGAGTTCGCCATTGTTCTTTTTCAATGGATTCCTTTGCTGCGATGTTGTATCCATGCTTCAAATCCTGTGAGGGTTGTATCTACGGCAACAAACCAATAGAATTGACATTCCAAAATCGGAATGACGTCGAGTTTTCATCTCCTTTTGCAGCTCGTCCTTTTTGCTCTAAGAAATCTTTTACATTGCATATTTGTTTCTATATGTTGTTAGTTCTATCAGTTTTAGTTATGATATAAATTACTTGTTTTCGCAAAAGCATTTTCATTTAGTTTCGGTTATTTTAACGAGTCGCTCACCCTAGAGCAACTCTCATTAAAAATAGGAGTGCTGGTCAAAAGCGTGGGTTAGCGCGGTGAGTTAGGATGGCTATAGTGCATGCTCAGGACGTCCTACTGGGCGGTGAGGCCAGATGAGGTAGCATACTTTTTCCGACTCTTTGAGCAGAGACTCTTTTCGTGTTCAACTTTTTGTTCCACTTTATCAGGTGTTCTTATCATTTTTTTTGTCGTGTCCTTTTATCAAAAATAGATTGTTGTGTTTTGGGGTTTTCTTTTGAGTTTTTAGTGTCCAAAGTGGTTTTGATATAGTATCGAATGTTACTAAAAGCCGAGCAAGCATGCGTTTTATGTTTTTAGTGGGAAGCAGTGGCCAAAGAATTTCAAGCGCTCTGATGATATCTACTTCCTCGGTGGTAGCTGAAAACTCTTGGTTAGTGTTTTAAGGAAGGTTATAAAGTTCGTGATTAAATTTAGTGCAGTGGATGTTTTCTAGTAGTGCTACTTCAATCGGCTGTATATATTTCTGGGGATTGATGATGGTTCAGGCGTCGTCTAGTGGGAAAAAGTTAGTCAGTGGGCAAAATATGAACATATGTTGAATAGGATTTCAAATTCTGAGGATGCCTTAGTTGATGCAAGTTAGTTGATTTGACGCAAAATGTGAAGTTTAAGAAAAAGGGTGATGTGTGTTTTTAGTTTCTGGACATAAAACGATGGTGTGGATTACGGGATGGTGAACTGTGTATGTAGTGTCTTTGTATAAAACTATAATATGTTTACGTGTAGGTTAGTTTTGTTTTTTAGCATGATTTCGTGTGAAAAGTAAATCTCTCTTTCCTTCGGTGTGAGGAAGTAAAGGTTAGTGCGAAGTGATTAAATTTATGAAAGAACGGTTCACATATTTTAATTTTTTTAAGCGCGTGATCTTTGATATTGTCGAGTTTTTTGTTAGTGCTATCAAGATGGAATATATATTCCGATTTTTGAAAAAACTTTCAGTTTGTTGAGGGTGAGTGTTTGGATTGTCGTCATTCGGGGAATCTTTCATATACCTGTTGACAGCGTGATCATAATGGTTAATGAAAAATCGGTTTGGTTATGGTGCTATGAATCTGTTTAGTGTTTGGTTTAAACCTATCGTGGTGAATTGATTTTCATGCAGTGCGGTGGTTAGGTGGTGAATGGTGGTATCACAAAGTTCGTTGTCGGCGGGGTTGTTTTTCAAGGGAGTTTTTGATGAGTTAGTGAAATTCTAATAGGAGATCCAGGATATTGTAGGGAGTAGGGTATGTTCATCGACGTATGGTGTATGTGTATTTTCATCGGGTTCAATACTTAACAGAGGGTAAAGGATACGGGTAGCGTCAGTGCGTGAAGAGGTAGAGGGACATAGTTCATCCGGGATATGGGGCGTTACAAGCTGGTAAGGTGGTTGAGAAAAATTAGTAGGGCTAGCTTCGGAGTCAATGAATTTGTCGGGGGTTTCAGTAACAGAATCATTAAAATTAGAAATGGTATTGAAAACTGTTTCAGTTGAAACGTCTGAGTCCATCCGTGGTGAGTTAGAAGAAAAACTGGGCAGGGGAGAAGAGGTGAGGTATGAAATTGAAATGAAGGATTTTTGGCGTTGGAGATTTGATCGACAAAAAACGAAACGGTTGAGGGATCCGATTTGTCGGCTCATTGTGGGCTAAAAAATTGATTGTTTTGAGAACGAAAGATTTTTGTGTGTGGTTGTTCTAAAAATTTTTCAAATGCATCATCAATATTCGGTTGTTGGAGTGTTATGTGAGATACTGGGCTTCGTTGTAGAGTACTAGTTTGTAGTAAGCTTTTGGCGGTAAGAAGTGTGTGTCTATAATTGTGTGCAACTGAAGATAAAGGGTGATTATTTTGTAAATTGTGTAAATGCAATGGTATTGTAGTTGTTTTTCTTTATCTTGTGGAGCATCATTTTTTTTTGGTTTCTTAGATAGTTTTTTTAAATTTATTTTCGCTAATTTGAGCGTCAAGAAAATTTTTATCAATTGAGGTGGAAAATATTCCAAAAAAACCTGCAAACAAAATGCGTGCTACGCTTGCCAGTCTATTGACTTCTGTAAGTATTGCATATGCGTTATAGATTCCTTAAGGAGTGAAAAGAGTAATCCAATAAAAGTAAACATTGCGTAATATATAGTCAATTTTTCTAATATATAGTAGGGCCATCCTAAAATTGCTAGAAGTTCGTTTTTGATGGTTATGAAACTGGAAATATTCACTGATGAAATGTCTTGTGGACGATATTCTTTTCAATTGAGATACATATATAGTCCTGAATATCTTTGAAGTACCCATTATAGTCTTTTGGTAGATGTCGGAGAAACCTGCTGTTTCAGCGATTTTTCATAGTTTTTGATCGATTGCTTGTCTTTGTAATGTATCCATTTTCGTGAGGAGTTCTTGAAATTGTTGCGTTCTAATGTGATGTTGTATGTCAAGTTTGGAATACATTCCTATTGATTTTGAATCTATGTTCGGACATCGATCGAGATGAATACCATAGTAGATTGTGTCAAAAAAGGTGTTATTTATCAGTGAAAGCTCTTGTAATCGTGTACGATCTTTATTTTCTGGATGAACATTTTCGCCAGTGTGTCCTGTGCTAAATTATTTTTTTATCTTTTTTTATGTTTCTGTGGATTTGATCAAAATGATTAGGGTTGTTTTTTTCAAAAGGTATAGATTCTATAAAGTATTTTTTGTGAAATTTCATTAATCTTGCGTGAGTTTTAGCGACTTGAAATGTGTTATATGTGTGTTCAGGGAACCAAACTACGGTTGCCTGTGTTCGTGTAGTGGGGTCGCAAAATCCTTGATTGTTTTTACAAGATAAGCGGAGTCCACGATACAATTTGGTATCATCATTTAAAATTCAGATTGTTTGTACTTTTTCTAATTGAATTTTCCAATCAAAAAACATTATTTCCTGGTAGCCGGAATTTTTTGTGTCTGCTTTACAGTTTGATGGGTTATTTGATCCAATGTGTGGCATCCACTTTTTTGTGTAAGTCGCAGGTGAAGCATCCGTGTTTGCTGTGTTACGGGAAGTTATCGTCTAGTTGTGGATTGATGTATTTATTGATTTGGGCCTATAATTAACATTAAATTTGCTCTAACTGAATTAATGTAGTCTTCTACTGAGTATTCAGGGTTTAATCCTGTGAACACCGTGAGTAGTTTTTTTGGATTTGATAGATGATCCACTCATAATGTATGGATTCATTGTCACTTGAAATGATTCGGCTGTGTTTGGCGTTTGGGTGAAAGTTGTAAGCTTATTTTTAAGGTGATTTCGTGTTGTTGTAATAGGATTTTATTTTGCATTGTATTGGGTTGGTAACCTTGAGTAATTTTATGGTTTTTCGATTTCATATTTTTGTTTTACTGTGCCAAATTTTGTCGTTGAGGAAGGTATTGTTGTGTTTGTCGAGTTCACATAGGGCTCAAAAATTACTGGTTGATAAGTTTTATCTGGTTAGTCAATTTTACTCTAAGTATTTTTTGTGGAATATTATTTGTGTTGTGGTTGGTTTTGGTTGAAATAATCTCCATCTTCAGACTTGTGGATGACTTCTTGTGAATTATTTGTATGTTGGATTTTTGTTTTGTTGAAGAAATGGGTAGTTTTTAGTAAGGTCTGATGGAGTTTTTTTCTTTAAAGCAACCTTACTGAGATACTGGTAGTGGTGTCTGCTGAGTGTAATTAAATTTTTGTGATTGATTTTGCGTTGAGTAAAAGGGTTTTGCTATTGGGTTGCTAATGTTATTGTTTGCAAAAAAATCATGAATATAACTTGCGAAGTCATTTTTGTTTACGTGTTTTTGTATGTTGGATTGTCGTGTTTCAGTTGTTGATATACACGTTTGATAATCCATGTGAGAGTAATTTGGAACGACGGCTGGTTTGAATGTAAATTAGAGTGTTGTTTGTGAGAAGGGGGTATTTTTATTGTTTGGTGTTGTGAGTGATGGGTGAATTGGGGAAATACTTTGTTGTGTTGTTGTAGGTATTTTTTCTACTATTTTTTTGTTTACAAAGTATGATGGTGTTTGAATATTCTGTTTTGTTGATTTCTAGTACCATTAAGGGTTTACTGTGTATTTATAAAAGCTGAATTTAAACTATTATTACCTTTCCTATCAATAAACATTAAGTTATCTTTTAAGGGTGTTGTACCAGTGATGAGGGGAGCTACAGTGGCAATTGCCGCGCTTGAAAAATCACAGGGTCCCATATATAATATGTTTGGTCTGTTAATACTGTTTTATTGTCTGAAACTTGTGGTCGAAAATTTTCTCTTGCTGTTGAGATTAAATCTAAATTGCTTATAAAATATTCTATTATGAACCATGCTAGGATTCTCTGTAGATCAACTTTCACTAATTGTGATTATTTATTTTCGTTGAATGTTTCACGAATTGAATCTAAAAATTGCGTGAAAAGGTTGAGTTCTTGTTTTAGTATTGCATGTCCATATGTTTGAGGTGGTGATACATATAATCTTTCGTTTGATTCTAACATGGAACTGCAGTTGTAACTGATAGAGAAAACATCATTTGTGATAATCGAGTTTGCTCTTTGTAAATTTTAAAAATGATTATTCTTGATATATTCTATGAAAACTTTAAAGAAATCTAATTCTATGTCATCTGTTTGTATTCGGTGTGGTGTTTGATGTGCTTGTGATGTTAAAATTTCAAAAGTAAAAATTCCGTAAAATGAAGTGAAATTACTGATGCCAGGTAGATAGTGGTCGAGTGTTTGTCTTATTATTTTCATATCAGGGAGTTCCTGTTTGCCTGGGCTAATTCTTTTTTTGAACAAACTTTCATGGCATAGTTCTACTTGTCTTCTAGCGGGATCAACTTGTGGATGACTGACAAGAAGAAGAATAGAATTATCAGCAAAATTTTTGTCGTTTTGAATCATTTGTTTTCTGCTGTGTTAAGGTTAATGAGTAAATTTCAATATGTCTTATTGATTGATTCCATTTCTCGAGTTGTATTGGTTTGCGAAGGTATGGTTTTTTTTTAAAATCGGCGCTTACCTTTCATAGACGATGATGATGTAGATTCTGATTCTGAAAAATATTTCAGGTCCTTTATTGGCTTATTTCTGTCGTCAAGTAAATCTCAAAATTCTTGAATTGTGTTGTATAAGATTCCAAAACTGCGTTTTGTGTTTTTGAAAACTTTCGTTTAATAATTTGTTTTTGTTTTGTTATTTATGCCTTTTTTCGTGTTTGTTTTTTTTTGGTCTAATACATCCTACTTTTTATCTAAGTCGTGTAAATACAAGATCATATCTTTCGTTTTGAATTAAAAAATCTAAGAGTACTATTATTTGTTTAATTCCTAATTTATCTCCTAACATGAGTGTTAGGATGATGGTTGCAAAATCCAGGGGCTAGGCTTTATATTTCCCAAACTATTCGTTCTTAAGGTTTTTACGAGGTTAACTTAACTTGGGACATAAATTGTAGATGTCAGATGGGTTGAAGAGAGGGTATATCAATTCGTGAAATGATGTTGTCTTTTCTCGTTGGCTAAGATTTGTGTTAAGAAAAACTTACTTAATCTTACTTAGGGTTGTGATTTGTGATCAAGGGTCTGGAGAAGAGTAAATCAATCTCCAAGGTTCAGGTATAATTAGAACACAAGTAGATCGTTAGATACTATTAGAGATCTTATGTAATTTTATGATATGCTTTAGCCTGGGTCACCTAAGAGGTGGGGCTCAAGTGAAGTATGAATAACCAAAGTTCTTCACTGTTTATCTTAATTAAAATGGTTATTTTGTCAAAAAGTCCTATTGTTTCTGGGTCGTTGATAAGGGTTAAAATTTGAATCGAAGGAGGTAAAGACTAGGAGGTAGGGAGAACAAAATCGTTCTGATTGACACAAGGAAAGCCTTGATGAGAAATTTTTTTAATGAATTAAAGTTTAAATTTAAATTTAAAATTCGATTTAAGAATTAAGATCCAAGACTAGCCTTGATAATTTGGTGTAGGGAAAGATTTGATGCAGATTTGATGAAAGGAACAACTTTGGTACTTTTTATCAGTTTTTATTATGTTTAGATAATAAGGTTATACATCAATAAAAAGCATATAGCTTACAAATGAATCTTATTGCTCCAAGTGATTTTTATTTTATGTTAGAGAAGGAAAATCTACTGCCTTGAGAACTTTGAAGAGAATTTTTCGTTGCAGTTTTCGTCGTTTCACGAAATAGAAGCTTGGTCTGCGGATCGGGTTTTTACCTGGTGTTTGCCGTATCGTTTGAAGTAGTGGAGTAGACGTATTGAGACGTAGAGACATACGTATTGAGTTTTCTATAATATCTAACATTTTGAAAGGTTTTTGTTGGATGTTATCTCTATTTTGAACTTGTTAAATCAAAGTTTTTTAATAGGTCTTGTTCGAGACTCTTGGTCGCACCAGATGAGTTTAAGTCCGGGGTGGCTCACTCATAGAGTAATTTCAGTTAAGGTACACCGTCTGTTCGTCACGCTATCTTTTTTTCGGCCGGATAGATTCGTTTAAATTCTTAGTCTAATACCAATCTTAATCTTACTCTTAGATCTCCTAGTCTCAATAGATCTAGTGTATACTGGTTATTGCGAGTTAGATATCAGGAACTATTTTGAAGGAGAACAATTTTCTTCTCAAATAAAATTACTATTTTTTCTGTCGGTGAAACTATGAATAGATTCAGCGTTACAAATAGATGTAAGTGTTAGTTATGGATCGTGATTGGTTAGTTAGAGTTTTTTAATAGAGATATTATTATCAATAATTTGATTGGATATAAATACTAGTTTTAAACTGGTTCCAAAAAAGCAAAATGTATTATCACTATCAGCGTTAATTATCACAATTTAGGTATGCCTTCAAAAAATACCCAAATTCATGCCATTATAACTTTATAAAAGCTGATCAAAGTTGAAATATTTCATAAAGTTTCAACGCCAGAAAAGGTATCATCCAGATGATTTGAAAAATTCCGTCAAAACTGCTTAGTTACAAAGCCGAAACTGACCACCCAAGAATAAATCAGTGGGAAAAAAAAACAAATATAAACCGTAAAAAATATCCAAGGTTTAAGTCCAAAAAAGACGTCAGATTGCTTCAAAATTGTTATTTACTAGCCAGTTTTAATGTTTAACTGACGTGTATCGTTTCGGATGACCCAAATGTAATAACATCCTTTTAGAGCGGTTTTAAATTCAAGTAGAGTTAAAAACCAGGTTAAAAATTAAGTAAATCAGGCTTTCTATTTTTTGTTTTATGATGCCTAACACATTTTATACGTAACCTCGAAGAGCTCCGATTCAACAGTTGAGCTCAGGCAATTTTTGTAATCAGTAATGATTCCCTTTTTGGCTATCCGAAAAAAGCGCTTTTGTTCCTAGTCTGGCAACTCTTGAACTCATTAATCAATCGCAGAAAAAAGTGAGTGAAGATGGTTATTTCAAACATCGGAGCTCGGCTAAAACTTTTTCACTGAAAAAAGTTGTCTTTTTCGAAAATTTGAAACTGAAATCTTTTAATTATCATTGTATATTTTATATATTGTTCTATTTTGAAATTTTTTGACAGTAAGCTCAACCTGTTATTTTTTATAGTGATGTATGGACTAGCATAAAACTCGATTAGCATACAAGTAATCGACTAGTATAAAAACTAGTCAAAAATTTCAGAGACTAGTATAAAACATCTAAAAAAATTTAAGTTTTCTATAAAGCAAAATGATGAAACGCAAAAAAAAAAACGTTTTTTTTCTTTCATTTTAAAATTTTTGATGTAATAAGTGTTCGGTTCAAACTACTACAGGTCTGGGTGTGACTGATCACTGTTTTTCAGCTTGCGCTTTTCACTTGCTTGTTGATTGCTTGATTTCCCAATGGCTCAGTTTTTTTCAAAAGGCTAACATCAATTTGAATAAATTGTGATTGTAGTGTTGTATTTCCCAGATCTAAATTTATCAAAATTATGCTAGTTTTTCCTTTTTGTTTTCAAAATTTTCTGCTAGTCGAACTTTCTGCCTGTCCGGCAAGCACAATTTTTTAAATTATTTGTTTGAAGTATCTCCAAAAATAGGTTCAGCTGAGAGTTTTTTACATTCAAGCTAAGCAGGTCAATATTTCGACCAAAAAAGTTGATTTGAAAAAATAATTGTCTTTATTGAGAGTAAAAAAAAAACTGGTTCCCAGCTTCCCGATCGAAACTTAAACTTTTGAATATAAAGATGTCTTAAATAACAAGAAAGTGGTCACTGCGTTAAATTGGGATTTCTTTCATGGTTTTTAAAACTAAACTTCGAAAATGTAGAGGAAGAAAAAAAGTGGTTCTAAAAATTTCTCAAATAATTATTGATGAAATAAATATGCAAAAAAAAGAAGAAATTTGCGCTTTTTTGTATCGTCTGAGTACTACTGAGTGCATTAAAACGAAGCTTTTGGCAATTTTGAGCTTAAGCATTAAAATGAAGCTTTGGTTTTAGTAAATTACAAAACACGTTTCACCACGTCTGCCAATAAGCCTTTATAGCAATCAGTTTGCAACCGACCCGCACTGACAAAAAATAGTTTTGGGTTGATTTAAAATGATCTAAAATCAATTTTAAATTGATCCAAATTGATTAGCAATGTACATTTTTAAATCGATTTAAATTGATCTTTTTTTGAAACGCTTAGATCAATTTAAGTGTCTGAAAAATCGGTTTAAATCGATTTGGATGAATTTTCCGACTCACTACATTGCACTACATTTAAATTCATCCGAATCTCACCTAAATCCATTTTATATCAATTTAAATCAATATTTTTTGAAACTTCTAGATCAATTTAAGATATGTCTTAAAAATCAATTTAAATCGGATTTTCAGACTCACTAAAACCAATATTTTAGCTACCACAGCAAGAAAAACATACCCCTCGTTAAAAAAAAGAATTATTTTTTATCAATTTTTTGAATAAAAACACACGTGCCAGATCTTATAGAATTCAATAAATTATTAAACATAAATCAGATTTTAATCTCAAAAATAAGCAAAACAATCATAGAAAATTGTTGTAAATCAGATTATGGGCAAAATTCTATGTAACAAACAAGAAAAAAATTAGAACAAATTAAGTTTTGATCTCAATAAGATGCAATTAAATCATAGAAAATCATGAAAATCATTCAGATTTTGTGCAAAAACTTATGAAACAAATCAAGAAAAGGGTCAATTTAGATCATTTTTTGAACTCAACATATGCTACAAAATCATAGAATTTTATCGATATTTTGGTCTTTTTATTTGGTCTTTTTATGCTACAATACGCTATGGATGTAAAACGATAGGCAATGAAAAAATGCAATTAAAATTTGAAACTGATGAAACTAGAAGGAAAAAAATGATTTCAATCGATTTAAATCCGTTTTAATCCCCTTAAAAACAAAAACAAATTACGACTGGAAAAATTGATTGAAATCGATTTAAAATCGTTTTGTTTCATTTTTTGAAGTTGGGATTTACGATCAATTCAAATCGATTTTAAATCGATTCAAATCAATTTTTATCTTTGTACTTTTTTCTTTCTTAAACTGATCTAAATTTTTTCATTTTTTCAACATACTTTTTTCCTACTAAAATCGATCCTAATCCATTTTTGTCAGTGCGGGGAGGTTCAAATTTTTAATTTTAAAATTTTTTAAGTTTTTGGTTTCTGAAAATGAGATTCTTAAACTGATTACAATTAATTACAGCTATATATCTTTTCAATTAAGTTCAAATGTTCACTGAACTAAAAAAAAATAGTATAAAAAAACGTATATTTACATTGAAAAATATGTACATAAAAAAATTACTTATAGATTCAAATGTATGGACGTTCTCAAGGGAAAAAGAGCAATTTAAACGATATGTTCGTTTTAATCTAATTTACCATGTTATGTCCCTTATTGAAGCATTCACATGTCATTTTTCATTAATTTGGTTAAATGTTAATGCTGTTTTAACCTCGTTCTTTGATCTGTTTTTCTTTCGCAACTTCAATTAATTTTGCCTGCGACGCAAAAAAATTTGGCGAAATATGTTCTTTTTAGCGTTTTTGGGAGAGCTTCAAAAAAATTTTTGGACCGCTAATAAAGGACAAAATAAATTTTGAAAATCCGCCCCTCGGTAAAAACCTAGATCCCCGCATGCTCAGCAGAGCTAGTTTTTTTCCTTCTGGAGCCCGAACTCCGACCGCAATGCTTTACATCAATAGCACATCCCTGCAAATTTTCCCAAATCACGTGGCAAGAAAAAACACTTCAGGGCAAAGTACCTTCGCGCTCAAAATATAAAAAGAATTTTGACAACTTTTAAAATGTTTGGAAAAAAATTTCCCGATAATATACCAAAAACTTAGAAAATACCTTGAATGGAATATTTTTTGGTTGCATTACGAGGCCAAACTGTGCATTTTGTGAATTGTAAGCGGATTCCACAACAAACAGAAAACAGATTTGACAAAAAAATTGGAGCAAGAAAAATAAAAAAAGCAATCTGCCGAGTTTGAGAATTTTAACTTATTTCATTATGAGGCAAAACTGGGTATTTTGCGAGTTTTAAGTGGCTTCCACAACAAGCCAAAATCAGATTTGCCTCGAAATCCGTAACATTTCTATTTTTCCTTTAATCTTCTCTGCTGTTTTGGATTTCACGAACAAATAGCTAAAACACTGCACTGCTCAAAATCGCTCCAAAAACAGGTAAATTTGCGGAATCCGTAACAAACTTGTTTGTATAAAGAAGTTTTTTACTGACTGATATTGACTTTCGATATGACAATTTGGATAGCTTTCTAGAAATAAAGTAACCTTAATTCTTTGAAGCAGAGTACACTTAAGATGACCAGAAGATTTCCAGGAACTCCGACGAAAAGCCAAAGCAGACTCACACACAAGTACACGTAATCCCACGCCGGTTCCAACATGTTGTCCGTGTGCTGCACGAAACTGTGCGACCCCCTCATTACCTCACCGCGACTGATGTCACCATGGTCGTCATTGAATGAGTCAGGAGTTACGTAATTGGTGAAATGGGGCTGTTTGATGTCATTTTGAACACCAAACGTGTTCTGGAATCCAATTTGAGCCATTCGTAAAATTTCAAATGTCTTTTTATTTGAAACTATTTGAATAAAACTTTGGTTAAAATTTTCAATTGAGTCACACCAGCATAAAATTATTCTGGAAGCAGAATAATTGTTGCTTCATTCATGTAATGATAAAAATGAGCGTTAAGAAATTAAAACCAAGAAACGAAAACTTTCAGTTTTTAATAATATCTGAAATGTTTTCTTTTCTTTTCATCCTTCCATTTTAATCAAAGGACCGTAACTAACCAGGAAAGAAATAATAGTCATCGAAAGCAAAAAAAAAAATTAAAATTTGACATTAAAAAAGGTAACAAAAAGCCTCATTTCTGATTGGTCGCCTAGAAGTCAAATTCACTTTCTCCAAGCTGAATGATTGTAAACCCTATAAGCAAAAATTGATCAGCTTTCGGTTTTTTCTTGCTGGGATTCTGGAGGTAATGAAGATTAAGCCAAGCATATCTTCAATTATTTTACTGAACAAGTCTTGGTAGAAGTGTCCAAGATGACCTCTGCGAAAAAAAATAACATTTATACCTGTCCATTTATGGAATTTGTAGGGAACTAGTCGCCAAAATGTCATTTATAGACTAAGCGTTTTTTCTTTATTATTAAGATTGAACTAGGTTATACAAAAACTGCAACTTCTAGCCCCGCTAAGTTATAAAGCTGAGTTTTAACTCAAGCAAAAAATAAACTGCCGAAATTAATGCAAAAGGCCACAAATGCAATCACAGAAGCAGGGGTGGATCAAAGATTTTCGCGAGCGGGGCGGGGGTTGATTTTCAAAATTTTTGTCTACCTTTTTTTTTAGCTTGACTAAATTGGTTTTCCGAGCGTTCTCAGAGCACTAAAAAGACCCTTTTTTACCAAACTTTCTGCGCTGCAGGCAAAATTTGAAAAAAAACAGGCCAAAAAAAAGCGTTTTAAGGCACTTTTTGGAAAAAATTGACCAAAAAAACCGCGTTTTTGCGGAGGCGGGCTTCTCCCTAAAAATTAGTAAATTGTGGTTTCAGCCAGAATGAATTATTTGAAACTAGTACAAAGAAAAAACCGACACCCCATCCCAACCCCCTAAATCCACTGGTGCACAGAAGTATATTTTTCTAAACAGCCAAGGTGTACAAAAAACACTAATACAGTTCCCTTACTATGGTATGTATATCTCATTCAGTTGAAATTGCATGAGAATTTCATGACTAGCACTCTTCCATATGTGAGTGTTGAAACACTAGCACACTTCCAAAATGAAATTGTATAGTCATAAAATCAAATCGCATCAAAAGCGTATTTCTATAAAAAATTATATCAACTTTTTTTTGTTTCTGTTATATAAAAATTTGGTTTTAAATCTTAAGTCAAAAACCAAAAAGTTAAGTGGCAAACAAATTCTTCACAAAGAATCTGCTGTCATCTAAGTTAAAATATATAGTTTTCGAAGTTATTGCTGAAATTTTTACATTTTAAAATGGTCACTGGTCAGAAATCGCGGCCTGTTGTTTAAAACAGATTTGAAAATATTTACCATAAGAAACGACCAGAAAAGTACTTCATAGTGATTTAGGAGAGCTCAGAAAGTCAATTTGGTCGACCTAAAAAAAAGGTCGACAAAAGCAAATTTCGAAATTTTTGAAAATCCGCTCCTTCCGCTCGAGAAAATCCTAGATCCGCCCCTGATTGTATGGAATTGTATGACTAGCAGCTGCGGTGTATAGAGGCCAGGAGTGAAGAACTGACGCATTTCTTATCCATTAAGTATTGATGTCCTGAAATCAAAACTAAACTACTGTTCCTTAGCCCGGTTGCTGGTCCTAAAAATAAAGCCTGAGCCCGACCCGTAAAAAGCCCGGTCCCGGTTCCAACTCTGATTCCGCTTCCGACCATGTTTTAGGAAAACGATGGTGGATTTGTAGATTTAGACAGAACTGTCAGTTTTTTTTCCTAATTTTAGTATAGTTGGTGCATGCAAGTTGCATAAATAATTTGTTAAGAGTCGCATCTGAGGTGGTGAATTTATCGGACAAATAGAAATTTTGCATGCTTGATTCAAATATGGCGTTAAAAGAAGCGATTTTTGATCCGATTAAAATACGTAGTGAAAATGATTTATGCTTAAGGCGCTTTAATCAAACGAATAGAAAGTCCCATTCGTTAAAAAATCTTCCTTATAAAATATCATTTCAAAACGGCTGCAAAAAAAATCAAAAACAAAATCTCGATGATAAAAAAATTGGTCTGAAGTTATTCGATTCTGAGAAAAAATTGATAAAACTAATTTTGATTAAATTGAAGTTGAAAATAGTCATATGTTTTTGGTTGGTTTAGATTCGCTTATATTTTATGCAGTTTGTACCTTAATTGATTACCTTTTAATGAAAAAAAAATGCAGCGAAAAAAGGTTTTTCTTACCAAAAAAAACTCTCTTTTTTTCATATTTTATTTCAATTAGCAGAGTAATTAATTTTTGCTAACTGCTGCACCCCATTCGGCTCGCCTTGTTGTTCTGACTTTCGATACGAAGGTAACGGAATATTTGTGCTCGGGGTGGTTTTTTTTCTTCAGACAAATTTCGACTTTTGAACTAGCCATTTTTGACGGATTTTTTTATATCGTTCGAAAGGTAATGTTTTCTTGAGTTTAAATTTGAAAAGATATTTCAGTGTGATCTTTCTTTGTAAAATTACGGGGGTTTAAAGATTGGCATTTCCTAGTTGAAGTTTAATCTTAAAACTTACTGTGAAAAAGGAATTATCAAAAGTCCTATCAAAATTTTACATGGAGATGTAACTTTTAGGTAAATAAAGACAAAATGTTTTGAGTTATTATTAGAAAGAAAGATGGATAAACATCAAATATGACTAACAGTCAATATGACTATTTGCCAAAGTTTGCAATTTTGAAACAGTTTTGATAAAACTGAAAAATTATATCATTCGAAAGCTATTGTTGTCTTGAGCTTAAATTTGAAAAGATATTTCACCTGTGATCCTTTTTGGTAAAGTTATGAGGGTTTAAAGATTGCAATTTTGGCCATTTTGACCAATTTGGGACAATTAACGCGCGATATATTTCGCGCTATTAACGCGTAAGCGGAGATTTAATCCGTCTTAGAAATCGTTCCAAATTGGTTGAAAGAAGCTTATTTGCCATAATTGATTTTTTACAAAGAGCAAAATTTACTGTTTTGTACTTTATATGGCGTGTGGGGGCATGATTTTCATAGAAAAATTTTCAAATTTGAGAAAAGATTTTCATTTTATTTTATTTCATTCAATTTTTTTATGTTGTTTATGTTATTACTGCTCCATAAACGTTAAAAAGCAGTCGGAACTTTCAGGGCTTAGCCCTGATACGGGCAGTCTTGTTCATCTTTCTAGATGACATTGTAAGTTTGGTGAAGACTTTCAAAATCATAATCGTTTTATTTTATCAGTTCAGCTTTGAGATGCTATTCTTATTCAGTTCATAAAAGTAAAAGTACAAGTCGAGGTGATAAGCTTACAATAGTCAGTTACAAGGATATACTTATCAATTCAATTTCCCCTTTTAAGAAATGGGGAGGGGAGAGATTGTTAAGGAGATTAAGTTAGTCGAGTTTTCGACCAATCAAAATGCAGCAAAATTAGAATTCGCAATAGAAAGCTCTGTGCTAATTTACTCTATTAAGTAGATTCAATTACAAAATCATATGTGACTAATCGATTTTTGTTTAAATTTTTTTATGAGCGCCGAAAAGAAAGAAAAAATATATCGATATTAAGTTGAATAATGCAAACACAGGCTCATAAGCTCTGACGGACTTCAAAAAAAGAAGGCTCTTCGCTACTTTGTAATTCAAATCCGGACAATATATACTTATAACTTAACTAAGCTATCGACAGGCTAAGGCTAGATTTTTTTTACTAAAGCATTTTAATGTTCATTTTTGTAATTTGTTATGTCTAATTAGCTGCAGAACCACAAGCAATCAGTCCAACCGCATCCAAAATTGCACTCCAGTATATAAAAAAATTGTATCCCGGAAAATTGGTGCAAACATTCTAAACGCTCTCAAAACCATTTCCAGCGTTTTAATTTAGTCGAGGAAGAAAAATTTGAATTACGAGTAAATAAATGTGAACCGGTTTTTCGTTTATCATTATGAACAATATTTTTGAAAAATTGCGTGCTGCTTGCAACAGTTTTTGGTAGTAAGAACAGCATCTACAAAAAACAAAATAAAAAGAAAAGCCCAATACCAGACCTTAAGGAGCCCCAAATTTCACGAGCTTCCTTTGATATTTCTCACCAATAACTGATAGTTACTGTTACCATTAACAAAGATATCATCTTAAGAATGATCCTGTTTTTCTCCTTGAGACAGCTAGCTCTGTTTTCGTGTTCTAACAAACAGCCTTGCTGAACAATAATAATATCAGCAGAACAACAGAAGCAAAAGCTCAACAAGGTTGCTCGTATCAGGGCTCAAATCCCTCGAAACTTCTCGAATTTATTGTGTGATGAAAAAATTGAAGCTTAGACTTTTTTGAAGCCAACCCCCCTTACACGCTATTTAAACTACAAATTCATCAATTTCGCATAACGAAAAATTCTCAATAGACCAAATAGCATGCCTAGAACGAATTCAATCTGCACTGACACGTTAATAGCACGAAATATATCGCGTGTCAATTGTCCCAAAAAGGCCATATTTGCAGTCTTTAAGCCCGCATAATTTTACAAAAAATGATTACAGGTAAAATATTTTTTTCTAAAATTAACCTCACGGTTACAATACTTTTCCAATGACATTAAAAAGATTTCGTCAACAATTGCTAGTCAAAAATTCGAAGTTTGTCTGGAGAAAAAACCACCCCGAGCACAATCATTCCGTCATTTTCTTCAAAATAGTTGGAACAAAACTATTTTACCTTAATTATTCAGGGAGATATCGTTTCGATAGTGAGCTCAAGGAATTGATATTTTATGTAAGATATGGAATTTGTCAAAGACTGCTCCTTAAAAAATTCAGAAATTATCAAAGATTGCTCCTTAAATTTCAAAAATCAACTTAAGAATAAACACAGGCAGGAAAAATCAATTTTATAATTGTTTGATTGTTCAACTGAAGCTTTTTTCCCCTAAATTTGACTTGCCAATCAGGTAAAAGACAGATACTTCAATTACTGAAAACACTCCATGGACTTTCTGAAAAGTTAACTAAGTACTTATAAGGACTCGGAAAGTTATAAGCGCGATATCATAGCAGTGGTTACATTGTCTGTCTCAAATCGACGCGACAGAGTGCTTTCAGTGAGTCGAAGTTTCTGTCTACCTTGTTTTTTGTTTATGAAGAACCATATTCTTCTTTTTGATTGCACTCCACTGAATTTTGAGATTGCTATTACTTCTAAAAGTGTAAAACAATGAAGAACTACTTCTAATCCAGCAGTGCTTCATTGTTCAGCCAAGAGCCAATTTATGCCTAAATTGTCTGAAAACATCGTTTGATTGAGGTTTACTGTCAATGAAGCTGTCAATCATATCTGAAAACAAAATTAAACGACGCGAGAGAAAATATGTAATCTGAACGCATTTCAGAGCGTCCATCATCTTGTTTTATACAATGCTCTGCTTAGATTTCGCAATAAGCTGACGTAATGGAAAAATGCGTTGAAAAACGATATTGATTATACAGATGGGCAGTTAGGAAGTCGAAAGTTGTCTGGAAAAGAATCACCCATAGCACAACATTACGAGGCCAAACTGTGCACTGGATAGGCGCAAAATTTTGTGTCTGTATGCTACTGGATTCCAGAGACAAGTCTTTAAACAAGTTCCGAAATGTAAGCGGATTTCACATAGAAAATTTCAGTGGTTTCCGCGTACAAATAGCTGTAACGTAAGTTTTGTCGGCACCTTGATTTTTTCGCGGATTCGGCAACGAGCGAAAATAGGTAGTTGTTCCAGATTCCGCAAATGTAAGCGGATTTTGCAAATGTAAGTGGATTCCGCAAATTTATGCTGATTTCGCTTACAGTTTGCGGATTCCGCTTATATCGTGGAATCCGCTTACAAACTGTGAATTTCACGTACAGTTGCGGATTCCGCGACAGCTTAAAATTACTTAACACATTATTATCATTTTTTCATGGAGTCCAAAAACTGGTTCTGGATTCCACACTTTTTGTTGCGGATTCCGCAAAAATGCCTGTTTTTGGAGCAATTTTGAACAACGCAGTGTTTTAGCTATTTGTCCGTGGAATCCAAAACAGCAGAGAAGATCAAAGAAAAATGAAAATGTTACGGATTTCGCGACAAATCTGATTTTGGCTTGTTGCGGAAGCCACTTAAAATTCGCAAAATACCCAGTTTGGCCTCATAATGAAATAATTTAAAATGCTCAAATTCGGCAGATTGCTCTTTTTGTTTTTTTGCTCCAATTTTTTTTTGTCAAATCTGTTTTCTGTCTGTTGTGGAGTCTGCTTACAATTCACAAAATGCACAGTTTGGCCTCGTAACCCAAATATTCCGTCACTTTCTTTAAAACAAAATCTTATAAAAAAAACCTTTCACTATTCGAAAGTCTTTTTATTGGCAATCAGATCTCTGTTTTGCCACTTTATTAATCGTATATCCGATTTTCTTGTTAATCTTTTTTTCAGCGTTGCAAGTGTGTTTGCCCGTTATTTTAATGGGAAAAATAACCTTTTAAAGTTTTTGTTGCACTTTTTTGTTACAGATTTAAATGTTCCTTAATTGTTTTTCAATTTTGGTTTTATCTCTTTTCTATGTCTGAAGCAGCTTTTTCGAAGCGTTTTGTTTTCAGTTCAAGAATTAAGATCAACTATAATAGCACCCAATTGTTCAGTTCATTTCAACTCATCGTTTGCGCAAAGAGAATTCAGATCATTAAGAGGGCTTCGATCTCATACAAGCAGTCTTAATTTTTTTCAAACCACTTTTTCTAACTTGCATTATGTTTTTTCATTAACATAACCTTACGACAACCCAACAAAAATTTCCAAATAATATAAACAAAAATAGTAAAAAAAATTATGTTTTTGTTCTGTTTTTCTTTGCCAGGTTTCCTTTGTTTAATGAAGTTTGAAATTTGTTTTAACTTTTCCAAAAAAGTTCTTGCCTGAACTTAACCACTGTGTTCGCATAACCACAATCATTGTGTTTGAATTCAAAGGTCGAAGAAAAGAAATGTTTAAATTTTGCTATTAAAGTAAAAGTTTACAGACAAAAATGCAAGGAAAAGGAATTATTTATTTCGCTTTTGTGTCAATCAGATTTGTAGATTGACTCCAAAATACACCTGTGAAGGGACCTTGAAACACCTGCGAACGGACTTGTAGGTCCAATGGTGCTCTCCTAGGCAATAAAATTGTTGGCGTGGTTTTTAACTACCCACAAGGGAATTGCCTGAAAACAGTTTAGAATTTTAATATTAATATCAGATAGGTTTTATTTATTAACATAAATATATTTAAAAAAATAAACAATTAAAAGAGGAGAAAAAAATTGGACCGTCGTTACTTAGTCAAATATAGATTCCCATTTTTCTGCCCGACAATTTAATGCCAGCCGATTGTTTTAGGTTCATGCGTTTTCAAAAAAATGACATTGTGCCAACTTTTTTGATCCAATGATTTTAATTTTACATCAGATGGAAGTAAGTTATAAACATTTACGGTTACATTTATTCTGTAGTTTTGAAATACACTGGTTGCGTTATTTGAAAACTAGAATATTGGCGTTTGTGTTATTTCTAATTTTTCAGCTATTTTTTTTTCTACTCAATCCATTTGCAGCAGCTGCAAAAAAAAAATCAGACAGCAAATGAACGCTATGTAGTTCTAGTTTCAAACTGTTATAAAAACAAGATCGTCAGAAAGTTCTTTAGTTCACTTTCGAGCGAGTAAAACGAGCAAGCAGGCTTATAATAGGCTAATCAAGGCATCTACAAGCAGAATGATAGATCAAAGTGAGTTGTGACAATTAAATTTTACTCCAAAAATTTTTTTTTGAAACTTCCGTTAGCTTTTTAGGTTTAATCCAAAAGTTTCCAAAAGAAAAGTTTCCATATTTTGTTTTTATTTTCCAAAAATTTTCATTCCCAAGGAGGCAATAAAATTGAAAAAACAAATTCCATGGTCGGAATCTGTTTTTTTGATGAAAATTTTTGTTTTTTCTTGATATTTATTGTTCTTTTTTTTAAAAAATTTAATGAGAAAAAAAGTTCTCGGCTAAATTTAAGTTACTTTTACTTTTTAATTTTTAGGAATGGATTCAGATTCTCTTATCATTCAAAAACAAAAATGACGTCCTAATTTGGTTCTTTAAAGTAAAATAAGGAGAAGGTAGTTCACTAGGCTGAAATTAATATTTTTGAGCGAATCAGATTTGAGCACCTTGCTTGCAGTTTTTACGGCTAGCTTTTGCTATTTAATTTTAGGGGGCAGGTTGTTCACTTGGTCTATTAAGTGGGGTGTTTGTTCATATGGGCAGCGATTTGAAAAAAAAAGAAAACGTTTTTTTTAGATTTAATATGCTGGTCGGAATATTTTTTTGCTACTTGCACATGAGCATATTATTTTTGATGAACATGGATTTTTTTTTCTGCAAAGCCGTTGTTGTAATTTTTGTATAGTTTTTGGAAGAGTAAACTCATGATATCGTTGCGCCTGGATGAGATCATTATTTGTAACATTATTGGTCCATTCTTGAATGTTTCTGAGTAATATCTTATTGGTCCGACTTTTGATACGGAATATTTCTGTGGGGTGGGGTTTTTTTTTCTTCTGACAAATTTCGACTTTTGAACTAGTCATTTTTGACGAATTATTATTTTTTCCTTATTCGAAAGCTATTGTTGTTTTGAGCTTAAATTTAAAAAGATATTTCACCTGTGATCATTTTTCGTAAAGTTATGGGGGTTTAAAGATTGCCATTTTGGCCGATATGGGTCAATTAACGCGGGATATATTTCGCACTCTCAACACGTAAGCGGAGATTTAATCCGTCTTAGAAATCGTTCCAAATTGGTTCAGAGAAGCTTATTTGCCATTATTGATTTGTTACAAGGAGCGAAATTTATCCTTTTGCACCTTATATGGCGGGTGGGGGGATGAATTTCATAAAAAAATTCAAAATTTTGAAAAAAAATTTCATTTTATTTTATTACATTTAATTTTTCCAATGTTATTACTGCTCCATAAAGCTTAAAAGGCAGTCGGAACAATCAGGGCTTTGCCCTGATACGAGTAGTCTTGTATTTATTTTGCTCAATTTGTGGATGAGTTCCATTCTCAAAGCAAAAAAAATTCAGTTAATTTTTATAGAAAACAACAATAGCATAGAATACAACTGCATATTATAGAACAATTCACGTCATTTTTTTCATAGAACAAAAAAAAAGGTTACTGTTTATTTACATGCCTACATTGATTGTTTGATTCCTCATCATGTGTACCGAAGTGTATGGAATTGTATAACAAGCTTCTTTTTTTCGATTCTGTTAAATAGTTTGTTAAAGATTTTGTGTCAACTTGAGAGGTCCGAGCAATAAGTTATAGAACTGTTTCATGAGAAGAAACTCTGAAACTCAAAGAAGCTGAAATTTGATGCATGCGAAGCTTCGGGCTTTTTCCAGTTTTCCTTTTTGTTTTTTTTTAAATGGATTTTCTGAAAGCTTTAAAAACAACATTTGCAGAAGATATGAAATTGCTTGCATATTGCTATATAACCAGACTTTGGGAAACTCTACCAAAAGGAGTGGGAAACTGAAAAAAAAACTAATTTTTGTGAATACTCTTATCTGAAATTAAAGTAAATACTTTTATAATTTCATTTTATGAGTCTGTAAACAATTGCATCGGTATTTTCGCTAGTGAAAGAAACCATTGATCGACTTTTAACAGGATTTTCTTATATGATCCAAATTGTATTGTTGTTTTGTTATGAGAGTTTACAAAAAGCCAATTTGGGATAATTAACGCGCGATAATTTTCGTGCCTTTAACGCGTCAGCGGAGTTTTCGTCCGTCTTATAAATCGTTCCAAGTTGAATTGGTCGAATTGGGATTGCTAATTGGTCGATATATTACTTTGCTATATGTGAAATACATCAACCCGTACCATAAATAGCGTTCGGGTGAGTCATTTCCAAAAAAATTTTGGGACAAAATTTTTGACTTTTTTATGTCAGTGTTTTTATCAGTGTTTTTAAACCGAACTGCGTTTTTTTGAAACGACGATTTGGTTTGAATATCATTACTTCTTTACTATAAACTTTTCAATATTTGAGCAAATTTCCGTTTTATTAATATTAAGGCTGCGCAGTGTAGATTTATTTTTGCTAAGCCCTAAATTCTGATTGTAAGTTTTCAGTCAGACCACTTCACTGACTGATTGAATGAAGCTGACATTAGAAATAACCTCAAAAAACCAATTAGGCTACGGAAAATATGAGTAGAATACTAAAAAGAGAATTCGAGTAAGAAGTAGCACCAAATATTTGCCTCAAAATAAATAGCGTGACGTATAGACGGTGCATTTGGTCTTCTGATTTTATACTAGTGGATTTTCCTTGAAATTAAAAATTGAGCGATGAATTTTCCTGAAATCTACTTTCAACTCAAATTGCTCTAACCTCAAACTGTAAAATCAGTCAACGTCTATTGTGAAATTTTAAAATAAAATTTGTGTTTTTTTTATTGAAGTCAAGCGTCAATTTTTATCCGCAAATTTTTCCAAAATGGAAAAGGAATTTGCAAATTTTGTCTAATTCAAAAAATAGGTTTGAGATGGACAAATTTGAGAAGCTATTCAACAAAAAAAAGTTATTTAACATCTGGTAATCTCAGAATTAATAAAACATCGGAATGTCGAATATAGGTTTTACTCTATAAAATGACCTCGCCACTCAAAATCGCGAATTTTTCCAAAATGGAAAAGGAATTTGCAAATTTTGTCTAATTCAAAAAATAGGTTTGAGATGGACAAATTTGAGAAGCTATTCAACAAAAAAAAGTTATTTAACATCTGGTAATCTCAGAATTAATAAAACATCGGAATGTCGAATATAGGTTTTACTCTATAAAATGACCTCGCCACTCAAAATTTCTGGGAAAAAGAAGGGCTCAAAGCTTTGTTACTGTTGTAGTTTTGATATGGCTTCAAAATGTTAAATAAAATTGAAGAAGCAAAATCACTCATAGAAGAGGTTGTTGATCCGATTTCCGGACACCAGAATAAACTGACTTAAGGATCGCCATGTAACGAGTCTAGCTAAACTGTTCATTTAAACCGCTGATGATGAAAGCTTAACACAAATTACTTATGCGAGGCAAATCAACCCGCAAAAAAATTGATCTATTTGAATTGAGGCAAACAAATTGGTCTTAAAAATGCCATGTATGAATCAAATTTTATCATTTTAAATATTTGATAGTGTCAGCACAAAAATTACAATTTAGTCATTGTTTCTTTTTTGAAAAAAAAAAGCTATTTGAGACTAGTTAAGGGGCATTAGATTCGAAACAACAATAATGAGGCTTTGCCCTGATTGTGCTCTATGTCCATTGTGGGTTCAAAACTAATGACATAATCACTTTAATGGTTTATGTATTTAAAACTTAGTCCGTCGAGTCTTATTTTTTTTTCAATATAATCCAATGTCTTCTGGATCATCAGTTGAATTGATCAGTTTGTCAGATTTAACCATGAAAAACTTGTTCCCGAAAACAAAATTTATTAGTTCTTAGTTCAATATAATGAATTACAATCCAATTATCTAAGTGCTAAAATCGCTGAAATTTTGCGAAAGCTAAAATTAAAAACGTGCAAAAGCATTTTAACTCAGTTCGACCCCAACATAAAAACAAACCTACCTCCATTTTCAGCCCCCTCTTTTAAACGCCCACGTGAAGCTCCGCCCCCCCCCCCCCCTTCCAGGTTTGACTGACCAAATTTGGGTAGGTGAAGGTCAAAGGCGAGTTTGGAGGTGAGGATGCGGGAAGGTGCGAGGTGTGAATTTGAGGACAGAAATTGGACGGTGGTGTTTTGGTTGAAGAGAATTATGGTGAAAAAAAAACCATTTATATTGAGCTGCCATGGTTTAAATGGTAAAAAAGTTATGTATGTAAAGACGCCATTCACATAATATTTCAAAAAGCAAATGCAATACGAAAGGTAAAAATTAATGAAAGTAAGTATTATATAAACAATGAAACCAAAAAGCAGATGAGAAGATTTTAAAACATCGTAAAGTTCATCAAAAATTACCCTAAAAACTCATGATTTTTGATTATAACCAATATAAATGGATTATGTTGACTTAAAAAAGGTTTTAGATTAAGATCAATTTTTTATTGAATTATGATCAATTATTTTTTTAAATTTCACTGGCGTAAGATGACAAAACAATCGGTTAAAGTTTATGCGGGCTCCTGGCGCGAGCAAAAAGAATGCAAAGTTGTTTAGCAAAATCATGCTTCTTATGTAGCCTATCAAAAATTAAGAATGGTGTAGTCTTCAAAAGAGGGAACTGATTTTTTAAATGTTTTGATTTCAATAATTGAAAATTTATAAAGTTACGAAAACGAATATCTTTATTCAAAGCTTAGATCTTTAATTTTAAATTTTGCTGAGCTACATACTTAAATTTTGGGCTGAGACCCATCTTAAATTTTGCTGAGCTACATATTGAGATTACGAACAGATTGAAAACAGATTATATTTGCAAAAAAGAGCTACCCATGGAGCATCTCTGAAAAAAAATTGGTGTTGTCAAGTGGTTTGGTTTGCTCATGGAAGTCAGAAAAGTTGATTTTAGGTATAAATTAGGTCAGATATTGGAACAGGAGTGGTTGTTTCAGTGCAAAATATTAACTGCTCCGACGGCTCTGCAAGCTATCTTATGTAGGATCGGTGATCCTAACACGTTTTTTGCCAAACCTAGAGTTCAATTGAGAGCTTTACCTTGGCGAATGCATGCAGTATTGTGAAAGCTAATCAGTGGTACGTAGTTTGGTTTGATGAATCAATACAAAAATTAAGCGAAGTAAACAATTGGTCAAGTTGCAAAATCGACCAAAACAAACAAAGACTAGCCAGGTTTTGAAAACGGTACCAAATATGATAACCACCCCCCCCCCCCCCAATGGAAACTACCGGGGCTAGCTTTATGGAACTCATAGGACGGATACTAGAGATGATTTGACCCAAGCATGCAGAAATCCAGACCCCTTAGAACCCCCGGCCCCAAGTGATAAAATTTCCCTGAAGTGCAAATGGCCCTATTAGAACTCGGCAACCAGCGACTGGAATGCAACTAAAATATAGTATGTTATAGGCCTGGTCGAGGGTAGCTTAACTTTAGGACCCCAGACCCCAGGATCTCTGCTTCCGGTGCTATGCTCTATGCAAATAGACCCCACACCGACTTCCGGGAGTCGTTTCTCAGACCCCACTGAATGCAGGGAGCTAAAACTTTGAGATATAATAGATAGTGACGAGATACAACATGTTTCATAGTTTGAGCCAAATCCGGCGGTTGGACCAGAATTTTTTTTGCACTTGGGAAAAATACCCCTGATACCGGAAATCGGCAATTTACGCAAAATAATGAGCGAGGGCATATTGATTTTACGGCGGCAACAGACATTACAAATCATCCTCAAAAAAAGACGCCATCGTGAGTGAAACTCCTTCGGCGACTCCTTTCGGTGCTTATAGCGTTTTCCCGGGAAAAATGATAATGAACATCATAAATGGGATACTTTGGCAAGTATTAACGCGATATGGATGAAACTTGGTTGGTAGAACTTCTATGGGATTTTAAACCTGGATGCAATAATTTGAACCCGGGTGACGCCGGAGTGACCTTTAAATGACCTTTGGGCGATCAGGACTAAAATTGTTTAGAAAACATGGGATTAACACCGGAAAGTGGCGTATTCCCCAACCACAACCCATGGGAATGAGAATCGGTCACCTTACTAATATTTGGGAGGAAACTTACCTATTGGGAATTGAAGCACATGCTGAAAGAGATGTTACTTATAAATTGTATCATTAGAGCAGTGGAACTTTTTAAAATGGACTTGGTAAACTTTGGGTTCAACTTAGCTTGGCGAATGCGTTATGAATAGAAATTCAATCAGAAAAGTAGTCCCAGAGTAAATTGGCAGTAAAAGGAGCATAGCATGAGAAGTAGGTCTCGTAAATAACCTGAGTTGACAAGATATTTAACCCGCTCCTCGGAGGTGGCTTTTAAACACAAATTGACCTCTAATAAGTGAATTACGTTCCAGTGATAGCTAGAAGGTGGGGACTTGAATAGAAATTTGATCGAAATTTTAGATGCTTGAAATCAAGTAGTGACTCTTAGAAAAGATGTTCACTTGCACCCGGCAGGTCGGAAGATAATGGGCTAATTAAACTAAAACCTTGGGGGATTGGTTATTTAAACTGGATATGTGCACAACTTAGCTAGAGATACGATACCTATAATGAACTTGGAAATTAAAACTAGTGTCGTAAGAGGAAGAATTCAGTTAAGATCTTGCGAAATGCATACCAAAGTAAATGTCAGGACTTGTGGGGACGACATAATTCTAACTATAACTAAAACCGAAATAGACAAACTTTATAGAGAATAAAAAGCAGCCTACCCTTAGGCAGAACAATTGTGCTGTGAGAACGAACGGTTGGTTCTCAATAGTTAGAAGGCAATTGGTACTGAGTTAGAGCATAGTTGGTTATCAATTACTTAAAGATTCAGGAATCATGAATTTAAATATATTAGTCAAAGTACCTCGAAGGAATAGTGATCCTCAGTTAGTGACATAACTAATTTTAGCAGGTCAAAATGAGTGATTGTGTGGAATTATTGTGCGTAATTCGTTTTTAGGTTTCTCTAGAGAAAAGAAAACTGTTAGCTAAGCCAGTTGGGATTTGAATTGCAATTAGCCAATTCTGTTGATTGATCGTGGACCCTTTCTTCTTAATTTGATTACTAGATTATATTCGGGCCGCCTAGAGCCTTCTGTATTTGGACCAATATGTATCTGAATTTAATTACTACTGGAAATTCTTGCAATAAGTGAGAATGGGCGAGACAGCCTCAAGAGCAGCTCAAAAAGGGGGCAAGTAACAGCTTACGGTACAGAATAGTTGTCAACAACTTAACCCTTTCGGGATTGTAGATAGTAGTGAATCTCGGTTGCTCAACTGATTTAATTACCAAAGTGACCGCTTTGCGGTGCCGTTAAGTTAGAGTGTGTAAACGGACCTAGAGAATCAATCCCCGAAGTTTACATCTTATATGGATTTTCGGGATCAAATTTTTGATAAACTTCTTTTATGGAAACGAAAGAAAAAGATATGTTTTTTTTTAAAACTGTCAGTTGATATTTACCCCTGATTTGTGTTCAAAGATAAAAAGCTGAGCAAACTACGGGTTCTATTTTAAAATAATTTCATGAAATGTATTTATGTTTTTACTTTAACATTTATCAAAAACCTTTTTTTTCTATATGAAGGCACCTATAAATTTTCATTACAAAACATGATTCCAGAGACCTAATCAGACTAACATGTGCTCCAATCTAATGCGCAGTTTGGCCTCATAATGTTCCATTCTGACGTTTATTTGAAATTGAATGAGTTAAAATTAAATGGTTTACAGTAACAGAAAATGAATATTTTTATTTAAAACTGAGCAAATTATACCTTCTTATTTTTTCTTGGGCTTGTTAAGAGGCTTGTAAAAATATATTTTTGTCGGTCGTCAAAAAAATAGATTCTGAAGAGTACTGATTGGCTAAGGAAGCCAAAACTACCTTTTTGGGGGTAAAACTTTGGTTCCAAAGATTGCAAAACAAACTGCACCATCTTAATAGTGAATGGATTTTCGGGTGCAAATTTTTACTAATTTTTTTTATGGAAAAGTAGGATAAAGATTTGAGTGATTTCGAGATTTGAGTGATTTTGAGTTAAGATTCACACATGATTGGGAGCAAGCTGAGACCAGTTCAAAATGCTGCTCACACTACGAGTTTTAACAAGTTATATTTTATAAAAAAATTGTTTTAATTACCTTTTGTTTTATTTAAACATTTATCAAAAACCATTTTTTCTAAAATGAAACATTTAGAACTAATTATTAAAAAACATGATCACAAAACTCAGGCTCAAAAACCTGCACCTCACAAAAATTGATCGTCAACACAATATCGGGGAATTTGAGAACGTCAAACTATTTTTCAATAACCTGCATTACAAGGCCAAACTGTGCAGTGGATAGGCGCACAATTTTTTGTCTGTATGTCTGTATGTCCCCAGCAACTTATCTTTAAACAAGTTCGAAATATAAATGGATTCATTTAGGAAATGTCTGTGGACTCCGCGTACAAAAAACTGAAACATAAATTTTGTCGACACATTTGTTGTGTCACGGATTCCGCAACAAGCGAATGTAGCTAGTTGTTCAGAATTCCGCAACTGTTAGTGGAATCTGCAAATTTGAAAGGAATCCACAAACTGTAAGTAGATTCCGATTTTTTTTCTGAACTTGCATATAAACAATTAAAAAGAAGAGCTGGAATTCTTATCTTTAGCAATGCGGAATTTAAAAGCAAGGACTTAACCATTGTCAGTGGAATCCACGAACAAATCTTAAAACTTTTGTTGACTGAATCGGTGGATATCATCGTTTGATATTTGGGATACATATCCCAGCAAACAATTTTTGCGATTTTAATTTTGGAAACACAACACCGAATAAATACACTATTTGGAGTCATTGGGTTGAGAGTGTTTAGAAACACAATGCACAGCATATCACCAAATTAGGTCAGTATTTGGAATTCCATTGATCCCAAATACTGGTCATTGTTTGAGCTTCAATCAATCCCAAAACTGAAGCTGGGTGCAAGACAGAAATTGAGATCGAACATCAGGCAAGTCAACAGGTAGCTGATGGCCATAGTAATTGAGTAGTTGAGATTGAACTTGCTAGTGACCACCTAGTAACTAAAAGCTATAACTACAAGCGCTTCTACATATATACTTATATGTAAAAGGAATTCGCAAACAAAATGCGGATTCTATTTACAATTTGCTGATTCCAGTTACAATTTGCGGATTCCGCTTACAGTTGCGGATTCCACAACAGCCCAATTTAAAAATACGTGTGTCTTTTTATTTGTTTGTAGATTTCATAAACGTTTCTGGATTCCGCAAATATGGTTGCAGACTCCGCAAACTCGCCTATTTTTGCAGCAGTCTTGAGCGGTACAGTCTTTTAGATACTTGTTTGTGGAATCCAAAACAGCAAAGAAGGTCAAAGAAAAGTAGCAATGTTGAGGATTCCGCGACAGAACTGGCCTCTTGCGGAATTCATTTGCAATGCACAGACTGCACATTTTGGCATCGTAATGTGGGTGGATTGATCGTTGGTCGCTCTGAACTTTTGTATTTGGTAGCACTTGACTTTGAGATTCGAACAGTGTACTTTGTCAACCCCGGTCGACTTTGCTCGTTCTGGGTCACATTCAGTCGATTCGACTCTGGTCTTTTTCCAGGTTCTTGTCGATCTTCATTACGAGGCCAAGCTGTGTCTTTTGTGAAATTTCCGCGGATTCCGCAAAAAGACGATATCTTCGAACTTTCTTTATTCTTTAGTTTTCTTTTGTCATTTTGAAAAACTTTAACAAGTTTAAAGACTTTTCTCTGGATTGTAGAGAAGGCTCTTCAGGATCATTGGTTGAAGTTTACAATGGAAATTATTTTAAAACTTTGTTTTTCAGAATATTTAATTAATCAAAAGTTCTTGAATAATTGTTTAATATATTCGATTTGGAGCTCCATAAGTTTTTTCTTTTTCAATGTTTTGCTACGTTTGTTATAAAGATGAAAATTATCTCAGATGAATCAAAATGTGATATCGTTGCCGACTCTGGTGAACTTATGCATTGACTAATTCTTCTCATCTGACTAATTCTACTAATTCTACTCATTGGCTTACCCAGTTCTACTCTTGTATAGACCCAAGTCGACTCAAGTATTGACCCTGGTGCACTTATGTATCGAACCTGGTCCACTCATGTATCGATCTTGATGTACTCAAGTTTCGACCCTGGTCGACTCATGTATCGACCCGGTTTGACACAAGTATCAAGACTGTTCGACTCATTCGTCACTGACCGACTCATGATTAGACGCCGATTCAATCATGTGTCGACCCGTCTCTATTAATGTATCGACCAGGTCGACTCATGCATCGATCTTGTTGTACTCAATTATTAACCCTGGTCGACTCATTTATCGACCCTAGTGTACTCATGTATCGACCCAGTTTACTCATGTATCAAAAAACTGGCCGACTCAAGTAACGACTCAAGAAGACTTAAGTAACGACCAGTCTCTACCCGTGTATCGACCCAGTCGACTCATGTATTGATCGTCGTGCACTCGTGTATCGACCCTGCTCGACTCATGTTTCGATCTTGGTGTACTCATGTACCGACCATGTTCGTTTCATATATCGATCCGACTCTTCTCATGCATCGACCCGTCTCTTCTCATATATCGACCCAGCTCTACACATGTATCGATCCTGTTTGACTCAAGTACCAACAGTGTTCGGCTCATTCGGCACTTGCCGACTCATGAATAGACGCTAATTGACTCATGAAGCGACCCATTTCTTCTCATGTATTGACCCGGTCGACTCATGTATCGATCTTGGTGTACTCGTGTATCGACCTTGGTACACTCATGAATCGACCCTGATGTACTCATGTATCGACTGTGGTCGACTCATGTACCGACCCTGGTCGACTCAAGTATCAATCCGATTCTTTTCATGTATGGATTCAGATCACTTTTTTTATCGACCCAGTTCTACTCATGTATCGACCCTGTTTAACTCAAGTACAGTTCGTGGTGTTCGCGTGTATCTGCCCTGGTCGGCTCATTTATCGAGCCGGCTCTTACCAAGTATCAACACAAATCAACTCATTCGACACTTACTGACTCATAAGTAGACGCTGATTTAACCATGTATCGACTCAACTCTACTCATTTATCGCTCCTGGTTGACTCTTGTAACTGCACGGCTCTATTCATGCGTCGATGCGGCACTACTCTTGTATCGACCCGGTTCTTCATGTTTATCGACCCGAATGACTCATATATTGACCCTGGACGACTCATGTACCAATCCCGATCGACTCTGGTCGACTCATCTGTCGACCCTGGTGAATTCATGCATGAACCCTGAACGCCTCATGAGTATACCATAATTGACTTATTTATCGTCTTTGTTCGGGCCAAAATTTTTGATCTTTCCAATATATCTAGCGTTGCAAAATTGATGTTTATTCAATCCATACGGCATTATAAAGTTCCACTTGCTCATTTTGGGTCGATATATGATAGCTGTTTTCAAAAAATTGTCATAGAAGGAGCAAAAAGTTTGAAACTAAAAAGTTTTTAGCAAATTTTATAGATAGTTTTTACTTCTGTGAAAAACGGCTTTGACATGAGCGGTAGTTTTCGACGTTTCCGGTTCCAATTAACAGCCATCCGTTTTCTGTGACTGCGCTGTGAGCTATGGCTATCTGTTGTTTGTCTTTTTTTTTGAAAAAAAAAAACTCACGGATAAAAACTTGCTTAAGAAACATTTTTCAGGAGTTTGAGAAAAACGTTTTTTTAAATTAATTTTTCCGAGGTTTTGATCGTTTTTCTGGTTCAAGAACGGTTTTGGGCCGCTAGAGCGTTTGCGCAAAAGCGCCAAAAAGAGCGCCATATCTCAAATTTTCTGATTATTTGGCCCATCTCTTGGATAAATTTCCAACTTCAAAACTGGTTGTTCAACAATCTCCTGGAATCAGTAAAAGTGAGATGGAAAACTGAGATACTAAATGAGATAGAATATCTCGTAATACGACAAATTTTGCGTTGAAAACAACTCGCGTCAAAAGACAAACCGCGATACACTCACCGTCGCGAGCTTGTTAACAGAAGCTAGGACTAATACAAATTTCAGAGCGGGCTATCACCGCGCTTACCGGCAAACCTAAGCCGAATTTGCTGCAAGTTGTCGCTTTCCTTAAATTTTGCAATTTATCTTTTGGTACGAATTGTCTTTTGATGCGAGTTGTCGCGCAACCAGAATGGCTATGAGCTATCAGAAAATTATCAAAAAAAGATGCCTCAGAATAAAACGGAATGAACTGAATCAAGGTCTATGATACGGATTATTTCCATTAAATACCCCTGAACGAACCTGAATATGGACTAAGCTGAGATTTCAGATTTTTTACTCACTTATAATTGACTGAAAACTCTTTGTAGGTTTCTGTCAACATCAGAAAGAAAAAAAGTAAAAAACTTTGTTTTTGCTGATAAATTTTGCGTAGTAAATTCGGAAGCAGATCGAAAGCAGATAGGTCAAAGTGCCGCTTTGGTGACATGTTTATTTCAGCACTAGAGATACGGAAGTAGCAACTATTAATTTTATTGTTCCGAATTTCGAAAAAAGTAAAGAATATATTTACTCGGGAAGTTTTTTTTCTATTCAGGCCAACTTTCAAAAGCATAAAAATTTACAGACCACTGTGAAACGCTCACTACTATACTAACCTGATTAAAACAGCGCGGTGATACCTGGTTTATTAATACAAGGTCAACTTCGACCCTGGTGTACTCATGTATCGTCCTTCGTCGACTCATGTATCGACATCGACCGTGGTATAATTATGTATCGACCCTCGTGTACATCGAGCCCAGTGTACTCATGCATCGACCCTGATTTACTCATGTATCGGCCCTGGTGTATTCATGTATCGACCCTGGTTTACTCATGTATCGGCCCTGGTGTACTCATGTAACGACCTTGGACGACTCATGTATCGACCCTGGTGTACTCTTGTATCGACCCTCGTGTACTCATGTATCGACCCTGGTTTACTCATGTATCGGCCCTGGTGAAATCTTGTATCGACCTTGGACGACTCATCTATCGACCCTGGTGTAATCATGCATCGATCCTAGTGTACTCATGTATCGAACCCGGTTTACTCACGTGTCGACCATGGGCGACTCATGTATCGATCATTGAAAATTTTGGATTGATAATTATGAATATTATGAATGGGAATTCCAGTCCCACCGACCTGAAATTTTCAGTCCATCCGCTTTTCAAACAGAACTCCCATGGATTGTTTTTTTATTCTAAACTGTATAACCGTTCTACTCAAAACTGGTCCAAAAAAGTGTTTGGAGTTTGTCAAAACGTTTTTATAAGCCTGATTTTTCCATTTGTAAGCAATCGCTTATGACATCGGTTTTGTGGTTGAGCGCTATTCGTTTACCTGGATTTGAAGTACTTGAAGTTTAAATTCAATTTCTTCTTTTCGTTTAATGTGCGAGAGCAAATCTCAGTCCTCAAAATTCCACGATACAAATAGTGTTGAACTGACATTGTTCTTCGAGGCATTTTTTTAAACTAAAAACTGTCAATTTCAACCCCAAATTTTTGAGACATTAATTTTAAAGCTAGCAGTGCAAAACTGGCGTCATTCCAAACCAAATGTGTCTGTCAAGTTTTGAAACAGTCGAAATTTATTTCTGTCACAAGTCGGCCAGGCCAGACAAGCGTATATCTCGATTTTTAATTGCCCTTCTGAGTAATCCCAAAAAATCAAAACGTTTTGCCTAACTATTTGTGTTCAATGGCTGTTTGCAATTTGCGCATGTCGGTTTAGAACTATCCACTCATGAAAAATATCAGCCATTTTTGAAAGGGTGATGTTGAAGCAATTTTATTGTCAATTTTATAGCACAGCCGCTTTAATGAAGTCATGTCTGAGATGTAGTTATCGGTATCCAGTCGGGCCCGGGACTATACGAAATTGAATTCTGAAATTTTATTTGATCGAGTTTTGGGCAAAAATGTACACATTTTGTTAACTTAAATTTTTTTTTCATTCAGCCATAAAACCAAAATACCATAACAAAAAATACTAACAGCTGCTGTCGCGCCAACCTTATTGAACTGCCAATATATACAATTTTGAATATAAAAGATGAAGCCGATTTACACCTCAAAGTGGCAACAAGCAGATATTGCCACAAATTTTTACCTTGAACCGATAATCGGCATAGTATTCATTCTATGACCGATTGAACAGTTTAGATTAGTTTCTAAGCTCATGGGCCCTAATCAGTTTATGGTTTGTAGATTTGCTTAGCAACAGTTTTTATTGTAGTCATCGAATTACTTTGCGCGTTGCAGCAGTCTTTAGGCTGCATTGCCGTACCCAATAAAGGTTCTAAGCTGAACAAAGTTTTTAAAGCCACTTTTTGGATTTTTTGCATAAAACTTTTATTTTTATCAAGTTTTAGAGATAAAAAACTATATATATCCTGGTCAGGATTAAAATCTATGATTTTACTGATTTCGTATAGTAAAATAGTAGACGTAGACAGATGAAAAAAATAACTCCCAATATTGACCGAAATCAAAGCCCCAATTTTCTAGGCCAGAGCTTAACCCAAACATTGCCCTGCCTAATGAAAAGTTCAAATTATCATGCTTTTTTAGTTTGTTTGCAAAGCAAGTAAGCAAGAAGGGTTAAAAGTGAGTCTCTTAAGTGTGCAATGGAGAGCTTGTAGAACCATTTTGAACAACCGTAAACAGGATCGAGAAAAGTTCGATTGGTCTTTCGAGCTCGGATAATCACTTTGATTAAAAAAACGGTCGATTTTTTTTTGAAATCAAACATGTATAATCAAGCTTCGAAAGCTATTACGAACTAAAGACCAATTGCAATCAAAATGACTATCAAAAACTTCAATAAACAGTACAAAGCGAGACCATTTGTAACGGAATAGGCTACCAAAATGAAGATGTTTTCAGTGAAGATGTTTAATTCTTTTCAGTTGGCTGAGCTATAGCGCCAGAATTTTAACTTCACTGAAGATTCAATATGTTTAATTTTACTTTTAAGTTCTTTCCAATAGACTAAATTATTACAGTCTGGACTTTACTGAAAAAATTGGAAAAAAATTATTTAATTGGAGGGGCAATAACAGGAAGGTGTCGGATCTTGGAGACAGCGTGGTTGCGTAAGTTGATAGCGAGATTCAAACCAGATTCTACGAAACCGGAGTGGTAAGGGTAAAGGCGCTACGCTCTGAGAGACGGCACGAATAATTAGAATAACTTTTGTAGATATTCTGTCCAGTTTTAAAATTTCAACGAAGAAGTTGAAGAAAGATTTTTGCGATAAAAAACTGTGCCCGAAATTGGAAACTGGGTACAATTTTATAGTACAGAACTTGCTCTAAAAGCATCTAAATTCAAAAAAAATCTTTGCTCATTATTATCAAAACACCCATTATATTGGCATGTTAAAATTACAGTTATCATTTTTTGCTAGGCTAATTCTTTCCAAATTTGCACAAACATTTCAATTGTAAAACAAAACAATTTCGAAAAAAATAGTAAACAAAAACTTAAACAACACAAGGTCCCTCTTTTATTTTAGTTCATATACCAAATGCTCAATTTTAATTAAAATATTGGGTGTTTTCGGTCAGGATTATCCTGAGTTTTTGGCAATGTCGGCTGACATGAGACAAAAAGATACTGGAGATACAAAAACAAACAAATAACAAAAAAACTAAAAACAAAACGAATAAAAAAGATACATTTATAAAAAATATGACTGTTTGAAAAGTAGAAATGCGTCAGAAAGTTTAAAAAAAATAATTTGTAATTGCAAAAGTAAGTTCGTTAAAAATGTTGCCTGAAAAAAATTCTAAAAAAATCTTTAAATCTTTTAATTTGAAGAAAGTTTGACTATTTTCCCCCAAACATAGGTCAATTTTAGCTCATTCACTTATTCAAGAATTACCATTAAGCAACCGGTTGAGTTTTTACTTAATTTGTTTCAAAGTGAGCTTTTTCCGTACCTATAAAGGGTACAATCTCCACAAAGTGAAGTGTAATTTAAATTTAAGAAATTAAAATCTTTTGAAATGGTTGGGCTATATAGAAGGCTCACAAACATAATTTTTTGTAACAACTGGTCTGGTTGTTTTAAGCGTATACCTCGATTGTGTATACAAAACCGAGCAAAAAAACTTTTGGGTAAAGTTTTAGAATTGGTATTTGCAAAAACAATGGCAAAATGTTGGTTATTCAGGCAAAGAGCTGTGCAAATTTTTTGATCAAGACTTTTTGTCTAATGTCATTTCGATTTGGGAAAAACGCTTTGCAAGTTTCCAACTTTGTTCGTTTTATACACATAATTGAAAACAGCACTGTAGCTTTTGATTGACAAAACTTGACATTCATCCAAATACCATACTTTCACTCGTAGATACGGCGCCAATTGAAAGCATTGTATGAAAAATTTATGACTTTTGTTTTACAATTTCATGGAGTTGCATCAAACACATTTTTTCATACAACGAAAAAAAGGTCTAGTCAAAAACTACAAAATTCTTGAAGTCTCAAACGTTACCGCATGTTTTCTGTCATCCGGTCTGGATCGACAAACTATCTTTATATGTATGTTATTTATACTATTAACAATCTTTTGTTTAACGCCTAGATGGCTGGTCACTTGACCTTGGTAGACATAGAGAACGAACTCTAACTGTAATAAGAAAAGAGAGTTGAATAAATGTTATCTGTCAACTAGTCGTTTCTTTCGCTCCGACTTAGAACTAAAGGTTTATAGATCCATTCGGATTCAAGAATTTGAACATCATACCCTCCGGTATGACATGGCGCAGCCAGCAGGAGATTCCAAAAACCCACTGAATATTAATCCATTTTGGGAGAGAGCATCGGTCGAACCACCACTCGAATGGACAAAGTGGGCAGCCATAATGGAGATGGCCGTATTTGCAAAGGATGGGATAGAAATTCGGAATCTACTAGGACCAAAACCATCACTCACAGACCCTGTTGAGCTTGTATATGATATTGAAATACAAGGCGAAACTGACGCACAAAGGAAAAACCGTGAACTGCGCAATCAAGAAAAACGAGTAGGACATGAAAATCACGTCATAAAAGCCCGGGAGAAAAGGGTTTTATGTAACTCATACAGATAGGACAGAGCAAACGTACGGGTACGAAGCTACCTTTTTCTCTGTCTGGGAGCTGAAGGCCAAAGACAAATTCAGCAAAAACGACCTAACCTAGTTTTACACAATGTAACTACGCAAGAATTTATGACAACATTGGAGGATATCTTCGTTACTAACAGAATCGTAGCGTTCGAGCGTTACAATTTTATTTTTCGTAAACAAAAAAAAGAAAGTCTGGAACAATTTCGATTCGGAACAATTGCATCACGGTTCGATTGCGGAGACAGAGAAGACGAATGGGTTAGAGACATGTTTACAGCACATATGCACAATGAAAAAATTGCAGAAGAATTGTTACCACAAACACGAACCCCTTAAGACGCGTACGAGTACGCAATTCGAAGAGAAAAAGGAATTGAACATAGTCGAACTATGAAAATAAACCCATTCGGGGGACAAACTACACCAAAACAAGAACCCATACATTATATCAATAATCGGGGTGGTCGATATAATTCGAAAAATAATCAGTACTCACAAAGAGACAGAGGCAGTTTCCGTGGTCGACCATATCAACGCGGATCCCAAAACACAAGAGGACAAGACAGAACTAGCATTACAGGCAGTTCAAAACAATGTTATAAGTGCGGAAATCGATACAATCAGAATCACCTGCAATCTTGCCCAGCAAAGGACAATATTTGTTCAAAATGTGCCAAAAGAGGTCAGTTTGCAAAAGTTTGCAGATCTACCAACGTTAATTATTTGACCCGACAGTATGAGCAACAGGAAGAGATAGAAACAGAAAGCATCGAAAAGGAAAACGATCCAGTAGCTTTTGCCAAGTTTATTTCAAGTAATGGTTGGGATGAATATCAAATAGACAACATTTCGGTTATGGCGATCGCTGAATCGTTTGAGATCAAAATTACAAACCTTCTGTCAGAAAATGATCTGTATGGACATAGGCAGAACAACTATTTGCTATCGCCGAATCAGGAAGCCCAATGTCATTTCTGAATGAAAAAACCGCACGGCGCATTCAACAAAACGATAGATCAGCAATATTTAAGTGTATCCCACCAGACGACACAACAAGAAATCTGGCTTGTTATAATGGCGAAACAATAATCCCAAAGGGACGATTAATCATAACAATTGAATCGGGAGGCTGGAAGATTCAATCAGCCCCATTCATCATTGTAGATGATCAAAAACCCAATATCATCGGACGCAATATACTACCAAAAATTGGCGTCAAGCTGATTCAAGAAACAAACAAACAAACCATTTTGAATATTTGCGAGAAAGACGAATCTGAACCGGATATCAAACAATTGGTTAAAGATAATTTCCAACAACTATGCATACGTATCGGAAAACCAAAAAATCACATGATGAAAACCCAATTCAGTCAAGACTTCATACCATTACTATAGAAAGGCCGACGTATTCCTGTTCACTTACAGGAACGAGTTGAAGGGGAGCTCAACAAGTTGATAGATCAAAACCACATCATCAAATTGGACAAATATTCGGACCAACAATTCATTAGTCCCATTGTGATCACGGTCTAAAAGAATCAAACTTTCAAACTCGCACTTGATTCTAAGAAAATCAACAAATTTATACACAAAACCAAATACCAAATGTCCAACATTGAACTCTTGTTGGATAACATCGCAGAGGTGGTAAAGTCAGACAAACGCTATTTTCAACACTAGACCATCGGTACGCATACTCACAAATCCCATTGGATGAAACGACCAAGGAACAATACAACTTTAGTCTTATCGGAGGCCACGCTACTGGAACGTATCATTTTCAAACAAGATTCTATGCCAGCCTAATTTCAAAAAGCGATCGATTTAACTCTTACTAGTTGCACAAACACCTACGCTTATTTGGACGATATTTTGATTGTCACAAAAGGATCGTTGAATACACAAAAACTGAAGTTACAATCAGTTTTGAAAAATTGGATGAAGAAAACTTAGCAATATCATTGGATAAATTTAAGTTTGCATGCAAACAAGTTGAGTGGTTAGGATTTAGTGTTAATAGTGAGGATACAAAACCACTGGTAAAAAATACGGAAGCTATTGAGAAACTATCACCACCGAAAACTTTTAAACAACTAAAACGTTTTATGGGTTCAATACATTACCTCACACGGTACATTCCAAAATTGGCACAAACAGCCGCCGCGTTACGCCCATTACTTAGAAACACAGAAAAAAACAGACCACTCGAATGGTCCACAGAGCATAACACAGCATTTAACAACATATTAAAACTGGTTTCAGAAATAACACAAAATAAACATTTTGACCAACATTTAGATACTCGCATAATATGTGATGCGTCAACCACAGGACTAGGAGCCGCACTCGAACAATTTTCACCAGAAGGTTGGGTTGCCGTAGCATATGCATCACGATTTTTGAACTCATTAGAGGAAAAATACTCGATCAACGAGCTTGAATTGTTAGGAGTCGTGTGGGCAATCCAACACTTCAAATACTATCTGTATGGATAACATTTTACCGTCATCACTGATCAGCAAGCTTTGATCAGCGCGTTGAATGCGAGCGAGCTTTCAAAAACCAGTCAAAGTCGGCTCACCCGTTGGATCGACCGATTAATCCCTTTCACTTCGATATCAAACATCTCGCGGGGAGCAAAATGGGGCTAATTGACTACATATCCCGAAACCCGGTCGGATTGGGATACCCCCTAGTGAGTATGACAAGGAATTTGTTGTAGCATCAATTAGGGCATTCACTAATAACCTGGAAATGATTGACAACGTCATTCTAAACAATCTAGCCAATCGGAGCAAAGCACCATAACAGCTGATCAAAAAGCGCGCGAACAACAAAGGTCTATTGAATGCTACTTCAAACATTCAATTAGGAATGAAACATTCCAAGCATTCCGCAACCGGTCATTGCCAAATTAATAACACAGATCAGTTTCACTCAAAATCTGCTAAAAATCAGTCAACGCTTTTCCGATACAAACAATCTCAAAACCAAAAAATCCGTGCATAAAATCTCAGTTAAACATTTCCACAACGCAGCTATGAGTCACAAAAATATTAAGAATTCAAAGGAGGATTCATCCCAACAGAATTGAAATCAACAGAGGCAAGAGGACGAAAAGCTTCACGGGAAAACTGGCACGTCTCATCCGATCGGGAAGAAAGCCTTTCGGACCCCAGATGGCATAAAAAACCTCCCAACGAAGGAAAGAAAGGGCACACGGAGGCACAAAAGTCACCACGACAAAAACATCTCAAACAAACATCAACGCCCGTACGGGACGCCAGGGTGATACTTTCGACTAAGAAGATCGATACAAAGTCAAACTTCCCGAAGATCACTTTCACGGATACAAATGCATCCGGAAACAAAACGGATCGGATCAGTTTAGGATGCACAATGCAAACAATGACGGCACAAACTCAATCGACTTCTACAACGACAACTACACAAACAACCCAATCGGAACCACATGCTACAACAGCTTCTACCCAAACAACTGAAGAACCAAAAGACTTAGTATCGGATATTTATGTCAGCCGGGTAAATCCGGAAATTTGCGTACAGGAGATACTGGCCCCCAATATCGAACCGTCAACAATGGGACACACGTTAGAAGCCAGTCACGAGATGATATCAGCCGGACTAGTCGCTACAGTGGACAAAACGACCAATACAGTGGAGTCGGAAGAAGACACGCCTTTGTTTAATCAAAAACTGCAACGCGTACTGGGTGTTCGTTTTATCGCCGTAGCCACCAAGAAAGATAGAAACCTTCGCCCTCTTATCAATTTCGTCAAAAAGAGTGATTGAGAAGCAATCAAACCTCGTACGGCCAGTACTGGTATAATATCAGAAACAGACTCCATGTCCGAGAGGATTGTCTACTGATAGACGAAAGAATAGTCATTCCCACGCCGCTGAGGCAGATAGTACTTCATAGCCTGCATCTAACGCACCCTGGATCGGCAGCGATGCTAGATCTTAGCAACCACGTATGGTTTCCGCATATGCATCGGGCAATTGTGCAGATGGCACAGAATAGCAAACACTGCACCGAACAAGGTATGTAATTTAAAACCAATCATCGGGAAAAACATTCGTTCCAAATGGAACCAGTAGTTAAACCAAATGAGGAAGTACAACTAGATTTTGCACGACCCATTCCGGATGAACTAAATGAAGAGGCATATATTTTAGTCGCAATAGATAAGTGGTCAAAATTCCCAACTGCAAAAGTTGTAACAAACACAACAGCAGATATTGCTATTAAATTTATGCAACGATACATTTCAAACAACGGGGTACCCTGCAGGATAAGGTGTAACCAAGCACAAACATATAGATCTAAAAAATTTCAGCTCTTCTGTCATACAAACAATTTTAAGCTGCTATTTGCACCGGTAGATGATCATAGAGCAATAGGGGTCGTCGAGAGAATGATTCAAACTTTAAAACGTAGATTAGCAATTACGAGAATAGACAAAACAAATACACCATACAAACTTGCTTCAGATGTTGCAGAAATTATCAAAACACTCAGAATTACACCGCATAGCGTAACAAAATTTCACCATTTGAGGCCCACATGGGACGTAAACCAAACACACCTTTATCAAACTTAGCAACTAATAGTTCACCTAACAATTTGAACTGGGAAAATGCAAAACATGCATGTTTAGATTGCCAGAAAATTACCAAGCCGCCCCTAACCGCTGACGGTAATGCACGACTTACAACAATGGTCGGAAGATGAAGTATCCATCAACAAACGAGATCAAAAGCCACAAATGCCACGGATTTGACAAACTCGGACGTAACAACACAACAGAAAGACACAGGTGCCAAATCTAAAGCTATAGATATTATCAAAAATAAGTTGAATGTAAGGTATAAGGGATTACAAACATTGGTAGACAAAAACACGGAAAAACGAATAGATCAGTTACCACGAAATACAAAAAGAATAGCGACCAAGGTAAAGGATCCGAGAACGTTCGAACAGAAATAAAAAACCATAGACGGGAAAATACTTACTTATACCTCACACACTGCTTGAGTTCAAACATTCGGAAAACAACCAAGATTTTTAAGAAACAGTGGTGTTGCTTTTGTACCGAACCGTTTAATATACGGACCATGCAGACCGTCTCGTCTCAGTGACTACGTTGCTTATAAATCCGCACGGAGATCAGGACCTTGCCTACGTTTTTTAGACATCGAGAATCCTACCGCTCCCCAATACCCGATGTTCAAGGAAGACAAACAAACTGGCTTCCCGAAGAAATTGACACAAAAGTAAAAAAAAAAAACGTACAAGGAAAACCCAATAGTCCGGCAAAAAGAAAAACAGAAGCAACGGGGAAACGGACCGGCGGGCGACCCACAAGGAGATTGGGATGAGTCTCCATGCAGAAATTCCGGTTGGGACTTCACAGGCCAACGAAACAGCAACACCAAGCTCTGACAAACCCGAAGAGGCCGACCAATCATCGGATTCCTCCGAGGACATTGCCCCATCACAAAAGCGGCAAAACAAAAAGCAAACTCCTCCAACGAATGCACCGGAACCATTGAGGAAGTCAACACGAAACCGCCAATCGGCGCTTTCTCATGCTTTTGGAAACCCGGTGCCTATTAACGCGATTGAAGATCAGCAAAACGAAGAAACAAAACAGTCAATTAGATTTCAAATCGACTCACCACCGGCGAGACAAGAAAATGCTTATCCCAGCCTAACATCTCTCATTCAGGAAATGGGCTTTACTGAAACAACTCCCCAATTCAAGGCATGCATCAAACTAATAGAGACAATTAGTCCGAAAAGCAAGATCAACCAAACTGAAGTTGTTGATTTAATTTCGCCGCCAAATGAAGATGAGCCAACCGACACGAATAACGATATTTTATTTATCAAAACAAAAAGTTGCCCAGAAGGTGGAGTGGATGACGCTCAGAATGATGATGAGAAGGAACACGAAAGCCAGGGAGAAGAAACTGCCAAGCAAAATACACAACCTGAAAAGTAATGCGAAAAAAGTCCTACCCGGACTATAAAACTCAATCTATCAGTCCTAAGGGGACTTTAAAAACTCATTTTACAAAACAATAGTTTATAAATTTTTGTTGTCAAGAGTGAATGTCATCCGGTCTGGATCGACAAACTATCTTTATATTTATGTTATTTATATTATTAACAATCTTATGTTTAACGCCTAGATGGCTGGTCACTTGACCTTGGTAGACAGAGAGAACAAACTCTAACTGCAATAAGAAAAGAGAGTTGAATAATTGTTATCTGTCAACTAGTCGTTTCTTTCGCTCCGACTTAGAGTTAAAGGTTTATCAATCCATTCGGATTCAAGTATAAGAACATCATTCCCTCCGGTATGACATTTTCTCTGAGTTTTTTTGTTAGTTTTCGAGAACGTAGCCCTGGACAGGGGCGGATTTAGGGGGGAAGCGCTGGGAAGGCACGCCCTCCTTTCAGGGATCCCCCCCCCCATTGTACCATTTTGAAATATCCATTTTTGGTGACGGACCCTAAAATTTTTCTAAAGGCGCCTTCTTCTGTGCCAATCTATACTTATTTTGAGGGGGAAGCGCGCGCCGAAAAAACGCGAATATTTGGTCAAATAATTCCAAAAAAGTGCCTAAAAACTCCTTTTTCTGCCTGTTTTTTTCTGCCTGCCTTTTTCTGCCTTAAAACCTCCTTTTTCTGCCTGCGGCGCAGAAAATTTGGTCAAAACGGGGATTTTTTAGTGCTTTGAAAATCCGCCCAAATCTCAAAATCCGCCCAAAAAATCTGTGCTATTTATACAGCTGCCAACTCTTTTTGTTTGTCTATCAAATCAGAAAAATGATTGCATTATATCGGTTAAGTAATATATTTAAATTCCTGATACTTTTCAAAATAAAAGAAACGAAATTGAGTTATAGTTTTTTGATACAAGGTATGACTGCATAATTCTCAAATGGAATTTATACTTCATTCGAAATGTTTGCGATTTTCTACTAAACCTAAAGTTGAAAACAAAATTGTCAAATATGATCAGCAAAC
>NC_087062.1:84639564-84721532 GCF_963678635.1 Symsagittifera roscoffensis
GTTCGGCCTCGTAGTTTTACTTTTGTCAAATAAAATAAAAATAATTTTAATCGATCATATTCAAATATAATGGGCTATAATCATTTTTTCGTAAATTACTTCGAAAGTTTTCAACACAGTGCAGTATATTCAAAACTTAATATATTTTTTGGCTTGATACAAATTACAGAAAAAAAAAGAGTTTGACCTCCATACACCGAAATTGCTTATCATACAATTCCATACAGCAAGTGTATAGAAAAATGCTTGTCATACAATTTTCGTTTATTTTCGAAGAAAAATTTGAAAAAAAATATAAACTTTCTGCGGCTGTTTGATTTCGTTAGAACATTCTGGCGATGAAAAAATCGAGTTTTTGTTTTTTTATAGCAAAAAAATTCATAATTCAATTCCCATTTATGAAAATTGTATGGCTAGCATTTTTTTTTGCTGGCGACACAGAAATTTTCCAGGTAATTTTAAAGAAAAATTTAGAAAAACAAATCAACTTTTTGAGTTATTGAAAATTGGAAAAATGGTTGTATGGAAAAATGCTTTCAATATGGAAAATTACTAATCATAGAGATTTTAAACATTTTTCTGTACTTTTGGAAACGTATGGTAAAAAAAACTTTCATATATGGAAATTGTAGGAGAAGAAGTTTTGGTCATCCCGGTTTATCTTGTTTTCACTTGTTTGTTTCATATTCTTTTCTCACAAATTTCAGTTTCTCTTTTTACTGATCTTTCTTTTCACTTCCTAATCTAGTTTGCCTCCTTTTGCCGTCCCTTGCCGTCCCTTCCATATTGGTCCCCCACCGCCGAATTTACGCCAACCTCCCCTTTATGGCCCTCACGTGGAGAAAGATAGCGTGCGGTGGGTAAACGTTCGGGTGAGGGAGTAAAAAGAGGGTTGTAAATGGGAGATATAAACGTCTAAACGGGGCGGGGGAGGGGTCTAAACATGGGGGATGAACGGGCGTATTGGGCGTTATAAAATTGAGTAAGTTTAGTTTTCTAGTAAGCCTCGAGTATAGCAGAAGTTTTGAAAAAGTTTGCAACTGAAGTTAGAAGCAATATAGAGATTTTGATTCATTATAAACAATTATCATCAATTGGATTTTAAATGGATTAATTTACATTATATGGATTTTAAATTATTGTGCTCTTACGGTAAAAATTGGTTATAATGACTTTATAAACAATTTCGTGGGATTTTGCAAAAATAAGGGATTACAATGACATTATTTTAGAAACATTGACAATTATAATAAATTTTTCTCCATACAACTCGAGTGCGGGCAATCAATTTAATTCCAAAGAAATTAGCCATTTCTCTTACCCTTTTTGAATGCTAATGATACATTTTTTTAAGATGGAAAAAGCTAATCATACACTTTTCATGCAATTCCAAAATTAGAGAAAATTGCATGAATGGTCTTGGATTAATATGGAAATTGTATGACTAGCTTTTCTGCATAAACCAAAAAAGTGATATTTTTATAGTAAATTTTCTCAAAAATTTTGGGATGTGTTCGTGGCCGAACCCAAGTTACAAAAACCATAGTTTAATCAAACTACAGTCACCAAAGGTTTGATTCTCTGGCATGTACAATGCATTGGAAACGACCTGAAAGGAATAAGAGTTTTCTTACACAATTCATATTGTGAAAGCATCACAGTTTTAAATTTTAGCAAATTTTTCAAAGATGATTATTTTTTAATTTGATTTTTTTTAAATATCAAACACTGATCAGGGCATACATAAACATGCCATACAAAAGAAGTAGGAGGTTTTAGCATTTTAGAAGAAAAAAAGTTTTCCAGGCAAAAAAAGTCAACTTTTGTGCATCCAGGACTACGTTGAAAGATATCTAAAAAATTTTTGGGGCAATTTCAAATTACTTGTTTAAATTTTTTTTGACGCCATCAAAAATTGCTACTCCTACAATTTCCATATATGGAAATTGTATGACAAGCATTTTTTGGACAATGAGTTTTTCTTTTTTCTATATAACACACCGACTTTTATGCCAAAACAAGAAAAAAGTTTTTTGAAAGTTTGACGACAACATTTTAGCAAAATGTAAGAATTTTGTATGATTAGACTTTTTCAGAAACTTAGTTTAAGAAATTTTGTGACTAGCTTTTTTGATGTATGGAGGTCAACCCGGGTAGTTTAATTTAATTCAGAGTTTCGGACAATGAATACTATCTCTTCATCACGAGGCCAAACTGTTTACTGATAGGCGCACAATTTTGTGTTTGTATTTTCCTGGATTCCAGAGAAGAGTATTTAAACATGTTCCAAAATTTCAGTGGATTCCGCGCACAAACACTTGTAAGGTAAATTTTGTCGGCATAATGACATTAATGCCGGCATAATGACTTTGATGTTTTCTGCATTCTTAGTTTGTGAGCAATACTCATGAGTTCAACTCTTGGTCGAATGATACTTTTTTAAAATACAAAATTATAGATGTTTGCGGTGCTCTTCTACCAACATATTTCACAGACGAGATTACTTCAAGGCCCTTAGACTAAAGTTGACCAAACTCGTCAAGTAGAAAGAGAGTACTTGAGTAGCATAACTTGTGCCATTGTTCCCAGCGTTTCACCATCGGAGAGCATAGCTGGCGTTGTTAAAATTGTACGTGTGGCTTAATGGGCTCTTGCTCAATCTAAAATACTTAACGTCCGCGTTTGGCCTCCAAGCTGATTAACTAGAAAAAATCAATGGCATAGCATACTTTTTAAAAAAAATATATTCGATGATGATAGGGTAAATGTTTCAATATCTGATTTGACTGCATACCCAAAGCAGTCGCATGCAGAAGCAGTCGCATACAGACCAGTCTAATACAAAACAGTTAAATAAGACGAAATGAACACAACAACAGTCTCATACAAAACAGTTAGGCTTAAGGTCGCCGGCGATAACCGGCCCTTGATTTAGTGTCCTAACTGCTGTTGACAAGCTCGATGGAACACGTTAGCGATACTGCAGCAGTCACTAATTTTGTTGCTTATGTAGTTTAGACAAAGGACAATTCTTGACCTAATGGCTTCGAAAACAATTATTACGGAGGGTGTTTTTTGGACTGTTTGCTCAGACAAGCTGATTTGTCAATCGATAAATAATGCTAGAAGCAGCATCTGAGCTCCTAGGGGGCTATTCTCATGCGCGAAGAGCCGAATGGGCGAAAAAACTTGTAGGCCAAGGACCGAAGACAAAATTAGCCGAAAGTCAATTTTTAAACAGAAACAATTGCCATTCAGTTAAAATGAATTAGATGAAGCAATATTTTGCTACTTTCATCACGAAACCCCTGAAACGTAAAATTTGTCCCACTTTTGCTGCGGTCAAAAAAAAATTGAAGATTTTACATATTTCTGCCGTTTTTAGATTCGGCCAATATCAATACTCCAGTCCCTGGAAATGTTTACTTTCCAAATTTTAGATTACTGAAATCTGATTGGCTGATTTTTATTTTCGCGCATTCGGTCCTTCGCGCATGAGGGATTCTTCCACCGAGCTCCAATACAGGTCACAACCACTTTAAACCTTGTTCTGGATGCAGCACGTACTGAAAATAGAAAATTATAATTAACAGCTGATTTCCCAAAATTGCTGAAAAGATAATTGATCCAAAATGCAGATTTTATAAACTCATAAGGGGGTTGAGAAATTAGACGACAAGCAAATTAAACGGAGGCACTTGAAAGGCAATTAGACGATTTTTCAAAACTGCAATAGTGAGAAAAAAGACGAACGTGAGAGATTAAAATTGTTTGCATACAAATTGCGTGAGAAAAATAAAAATGTTTGCAGACAACACCCGATCCATGTTTAGGCGTAAGTAATCATTTATAACGGATTAGTATGATCATTGTTTGACAATTAAAATTGATTCTAATTACCAAAACTAGGTTCTTAAAGGATTTATAATTGATTATAATCGTGATTTTTTCTATTATAATCGATTATAATTGAATAAAGTTCTTACAAAAAAACCTTTAAAATAAATTATAATCGATTTTGTGCATAAAATTTTTTGAGCACAAAATATTCAACATTTTTTCACTGTCTAGGTTCGTAGTTGCTATGGGCACTTTTCCAGTTTCCCAACCCCATAGTCAAATTACAAAAAAAATCTGTTCAAAAACTGTTCACACCGCGTTTTGCATATATAAAAAATGTTGTAGAAAATTGTTTACCTGTCCATACTGACACGTTTTAACGCATTTTTTACTAAGAAAGGCTTTTTTGAATAAACATTCATATGTTGAAATTCATCAAAGCGGTAACTGCAAAAGAGCCTGTCAATGTAAATTATCACAAAAAAAATGTCTAATTTACTGTTAGAAAAAGTCGAGCAAATCAAAGACTAGCAAAAAAAATCCAGTCGATCACTTGAAATATAATTTTTGATATTCTTTTGAGCTGAAATGCTGCTCAGTACATCAGAAAAGCTAAGCATTAAACCGAAGCGCTGAACTTTAAAAACCGAAATATTTTACATTGTTTTTTTTGAAAACATAACAGTAAGCTTAACCTTTTATTAGCAGCCAAATCCAGTAGAGCTAAACCATTGTTAATTTTGTAGGAATTTAGAAAAACGTTACTGAGGATGTCAGAGTAAATTTTTAAACTTTGGTTGTTTTCTACGTATTACAATTTTACCAGGAAATTTCACGTTAAATCCAGTTTTAGAATGCAACTGAATGATGTCATCAATCAACTCAATGAGCTTTAATTAATTTTTGTATCACTTTTTTCAAACTTTATAAAACTGATCGTGAAATGAATTGTTTTTGTTTTTTGCCCAAAAGTCAGGACGGGAAAGAAGAGAAACAAAAATGATATTCTGTGTTTATGCTTCACATTGAAATATCATTTTGATCCATCTTCTTGCGTTATTAGTGTAGATGGTTTCGTTTCATTTGCGCGTCACTGCAACATCAATTTGATCTAAGAGCGGATTTTTTTGGGGGGCGGGATGAAAAAGAGTTTTTAGATTCTTTCGAGCTTTTAGATTGTTTTTAGATTGCTCTCGAAAGAATCGGAAAAAGCACGAGCCAGAAAGTTAAAAAAGTTCACCAAAAAAAACCCGGGTTGACCTCCATACACCGAAAATGCTTATCATACAATCCCATACATCAAGTGTGTGGAAAAATGCTTGTCATACAATTTTCATACAATTTCTAAAAATGGTTGAAAACTGCTATAAACTTATTTCTGTGGCTGTTTGATTCTAATAAAAACAGTCTGGTGATAAAAAACTGAGGTTTTCGTTTTTTGAAAAAAATGCTTGCCATACAATTCCCATAAATTGGCTTTTATTTTCTTTTCACTTAAATTTTTTTTTCAAAAACGCTGAAAATTAACATTTTTTTTGTATGGGGTGTTAATGTATGCCTTGATCAATGTCTGATAATTTGAAAATTCAAAAATTTAAAATAATCACCATTAAAAAATTTTGCCAAAAACTAAAAGTTTGTTGCTTTTGTTATATCAATTGTGAAAGACAGCCGAACTCAGGTCGTTTTCTATGCATTATAAATGCAAAGACCGTCCAACCTTTGGTGCTTTGAGTAACCAAGGTCTTTGTCACTTGTGTTCGGCTGCAAACACAACGTAAAATTTTTCAGAAATAAATTTAGAAAGAAAAAATCAAACTTTTGCTTTATGGAAAAACATCTATCATACAATTTTCATTTATGGAAAAATGTTTATCATAGAGATTTCATACAATGTTCTGTACGTATGGCATTGTATGGAATTGTATGACAAGAAGTTTATCATATATGGGAATTGTATGATAAGGAGTTTCGGTCATCCCGGGAAGGAAACACGTCATTTTTTTGTAAATTTTGCTTGCCTGCCATTTTATTATGATTAAACATGATATGATGTTTTTCTTATCAAATAGTCTTTTTAGACCATTTAGCTTGACGCAGAGTATTCGAGAAATTTTTTTGAAACACATTAATTCAGATTTTGAACTACTATATTCTAGAACTGCAGCAGGTATTAGTTATCAAACCCACCTACTTTATGTAATAGGTTTGCAGCTCAGATCGAAACTATATTTCAGATGGCATGAAAATGTTCGTCAAAAGATCTTCTTGATTTGAAAAGGTCACTTAAAATCAGAGGCGGGTTGGGGGGGGGGGGGTTTGCGGACGCCCCACTCCCCCAGGGTTTCAACCCCCTGCCGACCCAAAGGGTCCCCCCATTGGTACTTTTTAAGAAATCCAATTTTGACCGACCGACACTAGAACTTTTCTAAAGGCGCATTTGGCGATAATGTATACTAATTTTGAGGGCGAGCGCGCGCCCGAAAAAAAACACAATTTTTTGGTCAACATTTTCCAAAAAGCGCCTAAAAACGCATTTTTTGGACTGTTTTTTTTCAAAATTTTACCTGCGACGCAGATAATTTGGTCAAAACAGGGACTAAACCGTGCTTAGGGAGATCTCGAAAAATCAATTCGGTCGAACTAAAAAAAGTTGACAAAATTTTCGAAAAATTTTTGAAAATCCGCCCGCCCTCGGGAAAATCCTAGATCCGCCCCTGGTCAAAATTTTAGATTTTTATTGGAGTCTATTCCTTTGTTCTCTTTTAACACAAAACACTTTTGGACAAGTGCTGACAAAAAAAGCCCAACATTGTGAATTAAAAACTTTTTCTGCTATCTTCCTAATACGATCGACAAATTCAGTCGTTAATTTTCAGTCGCTAACTTATGCCTACAACCTGTTTTTGATAATAATGGGACAACACAAGAGACCACGGGTTAAGTCAAAAAGTCAAAGGGGTTATCAGTACTGTTCAAGTAAAACAACTGATTATTGCTAAATAAATTTTTTGTTTCATAGGAGTTTGTTTTGGTGACTTTGTTTTTAGTTACGCGCAATTTCATTGGTTGTTTCTACTTCTATTGTGCAATTTCAATTTATAGTTTCTTTTGAGTTTGTTACTATCATTATGTAGTCTTATTTTAAATGTCTTACAATTGAGTCTTAAAATTGAGTTCCTCAGAATTTTGTGTTACGTGTTTTTTTAATTGAGAGTTCAAGTGTTGTCTGTTTTTTTTCCCATAAAATAGGAAGGCCGAAAAGGTTTTTGGTGTCTTATGCACAAAACGGCCCAAAATCAAAATTTTTTAATCTTGAATCAAAACTTATGCAGTCGAATCTGACTGGCTAAAATAATCCATTCAAAATCAAGCAACACTTTCAGGCAATTCAACCAAAACTTCCAGCAGATACAAGTATTAGCCGAAATTACCAAAACGTTAAATTTTGTCTTAATTTTTTTTTTCAAGTAACTTGAGTAATTTTGGCCTGATGAGAAAAATTTCGCAAAATGGCTTCAGCAGAAGAAAAGTTTTATAATTTTGGTTATTTCTGCCAATAATTTTATCTGCTTGGAATTTTAATTGAAATGCCGGACCATGTTTTTTGAATTTGAGTGTATGATTAGCAAATCAGATTCAATCATTTTACTTTGAGTTCAAGAAAGATTTAAAATTACTGATTTTGGGCCGTTTAGTGCATAAGACCCGGTTTTTGAAATCGGCCCAACCAAATAATTTCATTGAAGTCACGCTTCTGCCTAGGCGCGGAAATTAACAAAATTGAACATAATTATTCTTCATAATTTACATCGTAATATCACACGTTTAGTCATCACCCCCCCCCCCAAGTTTCAATATTTCAATTTTATTAGTGTTTTACTTGTGTCTATGGGTAAATACGTGATTTCACAGTATACAATCTCATATATGTAAGTAGGTTTGAATGTGAGCATGTTTGAAAGAATTTGTGTCAAACTGGGACTGGTTGACAAATGAGGATGATCATGTTCATTCGAAGGAATTCCAAGCTGGCTGTTGGCAGGGCACATTTAAGAAAGGTACTCTCATTTGCTGAAGTGACGTTTGTATCTCGTTTTCATGCAAGTATACGTCGCTAGTAGAAAGCAAGTACATATGCAAGTACATAGCATTAAAGTATGAAAGTATAGTATAAAGCCAGTATAGTTGCTTATCAATATCAGCTATATAGCTCAGCGTATACATAGTGCGTTTCGGGGAGTTCGGCGTGGGTTCGATTCTCACCTAAGTCGTTTCATTTGAGAATCCTATTTGAGCCGAACCTGACAGAACATAAAATGCTAATATTTTAATTGGTTCACAATGAGTTCATACTTAGTTCACGCAGTTTAATTAACAGAAACTTAATTGCATACCAATTTTGAACCGATTAAAATATTAGCATTTTATGTTCTGTCAGGTTCGGCTCAAATAGGATTCTCAAATGAAACGACTTAGGTAAGAATCGAACCCACGCCGAACTCCCCGGAACGCACTATGTATACGCTGAGCTATATAGCTGATATTGATAAGCAACTATACTGGCTTTATACTATACTTTCATACTTTAATGCTATGTAGCATTAACATCCTCCACGCCCGAAGGAGCGAGAACCGGAACGAGCTTAACGAGCGGCCGAGTGTAGTTTCCGGAAACGGTCCTTAGGTTTGCGGAACGGGCGGTATTGTCTTTGCCGTAGTTTAGCGACGTTATGCGTGCTAGTGGGTAGTGGCTCCTAGGGCTAGTGGATTCAACTAACCACACCATATCTCCCGTTTTCAAAGAGTATTCGGGAGGAGCATGCCACTTAACTCTTTTATTGAATGTAGGGACGTACTCACTTAACCATCGCTGCCAAATTGCGTTTGCGTACGACTGCGCACGGGCATAGCGCTTAGAGTGAGAATAGTTTTCACTCGATCTTAGAGACGGAAACGTTAGACTGTGCTGACCTAAGAGGAAATGATTCGGCGTCAAAGCCTCAAGACTATCGGGGTCGTCAGAAACGGGAGTGAGTGGACGGGCATTAAGTGAACCTTCAACTAGGCACATGGTTGGGTTCAAAATCTCGTCAGTCAACTCTTTTGACCCTAAGATTGCTTAAAACACACGCTTACAACTGCGCACCATTCGCTCCCATGCTCCACCTTGATGTGGTGCACTTGGCGGATTATACTTCCACTTAATGCCTTTGTGTACGAGCGACAGTGGAGCTTCTGCGTTCCAATTTTTGATGCACAGAAGAAGCTCTTTTTTGCCTCCTACAAAGTTTGTTCCGTTGTCCGACCAAATTATTGAGGGTGTTACTCGCCTAGAAAAAAAGCGCTCGATAGCCATCACACAAGAACTTGTGTCCATGGATGGAACCAACTCAATGTGAATTGCGCGAGTCGTTAAGCAAGTAAATAGAAAACCCCAGCGTTTCTCGGAAGATCGACGAATGATTACATGAAATGGTCCAAAATAATCGACGCCGCAGTTCGAGAACGGTGGCTGGCGGTAACCTAGACGCTCCGCGGGAAGGTCAGACATCATTGGAGTAACGGTTTTCGCTTTTCGCTTTCTACAGCACACGCAATGTGTTTCAATAGCTCTTAGTGCAGATCTTAAGCGTAGTACAACAAATTGCTGATGAATGACGGAACGAAGGTAGTCGACTGACTGATGTTCATGCTTAATGTGATAAAAACGGAGAAACAATCGGATTAGGCGATGGCGGCTATCCAAAATTATTGGATGGCGAGTTTCGAATGCGGTTGCAGAGAGACGTTGGATACGGCCGGTAGATCTAATTAAACCGTTCGGCCCGATAAAAGGCGAATAGTATGATATACGGCTCGACGTTTTCACATATTTTCCAGCTGCTAATTGTTTACTTTCAGCTGGGAATGACTCTAACTGCGAAAGTTGCAAAAGTTTTTCCTCTGAAATAACAAGTTCTGCTGGATCAATTACGGCCTTATCTGGTGATCTGAAATGTCTATGCTTAGGTGAGAGTCTCAACATATATGCGACCAGTCGCTTTATCTTGGAGAACGAGCTATACTCTTCCCAAGGGAAGGCAAAGTCAGTCGAAACTGCAGTGCACAGAAAATTGGAAGAGACCTCTAAACCCTCGTTTAGATCGTAGACCGGACCATCCAGGCGAATTTTGTCAGTAACTTCCCTATTTGGATTGAAAGGCCAATCAGAAGTTTTCAAAAAGGAAGGGCCGTTTACCCAACTGCTTTGCTTGAGGGAGTCAGCAGTAATACCTCTAGTTCCGGTGTCAGCGTGGTTGTCTCCACTCAAAACATGGAACCATTGGTCAATTGATGTTGACTCCAGAATCTCGGCTACTCGATTGGCTACAAACACGGGCTGTTTGCTTGTCGAGTTCAACCACTGTAGGACTGTTGTGATGTCAGTCCACATGAACACTTTGGAAATACTCAGTGTCAGAGCTTTCTCGATATCATCCTTCAGGCGACTGGCAAGAAGCGCAGCCTGAAGTTCAAACTTCGGAATTGAAAGAATCTTCATCGGGGCTACTCTTGCTTTACCGAAAACAAACGCTAGTTGACATTTGGAACAGGCGTTTTTCTGGGCTCGAAGGAATGCTACAGAACAGAAAACGTCCAATGAGCTATCACCGAACATGTGCAGCTCAACCTCATCTACTGAGAAGTCAAAATAGCAACGAGGTATTTTGAGCTGCCCTAAAACTGGCAAGCCAGAGTGCCATTCAGTGAATCTGCGGCACAACTCAATTGGCAGTGGGTCGTCCCACTGTTGGCCACTATATCTCCAGATATCTTTCAGTAACAAGCGTGCGCGTACGGTATACGGGGCGACAAGACCTATGGGGTCGAACACGGAGGACACAAAACTAAGGACTGATCATTGCGTAACAGAGTCTTTGAGTTCGCGGTTGACTCCTCTGCTCACAACCAACGTATCGGTGACGTGGTCCCATTTGAGACCGAGAACATGCGATGCGGTTTCCGGATTAATCGCAGCGGTAATAATTTCCTTACTGTTGTTAGCGCTGGTCTTAGGGGGATTTAATTTCGAAGACAAATTGGGAACGTTGCTAATAAATTTTGTAAGATTAAACCCACCCAACTTAAGCAGTTCAACTAAACTGCGACTTAACCTTAAAGCAGTTTCTGGGATTTTCACAGACCCAAGGTAGTCATCCATGTAAAATTTGTTAAGCACGGCGCAAGCGGCATCGGGGTAACGATCTTGGTTATCGAAGGCTGTTCGGCGAAGAGCATAGTTAGCACATGTCGGAGAATCTTTCGCTCCAAATATATGCCTTGTATATTGAAATAAACTCACATCTGATGCGGGGTCCTCCCGCCACAAAAAACGCAAGGAACGTTGATCGCTTTCTAGTAAGCCGACCTGCATAAACATGCCTTCGATATCTGCGGAAATTGCGTATTTGTGCTCTCGGAAGCGCATTAAAACGAATAAAAGGTTCTGAAGCAGATCGGGGCCGACGAGAAGAGAGTTATTCAGTGAATTGCCGTGAAACCTAGAAGCACCGTTTAAAACGCGCCGAATTTTGCCGGGTTTGTTCGGATTTAAAACTGGGTGGTGCGGTACGTACCATTCTCGGTCTGAACGGTTTTTTGAGTCGTGAGGGCTAACCGGGACCACGTAACCATTCTCGACATCACTTCGGATATCTGATGCGTATTGAGTTTTCAGGTTTAAATCTTTCTCTAGACGCTTTTCAAGAGACTTAAACTGGACTAACGAAGCGTAAAAGTTATCGGGAAGATGAATGTTGTCATCAGCCCAGAGCATTCCGACAATGTAACGACTGCCATCATGAATCGTGGTAGAGTCAAGAATTTTTTGTGCACGTTTATCAGCTGAGGAACGGGGATTTGCTTGTTTAAACGTGCCATACGACTCTAGCTCGTACCATTTCTTCACTTGGTCAGCAAGTGCTACGTCTTCAACATTGCACTTGAAAGTGGTGGCTCGAACACCAATTGGTGATGGAAGTGGGCCACTGAGAACCCAGCCAATGGGCATACGGACAGCGACAGGAGTGTTTTGATTTCGTCCTTGGAAGTATTCGAGAGGCTTGATTGCATGAAAGACATCCTGCCCTAATATCATCTCAACGTCGGAATAGTTGTAGACAATAGGTTTAATTGGCTGCAGATGTGGAAACCTGTCTTGGAGAATGGTAACGTCAATGGTTTCGGAACCAACGCTCAAACTGTCTTTCACAAACGGCGTAACCCTAAACGAGTATTCATGGTGGTCGAATTTGGCAAAAACATTCACTTCGACTTGTTGCGTGGGAACGGATTCCGTCGAATTGAAGCCGTTTACCAGAGTATCTAGATGTTGGCCAGTTAAATTTAAACGCTGTGCTAGGCCCGCCGAGACCCATGAGTGGGTACAACAGGAATCGCACATTACAAGAGCAGTGGTCACATCTGTGTGTGAACTTATTTCCAATTGAAGCACAGGAAGGAGTCCCGTTAGTTTCTTGTAAGACGACGAACCGGCTACGTTCGATGACGAAGTTTGCGGCTTATTCCGGTTCGGCGGGGCGGTACTGTTTGAATTCGAATGGCTTGCATTATTGCTATTGTTTAACTCTTTGTTTGCAGACCTTACGCTGAAAACTTTCTCAGCACCATGTAACAAGACATTATGGGTGCTTTCACAGCCAGGCTTAGTGCATTTGCGGGCTTTACGGCATTTTCGGAACATGTGGTCAGGTTGAAAGCAAGCAAAACACAACCTATTTTGTGCGGAGAATTGAGCTCGTTGAGTTGGGGTCTTTTCCTTGAACACAGAACAACTCCAGAGTGGGTGTTTACCATTGCACTGGAGGCACGGAGCATAAATTGGTTTTTCAATTTTTGAAGCAGCGGCAAAAACTTTTGTAGGTGGTTTATGGAAACCAGTCTTTGGAGTCTCCTCAGGTCGTGACTTATTTTGACTCACACGCATAAGTTCATGTGCCTCAGCCTTGTCGCGGTGCCAATCATTAAAGTCTAAAACGGTTGGCTGTCTCCAACATTTCTTTACAGAGACGGAGAGACCATGATTTCTTTACAGAGTTTCTTTACAGAGTGAAGAGACCATGACTCTTTCATATTTGGAGGCAATTTTGAAATAACTTGATTCAAAACGGATGTACTCTTCAAGTCATACTCATATCCTAACGATTTTAAAACTGCGACAAGACTGGATAAACAGGAAGCGAAACTGATAATGCTTTCTGAATTGTGCATTCTGAGAGGTGGAAAATTCGAAAGTTTTTCAAGATGAGCTGCCACAATCGTCTGTGGTTGTCCAAATTTCCTCTCTAGAGTTTTCAAAGCGTCCTTGTAGAATACTCCACTGTAAGCGAATTCGGCAATTGCATTCTTCGCTTTGCCTGAAACGAGAGTTTTGAGATATGTCAATTTGACATCATCACTTAAAACTTTTGCATCGATTGCACTTTTGAACTGACCAAACTATTCAGGCCACTGCAATGGATTTCCTTTGAAAGAAGACAATTTCCATTCAGGCAAGGGACCTTTCTGGCTCAGTGTCAAGATTTCAGCTAGATCTTGATTTGTGATTGGTTTACTGTTCGAGGACGTAAATGGGCCATATTGTTTGTTCTCATTTGTATAAGGCGCCATCAGCGGTTTTGAATAGATTGCAGCGTCTAAAGCTTTAGGATCACCGACATAAAAAGTTGTTCCTCCGCTAGAGAACGGTTGAACATTCGATGGCTGTGTGACATAATATGAGTTAGGGGAGAAGGTGACTGTTGGAGGATTGAGAGGACCAACGTTAGTTGGTAAAAGCAGTTGGTACACAAAATTTGCGGAATTACTTGGGAAAAAGGTTTGTTGAGCAATGGGCATTGAGCTCGTCGGGATATTAGAATGATGAAAACTACTCTGCATCAAAGGGTTGTAGTTGTATAGGTTGGTCAAAGGTAGCTGTTCCTGTGACTCATACGTACTGTTTAACTTTGGATTTGGCAAGCTGACACTTGTATTTGATGTATGAGGGACGTTAACATTCTGTGAGTTTATACACGTGGTTTCGAAATAATCAGCAAATGGATGTGAGTTATTAATCATCGTCAGATTTCTACTGAAAGGCGGTTCAATACCTGAAAATGACAAGAACTCGGAAGCTGGTTCCAGATTGACACTTTGGACTGGCGCCACGGGCTGAACTATCTCCTGAGTTGGGAATTGAGTGTTCACCCAACTTCTTGTCCTGTCTTCCTCCGTTTGGTTCTCCTGAACGTCCATTGCCAATTTCGATCTGCTACGACGAAGTTCACAAATTTCAGAGGCGTCTTCCAGATATTCAACCTCTTCGATAGTTGCTTCAGCTAGCTTTTGACGGCTTTCCTCTACAACCACATCAAGATCAAGTTGACCCTTCATCGACTGAATCTGGATCTCTTGCTTTTTCAAACGAAGCTTAGCCTCTACTTGGCGTTCAACTTCCTCGCGTCTAATTTTTGCAAGGGCTGTTTTTCTTCGACGCTCACTCGAAGTCATTGATGCAATCTTAGAACGCTGTGAAAGAGGTTTCTTGGAACGGACGGATTCGCTTGAAGTTGGGGTTCGTGCAGTTGCTACTTGGTCCTCTTGATTTTTAATTTGAAAGATTTTTTTAGCTAGACCTAATACATCGTCATGTTTTGCAGTGGTAGATCCTAGGTAAAACTCAAGTTGATTTATTGTTTCAGCAGCGTTGTTGCTGTGTATATACAAAGATTTAAGCTCACCATTTTTCTCCATAATTTTTTGTAAGCAAATGCTAGATTTTTCTATGTACGTTTCAATTTTAGCTGGTCTATCATTCGCACTTATATATTCCGTAATTTTGGCATGGTAATCGAAAAGAATTGTTTCTAACTCTTTGCTGGCAAGATAAATTTTGTTTAGCTTCTGGCCGAGATCAAGCTCCATTTTGAAATATTTGTTTCTAAATAAGAGCAAAAAAAAAATAGTGTCGGTTGAAGGAATCAAACTAGAGTCAATTCAAGTAGCCGCGTTCTATACCGAACGAGAGGATCCTCGCAAGACCCCTACGATTCTCGTTGCCTACGGAACAGAAGGACAACAAACTACAAGATTGAAAATAAAGATGAATTTAACTAATCAAAAAAAAATCAAGGTTTATAATGCCTAACAAATGTTAAATATTCTTCGACTGTTGTCGTTTGTGAAATCTTTTGCTTATCTGCTTTTCTTTTCCTTGAACTTGGTCGACGACTTTTAACTTTATTGATAAGTTCGGACAGATTAGGGAAATAACGTCGAATGATTCTCAAATTTTTTATTTCTAAAAACGCCGGAGGATGAATTAATTTAAGCGTACGAATTAATTCTTTATTGCTAGCTTTTCTTTTTGATATTAAATGTTTGGTCACATTAATTGTTAATATTCCTGTTTCAACCAAACGTCCGTAAATATTAGGGGTATTTTGACGGTGTACGTAAATAATGGCTGATATTTTGTTTTTATACTCTTCTAAAATTTTAATCAGACTTTCTGGTGTAAGTGGGTTATCGTTGTTTGATCTATGCTTGCTCAATGAATTATTTATAACATCGCGCCAAATTATAAAGTTTTTCTCTATCATACATTTTGGGGAATTGCTTAAAAGACATTGAACAGTCTTTTGCCGGTTATTTGCATTCAAATTAAAGCTTAAACCTGGAACTGCTTTAAAATTGTCGTCGAGGCGTTTTTGTAGAGTTAATGGTAATGTATTTACGGAGTGATGGAGAGAACTCGCAGCAATGATGAACACCATTGAGAGTGATAAGCGATACGATTGATTTAATGGCAATCAATTTAAGGAGTCTGTTGATGTAAAGTCGTCACATAGAAATGAAAAAAAAAAAATTTTATCACGATAAGAACTTTAAGATCCCTTAGCTGAGGGTTTTTTAAGGTTTTGCTAAGGCTTCGATTCAGTACTATTTAAGTTAACGCGTACGGTTTATCGGTTAAACTCAACGACGTTACGGTGAAACGGTAGTAGTAACGGTCGCGGCGGTATGCGGCCGAAAACGGGGCGAGCCGAGCAAATTTTTTAAAGTTTATCCAACCACTGGAGGAAACCGAGGTAGGAATTCACTCAAAAAACTTGCTCGACACGATTGACGGTTTAAACGTTTGAACGGGCGAGACGAAAACGGTGTTTTCCGATTTTCCTCTAAATTCGGGCAAAAAAAAAAATTTTTTTGTCAGTGAAAGTTTTGGGAAAAGTTGGAATAACTTTTTCTTTTTTCGAGAAAATTTTTTTTTTTAAATTTTTATTTATTTTTTTTGCGAAAATTTTTTGGAAAATTTTCTGAATTTTTTTTTTTCACAAAATTTTTTGGGTTCGAGATTATCCTGGGGTAATAGGGTACTGGGTATGAACTAGGATTAGGTATCTAGTACGGTCTTAATCGGTTTGCAATTAACAACATCGTATGTAATTTTATAGCACTGATAATCAAAAAAGTAGCACTTTTTTTTGGTTAAAAAACTAGCACAAATTAGAGTCTAAAAGTTAGTTGAAAGCACAGGTTCGATCTTACAAGTTTTTTGCAGGGAGTCCAAAAGTACACGAAGATTCCACAGAAAAACCACTTTCCGCCGTGTGTGATGTCGGCCTTCTGGCTTGTCGGCTTTGTTTTGACTTGTGGTGCTTTCCCAGTTTTTGACTTGAGGTCACACGAAATTGTGAAGGGCTCCTTGATTTGGGGAATGAAGTCGCTCAAAATTGTGCAGGGGTCATTCCTTGCTTCAATTTGAGGTTGCACAAAATTGTGCAGGGGTCGTTCCTTGCTTCAATTTGAGGTCGCCAGGGGTCGTTCCTTGATTCAATTCGAGCTCGCATTAAATTGTGTTCGGGTCGGTCCTCAGTTGTGTGTTCCCGAGTCGCGGCACCAAAATATTCTGGCCTTCTTTATAACTTTTTTATAACTTATAAAAACAGGAAACAGAATCGGTTTAATTCAAGAGAATCAATAAACGGCGAATTTTAGTAATTTTTTATTGCACGGAATTAGCAACAACATTACACGTATCAAGTTAAAAAGTGGGCTTGTTCATGCCCTGATTTGTGTGATTTATGTGTTTTTTCACAATGAGTTCATACTTATTTCACGCAATTTAATTAACATAAACTCAATTGCAAACCAATTTTGAACCGATTAAAATATTAGCATTTTATGTTCTGTCAGGTTCGGCTCAAATAGGATTCTCAAATGAAACGACTTAGGTGAGAATCGAACCCACGCCGAACTCCCCGAAACGCACTATGTATACGCTGAGCTATATAGCTGATATTGATAAGCAACTATACTGGCTTTATACTATACTTTCATACTTTAATGCTATGTAGCATTAACACTAGTAGAAAGCAAGTACATATGCTAAAATTGGCTCCCCCCCCCCCACGCCCACCTCACTCAAACATGAATTTTATGGTCTAACGAGTGGTTTTACAAGGTTAATTATGAACACCAAATATGTTTATCATGACCTAATTAGTCTGCATGTGAATTTGGCTATTTTCCAGTCTCCCTTCCCCCCTTTCAAAAAACCGAGTTTATGTTTGTTTTACGTGTTATTACAGCTAAATGCGTGATGTTACGCTGTAAAGTATGAGGAACAAATCTGTTCAGTTGTCGATTTGTTCACCACGCCAAATATCATTGCCTTATGACAACGTTAATTAAGCTTTTCGAAACTGGAAAAGAGCCGTGAACTTTCATGACAATCGGACGAAGTGAACAGTAACTTCAAAAATAAAAATTTGCAGGTGGGGGGGGAGGAAAAAGAGCCCTAAAATTTACTAATTATAAGTATGCCATTAAAGTACAGTGCTCAGCATTCGCAATAGCCAATCCCGAGTCTGCTAGTTCCAGCACCACAGGGTTAATACTTATTAGGCAGTTTGAACATAAAAACAAGATCGATTCGCAATCAAATTTATGGTTGAAATGATAAATAGATAGTTTTTTCCAATCTCAAAAGCGTGAAAAAACCCAATTGTAGTTAAATTGCATGGCAACAAATTTGCCATTTCCTTAGCAATATTACTTTCTGAAGATTGTCGTTTTAAGTTTTCAGCGAATCTCACGTGAACCTCAGAAAGAGTTGAAAAAAGGACAGTATAGTGACAAACACTTCCTCGTTACACCATAAATATGAGGCTTATGCGAAGTGCGTGATCCTCATTTTTTTTGGTTCATAATCTGTTTTCAGCTCAAACTTTTTCTTTTTTTTTGGTTGATTATTGCTAGTAACAATCGGAAATAAATCGCGGGAACAGGAGTCAGAATGATTCCTAAAAATGAGTAACTTTAAGTTCACCATATTCACTAATTTTAGCCTCAAGACAAGTCGGTTTTAAAACACTCACAATTCAAAAATGGTAAAAGCCGCATTTGTTTCATGTTTGATTCTGACCGTAGCTGCCAGTGCATCTGCTCAAGAAATGGAGGAAGACAGAAAACTAGAAACCTGTTCCATTTGCAAGCTTGGAGTCAGAGGGGTCGGATTCGCCATTCAATCGCAGGGGGATAAGTGGCTGGGAAAACTTTCTGATTACTGTGACAAAGTCGCCGACGATGATGCCCAGAAATTGTGCAAACAGTTTGCGGACGATCATGGAAAGGATCTTCTTGAGTTAGTTTCGGATACCCTGGACGCCAGGACCGTCTGCGGAGCCATTGGTGTATGTGATTAACTAACTCGTCGTTCACTATAACAAAGAGTTTATTAACTAAGAATAAAAATTCAGAATTAAAATTTTCGCTGAGAGTAATTTCAACTAAGAAAGTACAGAAACAGACTAGCTCTCACCAATTCATGAAACTACGTTTTGGCAAACACCGACAATCGAGGAAGGGGGAGATCTTTAAATAACGGAAAAATTGTTCGGAAACAAAAACAGACAACCGGCGAAACAAAAGTTGCCTTTTCCGGTCCAATTTCCAAAAAAAATGAATTTTTTATTCCATTTTATGTTCGCTGTGTTGTGACTGATTTCGTCATATTTCGACTTTAGAGACCCGGAACATGATTACTATGTGGCTTGAAATACAATACTTTGTTGGATTTCTTACAAACTGATGAGTTTTGGAAAGAGCTAATTTCAGAATATCTGAAAAATACCATATAAATTCTCCAAAAAAAACTTTGTTTGCAAACTTTCAATTATTTTATTGTATCACAGTTGTTTTTAAAACCCAAGGCTTTTTCCAGTTTACTAACCACATGTGACATTCGACCAGAATGGACAAAAATGCAGACGCAGCAATTTAGAGTTTTTAGCAGCGAACCTTCCGAATTGGCGGTTTTGAAGGAATAAGAGCGTTATTCGAACGATTGGACAAATCGTGAAGGCTGAAGGATTCGGAAATTACTAAATTTTAAAAATTCGAATTGGTGACGTAACAATTCTAAGAAACGTCAGAAACGGCCATTTTAGAGAAGAAACTGAAATAAACACAATAACATTAGTTGCGATAGCGATAACGACGAAAATTGTGATTGGAAAACAACAACAAATTGCAGAGTTAGCAGAGACCGCTCCGAGTTGCATCTATTGTGTCGCTACAATAGTTGCAAGACCGTTGCGAACAACGGTGAAGGGTAGAAGACAGCCTTCCGGAAGCAAGATAAGGGTCTTATTTCCCCGGATTCAAGAATCCGGAGGGGTCTCGGGACTGGAACTTATATCATTTTATACAAACTTTTAGCTTCCCTATTATGTCCTGAGTTGAATTTAATTAACATCTCAATTCATTTTGTTAGGATGAGAAGCTAGGAGTTGGGGGAAAGGGTTGATCCATCTTCGATGGAGATGATGATTTTTATCTACTGAATAAAAACAATAATAATTCAATAAATAGTAGTAGCCCTGATTTTAGGAGTGACCTCGTGGTCTGGGGATACTGAGACCCAGCCATGAGCTCACAATTTTTGCATGTAATTAAGTTAATTTGAGCGTTCTGGTCAAAGCCGGAGAACAGTAACGTTTTTGTCGAACCGATGTTAGAAAGACCACCAAAAGAACTGGCTTGGTAGAGACGGTGAAAAGCATGTAGGGCTCTGTTTAGACGTTAGTCGTCTTAGAACCTAGCTTTATTTTCCGTCGATATGTATCTTCCGGGCGAATGTTACAACACCAAGCGTAGTTATCCGTTTTTTTTTCGCAAGGAACAATAAATCTCAGTTTTGTACACTAGTGGGCAAATTTAAGCACAAATTCAGGATTTTAATCTCTAAAATGCTTGTTTTCCATGTAGATTTTGTCAATGTAAAAATTTTACTGTATTTCAAAAAAATTGTTGTCTAAAATGTACATTGAAAACAGGCATTCTACAGAGTAAAATTTAGAACTTGCGTTTAAATTTGTCCACTTGTGTATCTATTTAACAATCCCCCCTCCTACCATTAAGGCTAGAAAATGTTACGATGTAAGGCTAGAAAAAAATTTGTTCACAATAGTTAGTTTGTTCACCATGCAAAATTTCATTGTTTTATGACAACGTTATCAAATGAAACCGAAAATCAAATGCATGAGGGGGATTTTAGAGGCTGATGCTCTCTAGTCACGTCAACCTGGTTGTGTTGAGGGGTTGGTCGTGATCAAAAACCATTTCAGTGATAAAATTTCTACTAGCTCTCCTTCCCGTCCCCTCATCTTTCAAATTCATTTTTAAAAGATAAACTCCACGCTGCTACAGCTCAATTAAATTTGGCACGGAAAACTCTGTTTCGATAACCTATTTGAATGGCAGTTATGCAAACTGACGTGAACACTTTTTAATGTCTGTATGTTGTAGTCCTTCAAAGAGGATGGGAATCTCATCCCCTTTGAAGAACAACAATATGCAGGTACTAAAAGTGTTCACGTCATTTTGCATGCAAACATTGCTCGTTCACTTTAACGCGTTTTTTACGGATAATTATCAATCGAATAGACTGCCGAAAAAGGTTTTTCTGTGAGACGACGGAGAAAAGAGCTAGTAGAAAATTTATCACTGAAATGGTTTTTGATCACGACCAACCCCTCAACACAACCAGGCTGACGTGCCTAGAGAACATCAACCTCTAAAATCCCCCTCATGTATTTGATTTTCGGTTTCAAAATTTTTGTTAAAGTTTTCATAAAACAATGAAACTTTGCATGATGAACAATTAACTATTTCGAACAAATTTTTCTTTCTAACCTTACATCGTAACATCAGACTTTCAACACGAAAAATAACTCAGAAAAATGAAAACTTTGAAATGTGTGTGTGTGTGTGGGGGGGGGGGGGGTGTGGAAAAGAGCCTGGTGAAAATATAGTTACATTTTTCCTCCACCATGACCACTAGGAAAAAGTGTTTTTTTTCTATACACAAATAAATTATAATGTTTGTAACCCTAATACTCTTCAGTTGTATTTTAACTGATTACCAATGAATTTGCGTTATTTTTCTGTCTCCAACTAGGTAAAACTTCATTTAAATAAAGCTGTAGGAGCGTTTGACTTTTTCTGCTCAAGCAATTCACAAAGAAGCACTCTCAATTTTTCCAACTTTCCGAAGTTTCAGTTTTTTAGTGCGTGTATGAAGTAAAAAAAACAACAAAAAACCTTCTTTTTTCCCAATTTTTTGTCAAATATTTAAGCAAAAATGTTTCAATTGGAATTTGAAAAATTCAGGGCATTGCCCTGATATACCAGCAGTCGTGTTCTTTTTAACTGTCCTTGACGACACGAGCGATAGAAAGAGAAATGTTTTAAGATAATATTAACCGAGAATTGGTGTTTAATTCAATCATTTTTGGTGGGTCTATAACATCAATAGACTTTAATCCAGTTACCGTTCTGTATAACTCTAACTGTTTACTTGTAAAGCAGCGTCTTTTTCTACTTAAGCGGAAAACTTTTCGTTTTCTTTTTTAAAATTAGCTCAAATTGATTGAAAAATAATTGAATATAAAAAATGGTTTAAATGTAGGCTCGCATTTATGTTAATAGAGAGAAAAAATTTTCAATAGTTGACTATAGGAGACAAAAATGCAATACTGAAAATTCCATAGCGACATAGAGAAACTATCGAACTTTTTTTGGGTTTCGAAATTTGAAGGCTGATGTACTTCAAGGTAAAGGAAAATCTCGTCCAAAACTTTAACATGATGTGTTTGTCCGTATCAACAATAGTTTTTTGAAACGAGAACCGGTAGATTCGTTAAGCTCTACTTCACATTAGAATTGATGAAGATGAGTTTTACGATAAAATCTTGCAAATTTTAAAATCAACAACCTCAAAGATAGCTTAATACTTTAGAAACTAAACTTTTTTTAAAGAAAGTAAACCATAAATTTTTGACACCTGTAGCCGCTGAGGTGTTCGTAGGTATAAAAAGCTGTTACGCAAGTTCGCATATCGCTGATCGATAGAAATTGAGTCAAACCTAATAACATCCGACAAAACAAGTTCCAAGCCAATTGTTGGAAAGCCTATATCATAAATAGTTCTGAGCAGGGGCAGCTCTAGGATTTTTTTGAGGGGGGAGCACTTTCAAAAAAATTTTGAAAAGTTTGTCAACTTTCTTTTTACGTCGACCAAATTGATTTTTCGAGCTTAACTAACTCTCTATAAAGACCCCATTTTGACCGAAACTTCTGAGCCGCAGCCAAAATTTTGAAAAAACAGGCCAAAAAGGCGTTTTTAGGCTTTTTTGGAAAATTTTGACCAAAAAATTGCGTTTTTTGGCGCGCGATCCCCCCTCAAAATTGGTATATATCGGCGCTGAAGGCGCCTTTAGAAAAGTTTTGGGGTCCGTCACCAAAAATAGATATCTCAAAATAGTACAAAGGGGGGACTCGTCAGGTCGGCAGCCTTGGGGTTGGAATCCCTGAAAAGAAGCGTCCACAACCGCCCCCCCCCCCCCCCCTAAATGCACCTCTGTATTTTTAAAAATCACTTTCGTGTGAAAGGAGCATGTCTGCCTTATGATTAACACAACCATTTTCTTCTTTTTTTTTTAAGTTTTAGTTGATTCGAAGAGAGAATCCAATTCTGTGTTTAGGTAATTTGGGACATTTTGGGTTACTGAAAAAAGTAAAGCTCAGAAACCAGATAAATTAACATCATGGCGGGTTTTGTCTCGAACACCAATCCACGCACAAAGTTTTTTTTCCCGATCATTGGTCTCCATCCGACTATCTTTTCAAACTGACCTTTTTGAGGTCGTGCTCGGCACTGTGCTGCTCGTTAGCAAACATTTCGATACTGGTGTGAAAGCATGAACATTATTTGGTTTTCCTCGCTCACATCACAAAAAGAAACCATATCTTTCAAACATCAACCAAATCAAAAGCCACACGTACCTCTGAGATATTAATGGTTCAAAATTAAAGGTCTCTTGATGTTGTAAATGTAAACAAGGTTAAAAATGCTTACCGAAGGAGCAAGCTGAAACCATACTTTGAATCATAGTGTTTTTCTGTATGAATCTCTTCAGGAAACTCCTATATAGAATTATTTTTCGTAATAAAAATATTTATAAAAACTTCAATTATGATAAAAAATTTTAAATAAAAATGTAAAAACTGTTTACTTGTAAAGCAGCTTCTTCTACTTAAGCAAGAAAACTTTTCGTTTTATTTTTTAAAATTAGCTCAAATTGATGGAAAAATATATAAATTTAAATCAGGTCTAAAGTTAAGCTCACACTTAGGTTATTAGAGAGAAAAACATTCAGGGATTGACTACAGGAGACAAAAAGCAATACTCAAAATTCCATAGCGACATAGAAGAACTATCGAATTTTTTTTGTGTATCGAAATTGAGAGGCTGATTTATTTAAGGGTAAAGGAAAAACTCGTCCAAAACCTTAACATGATGTGTTTGTCCCGTTGTAAAAATGGTTTTTTGAAACAAGAACTGGTAGAATCATTTAGTTCTATTCCACATTAGAATTGATGAAAATGAATTTTACGATAATTTCTTGCAAATTTTAATTAAAAATCCGCAACATCAAAGGTAGATAAAAATTTTAGAAAACAAACTATTTTTTTTAGAAAATAAACCATAAAATTTTGAGCTGTTACGCAAGCTTGCATATCGCGGATCGATAGCAATTGAGTGAGACCCGAACACTTCCGTCAAAGCAAATGCCAAGCCAATTGTTGAAAAGCCTATATCACTTTTGTGTGAAAGAAGCATGATGAACACAATCAATTTGTTAATTTTTTAAAACTCTTAGTTGATTTGAAGAGAGAAACTATTTTTGTGTTTATGTTAATCGGGACAGGGACGGCTTTGTCTCGGAATCAAAACCGCATTTAATTTTTTTTGCCGATCAATGGTCTCCATCCGACTATCTTTTCAAACTGACCTCTTTGAGGTCACGCTCGGCACTGTACTGCTCGTTAGCAAACACTTCGATACTGGTGTTAGAGCATGAAAAACATCATTTAGTTTTCCACGCTCACGTCACAAGTAGAAGCCATATCTTTCAAACACCAGCCAAATCGAACGCCACAAGTATCTCTGAGACATTCATGGTTCAAATTTTTTGGTCGCTTAATGTAGTACATGTAAACAAGGTTAAAATTGCTTTTGGGAGGAGCAAGTTGAAATCATACTTTGTATCATAGTGTTTTTCTGTATGAATCTCTTCAAAAAACTCCTTTGAAGACTGTCGGTTACCGGCCAACATCTTATTATCTCCTTCCTCCGTTGTTGTAGTGATCAAAATCCTTTTTGACAGTCCTGGTTTCTTTCAGTTTTCTTGTCAGCTCATTAGAGTTTTCCTTCACCCGTTTTTCCTTTTTCCAGAAGGTTGAACTTTCCTAAACATCCACTAGAGCACGTCAACGAAAAAAAATATCTCTTTTCTTTTCGCTCAGGTTGCGGTCCAGACGAGAAGTGGCTAGTTCAATTAGTTTTATATCCAAACGTTCCAGGAACTGCTCGTATTCGTAAATGATTCATAAATGAAAAGACTTATAAAATTTCAACAATCATATAAAAATATATATTGAAAATTCAAAAGCTGGCGTTGAACTATTCTGTGTTTGTAGATATGTAAAAACTGAAACTTCTCGTTTTAATTTTGATGTTAGTGCACCAATATAAAAACATTGCCTTAAAATTTCATCTGCTTTTTTCTCCGTTTCTGATCAAGATTGTTGACTCCATTTACTGACTAAAATATGTACCCCGTTTACTTGCTGAAGTGATTAAGAACTCAAACAACTCGCCAAAAACACTCAAAATAATACAAAAAAAAATCACACGCAGGGGCGGATTTAGGGGGGGGGGGGCGGACGCTCCCTCCCCCCCTCAGGAATTGGACTCCAAGAACAGCTTCAAAAATCCCCCCTCGAGAAAATCCTAGATCCGCCCCTGGCCAATTTTTTTTTCAAATTGGTTTGCAAGTGACTTTCGCAGACTTTCAAAAAAGAAGCTCAAATGTTCTGTCGAACTTTTTTTTGGTCGAGCAAATTGATTTTCTGAGCGCTCCCAGAACACTATACTGACCCTTCTTTGACATATTTGGAAAATTTTGACCCAAAAAAATTGCGATTTTTTAGCGCATTTTATCCTCAAATTCAGTATATATTGACGACGAAGGTATATATTGACACCGAAGGCGAGTTTAGAACAATTTTAGTGTTAGCGAGCCGAAAATGGGTGTCATAAATATTACGAAAGGGGGATACTGTTTAGTTGGGGGGTATGTTGAAGTCTTGAAAGGATAAGAGCAGTCCAACCGCCCCCTTAACCCACCACTGAACAAACTGGATAAATAAGAACTCGATTTCAAACTTTTTAGAAAATTTTGACCAAAAAATGGCGTTTTTCTGGCGCCCCCCCCCCTTTGATTTTTTTTTCTGAAATTCATTAAATTAAAGTCTATTTAAAATGACTTTTCAGGTTAGAAACTGCAATAAAACGTGTCAGCTGAACAGGTGAACAAAATTTTACAACATTTCTAACATGCAAGTTGCCGTGTGAACAATTTTTGGACATCTTTGTTTTGTAATTTAACAAGGCGGGGTGGGAAAATGGAAAAGAGCCGCGCTCAAAAGCGCCTTTAGAAAAATTTTAGGTTGACTGAAAGTGGATGTCATAAACTAAGACCGAAGGGAGGACCTTTTGGTTGGCGAGGAGGTCGAATCCCTGATGGGGAGATGGGCGTCCCCCTAAATCCGCCCCCTTCCCCTCCCTGATACCAACTGTGCCAAATTAAGATAACAGATGTGCCCAAACAATAATTACAATAAGCTTTTTTATTTTTTACTGCGTGTGCGTGATTATTTAACAAAACATTATTAGCTGAGCTGAAGCAAACTTTGGTCTATTTGATGCTTTCTGTGCGGCAATTGACATAACTTTGCACACAAGTTAAAAAAAACAACAGTTAAGCCCAGCATTTTGAACATACAATGCTCAGGTCTAAAAGGAGCACCCTCGTTCCATTTTGTTTAATTCCAGATGAGATTTCGGCTTGAGACCTTCACACACCCAACTTTGCGCCAACCAGTGCACAGTTTGGCCTCGTAGTTTGGTTCTATTGTTCGATCTTTTAACGGAGACATTTTTTGTCGAAACGATTCGAAGGAAAAGTTTGTTATTCTTCCTGGGTTGACCAAAATGCTTGCCATACAATTTTCATATGTGAAAAATGTTCATCATACAACTTCGTACAATTCCATAAGAAGAGAAAATTGTTGAACTCGTATGAAAAGTATATGACAAGCATTTATCCATAAGTCAAAAAGTTTTGCTAATTATTTTGATATTTCTATGTTTTGTCCGAAAACACAAAAACCAGGGATTTTCTAATACAAGAAACCCATTGGTTGAATTTCTTATCCCACTGATACTCGGCATTACTAATCGAAAATCGTGGCCTATATTTTTGAGACGTTGAAGTGTACTCAGGTTCAGTTCACATTGAATATTAGCGATAAAAAGTGAAAAAAACATCGCCATCGATGAATTATCGATTTTCATTGCCACAACTGCAAACTTTCTCAATAGATTATTGCTATGATAACTAATTTTTAGCAATGAAACAATGATGAAAAACCTATAAAATTTCACAAAACTTTTGAGCTACCGCGATTTGATCCCGCAAATATCAGTTTATTGGAAATGGGCGCTACCTCTGTGCCACAAATCCTAAAATGTTAAAGTCATGGGGTTAATCAACTCACTCTCTCATTTGAAAGCTACTAGAATTTGTTAATTTTTAGCGCTGACCTTTTACGGAATCATATAAACTAGTTCTGCAATATCGCAGATTTAGCTATGGAAAAAAACTCTGAATTATACATGAATCAGCGCTGGAAAATAGCGATCACTCGGATACAACAGAAAAAACTAACAATAAACGGTGGGACTTCAACCCGGGTATCTTATAATATAAAAATATTGATCATTTCACATTTGGAGTGGCACAAAAGTTTTTGTTTCTTAGGTATGAAAAAAGTATCAGCCTGGACTACGTTACAGAAAAAAATGATAAACTTTTGCATGCAATTTTTCTTTGCGATAAAATTCATATTTGAGCATGAAAGTTACACTTCAACTTAAAGTTGAGAAAAAAAAACTCTTTGAAAATTATTATTTTTTATTTCAGAAACTTTTTATGCTGCAATGTAAAATTTGCTTGTCATACAATTTTCATTTATGGTAATTGTATCATGAACATTTGTTCCGTACACTTCGTTTTTGCCTTTATGGTGTTGTATGACAAGCTTTTTTTTGTGTATGGAGGTCAACCCTTGATTGTTAACAATTAGGCAAAAGTTACCAACAAATTGCTAGCAAGAATAACAAAGGTTTTCCTTCAAAGTAACAAAATTACATTTTGCTTAAGGATCATTTTACCTGTAGGCAATTTTAGGTTTATCTGCTCAAGCCATGAACAAACAGCAGCCATTTACACAGCCATTTTCCGTTTTTACGCAGTAAAGTTTTATTTCCTTCGTTCAATTCATGTGTTTTTCTGTTCCAAAATTCGGCCAAACCTCGATTTCAAATTTGATTTTGCATCTGTTTTTGTGGTTCTGACGACATGTCTATTGTCTATTGGTCAATTATTGTATCCGATTTGAGTCCTATGACATGTTTGTTTACTATAATTCTTATTATTGATCGAGTAGGGTTCGTGAAAGAATACCTAACCTTCACCCTCACTCTGAAACAATTTTGCTCAAATTGAAACAACTTATTAAAACTTTATAACTATTTTCAATATGTGTTGTACTGTATTATCTTTTGTGGGTTATTTTGGTAAGTAATTAAAAGCTTTGTTCAGGATTTTTAATATAAGTAACAGGGCTTCCTTGATATTTGTTCTTAAAGCAACTTTTCCATACCCCGTTGCACCATTCTACAAAAATGCCATTCAAGATTACTTAGAAGATTTGCAGGAAAGATACCAATTTACATATTTTTTTACAAGAAAGGTTTGAAAAAAAATTATTAAGAAATTTGAACAAAAAATTAAAAATTGCACAAACAAATTTGTTAACACGGATTGCCCTGGATATGTTTGGTTTGAAAAAAAAGTTTCGAAGCTTTTGCTCCACTGAAGGTCTTCTGTTCCTGTCGGCAGCGTGGGCTGAGAGCAGAAGGGAGTCCCTGGATTTTCTGCTTCCAGACCTCAGAGATCATTTGGGTAACAGATGCAGCCAGCAGAGGTATTTTTAGCTTGATGCTTGTTCTAAGATTAAATTATCGAAGTTCCGGCAATTTCATTATCAAAAAAAATATATTCAAGCTCATTCCTCGGGGATCAGAATTGAAGTTCAAATTTTCTTCTCATCGCAAAAAACGACAATGATTTTGCTCTTGACTGCGACCTTTCACAACTGAAACCTTATCAGCTTTATAATCATTCGGCTCTAATTTCTTTAATTTTTTTTAAAACAGAACAATTGAAAACTGAAATTTCAGCTCGTTTTTTTTTGCATAAAATTTGACCAAAAACAAAATTTAGGAGGCATTTAGCATAGTGGTAAGGCGTTCACTTTGAAATCGTCAGATCGTGTTTTCGATCCCATGCCATGGCAATGAGAGTGTGTGAGGACGAGCTCTCACTTGACCTCTAGCTTCAGGTCTACCACAGCCTGACCAATTGCGGCTGCAATAGTGGTATCACGTGAGAGTTCTAAACCCAAAAAAAAACAGCCTTGAGTCGAACACAAAGAATCAAATAACACAGTCTGGAATGTGGGTGGGGATAAAATACCAATGGACTTTTATCGGAAGCGGGAGATTGTCGCTTCCGACCGGTTATTTGTTGGTAAAGATGTTGCCCTTTCGTGAGTTTTCGTGGGTGATTGCGGCTTTTTATGTCGTACACTAGGTCTGAACGTACATCCCAGTTACTATATTCCGTGTGGCAAATCCTGCACGGAAGGATCGTTATTATCTTAACATGCAGATTTCTCTTTTTTTTTACTCTTGACAATCTAGATGTTGTAATGAGAGTTTTTTGGTGAGATTTCTTACAACCGTATTCGCCTCGCGTCCATGGTGTGCTTCGAATGGCGTTTGTTTAGTTGTGGCGTTAATTGAAAACGTAGCGCGCTGAGGGTTCGTTCAACCATTTTTTCCAAGAGTTCGGTGTCTCTTTAGCGTACGTGAGAATAGAGTTTTTCAAACTACCTATTTTCCGTTCTACACTACACATCCAGTAGCACAATGGTCAATTACTGGCGATTTTTTTTATCTCGACTCCTTCCGTATTGCAAAAGACTTTAACATCAATGGAAAATTTGTCCCTGGATAAAAAATTTGTCTCTTGATCTATGTGAATCCTTCGGGCCACTCCATTGGTCACTATGTAGGTTCTTAAATATTTCAGTACTTTTTTCCGACCGGTTATTTCTGCACACCATCACCGACCGCCAACATGAAAAGCAATCCACCGTCACTATGACATATTTTTTCGAATCGTTAAATAATTGAGTGGTCCCTAAAAATCAAGTTGAACTGCCTCATTAGGTTCCTTCGGTTTGTCAATTTTCCTTATGTCATTTTCTGTACTATAACTTTGAGATTCTTACCAGACAACCTACACTGTTTGCAACTTTTACCATGGATGCTATCGAACGATAAATATAAGGATATTAAATGTCCTTAGCAGCTTGGAACATACTCGATTTTCCGTGATTGTAAAACAGAATGCGGTTGTTAATGGCGGTAGTTGAATTGTTAGGGGTTACAAGCTTGTAGTCCATCCAAACGACGTTCTGCTTGACGTAAAACTCATTTACGAACTAAGTAGTAAACATTCATAGCGTATATTTTTCTATGTCTGTTTGGGTCTTTCTCCTTTATCATATCCCGATATTGAGCAGTAATTTGAGGGTTTAATTTATAATCAGATGCTAATAACTGTAAAATGAAAAGTTCTGGTAATGATTGAACTGTTAGGATCGACCGAAGGAAGTTTCGGCGGCGTAAGATGAAGGTAAGAGAAATACAGTGTTTGCATTGATGGACCTTGATTATTTTGTAATTGCTTCAAGATTAGATATTGTTGTGTTTTCTTCAATTTTGTCGGCGCTACTTTGTAAATCAGGATGCTGCTTTAAAAATTGTTTTAACTCCCGGAAACTTTTCTCCATATTTTCTGTATTTTATTTGTAAGATTTTGAATAACTTGAATAGTAGCCCCAACTATATTTCCGTTTAATTTAGTTGATTGTCGGCTTATGCAATTATCTTGTCGCTGATTGACCGATTTGCAACTGCATGATAAGTCGCCCTCTGGCGGCGAGTTAACGGTCGAAAATTACATAATTCATTTTGATTGGATGATTGCGCTTTGGAGGTTTTAATTACCGGTCCCGTGGTGAAATTCGATTGATCGTATCCCAAGGCGCCACGTATCGAGCTGATTTTCGCTACCGTGAACATCATATATTACGCTATTACTGGTACCGCCGCGCCGTTTGGATCCCGAGGTAAGTGAACCGCCAAACTGATCTTTGTCCCCGGTTCGTGTTTGTTCCAATTGAAAAAGATTAATCGGTTTAAGTATCTCGTGAGTCTTGTGTGGTTTGATTTTTCTAATTCTTTCCGTTTAGAAGAGAGACTAAGGCTTTATGATCTGTGATCACAAAAAAATTTTGGCCTAACAGGTATTTTCGAAAACAGTCTTCCCCCACACCACCTTCAGCCTATCGAGCTCGTTGGTTAATTTTTTTATTCAAGTAACGTGAGGCAAATTAGATAGGCCTCCAAACCTCAGGGCATCGACTCTATTGGCCAATTGCTGTTTAAAATTTTCAAATGCGGACTGACATTCAGTGGTCTATACATACTCGTTTTTCGAGATAGCAATGGACGAAGGGGAGCGGACGTCTCGGAGAGATCAGGCAAATAGTTTTGTAGCGTGTAAATTGAGCCCATAAACAATTTTAACTGAGATAGGGAGCGCGGTGGTTTTAGCATTTTGATTGGCTCGGTCTTTCAGACCATTGGTGTTATGCCCTTTGGTGTAATTTGTGAACAAGCCATTCATTACTTTTTTGCGCGAACTTGCTTTTGGTTAGTTTTCATGACATAATTTTTTAATGTAATTTTTGTAGGATTTTCTTTACGTTCCCTTTATGATCAAAATTTTTGAGCCTAAACGCGTGAGCCTGTGGAATTTCCGATGCTATCCATTTTTCGTTAAAATTCTGCAGGCATTGTGATTAGGCCGTAGGATACCGTCTTAAAATGGTACGTACCGATCAGTTTCCCTCCTATTAAAGAAAATTTTTATTGAATGTTCGTTTTCGCACCTAAAGAAATTGCCCATATGCGTACTTCAAATCGATTATCAAAAAAATTTTACACGGTTTTCTTTCACTGACTTTTGGTCGAACGGTGTCCATCGATTCTTCTAAATGTGGCATCTTGTTTTTTATTCTTATGCACATGTTTGTTTAGTTCTCTCGATTCAAGTGCTAATTTAACCGAGCCGTTCTTTTTAAAAGTGATAAAAATACGTGAAGCGAAATATTTATCTGAATATTCTTCCAAATATTCGATATGCTTTTGCTTTATTAGTTTCGCAATTTCACTGTCCTTTTTTTCTTGCAAAGTAATTGGTACCCGTCATCCCTTTTTTGGATATAAGTTAAGTTCGCAAAAAATCCGCCTGAACTTTAAAATTCCTAATTTTCCCTACCCTACGAAAGAGGTTTGAAAATTGCTAATTAAAGTATTCCTGCCACAGGCTTAGTGTAATCACCTGGTCACAGGTCGCATTCTGTTTTATCGACATCACTGCTCACTCTGGTTTTTGCTGAACCAATTTGAGTCCCAAGATGGCCATCAGATCCCGTCCAATGATTGATGATCTGCTGCCTCCTATCACTCGTCTATTTGTCGCCGTCTCCGAACCATTCGACTCGATCCGCACGTTCATCGCTCCATCAATTTTAGCGGGTTTTTTCTATAGTCGCGGAACTCGTTATCATCCGGTGTCAGACCCCCTACCTAACATTTTGGGCGCCCAGGGTGTTTCCTATTTCTCCAATTTTGAAAGATGCAATAGATGAACCACTGCCTATCCATACGCGTGTCGTCTTCCCGTTGATTCGTAAATGCAAATGAGCTCCCGCGACCTTGAGTTCAGTGCACCTCTTGGGCCGAACTGACATCACTATTTAGTTGCCTGAGCTATCCTACTCCCAAGATCGCGACGCCACCTCGCATCTATTCACCCAACCAACGAAACTTCCGTGTTGCGGCGAGTGGTCTTCCTGCGATTCAGAGTAATCAAACGTTTCTTCGTCTGGTTCCTGAATTAAATTAGGTGCTCGCGCTCCCGATTGCTAGCTTGTTTCCTTCTGCAGGTATGTTCATAGTGTCCGACTTTTCAGCACTAGTTGCATGTGACCTTCTTTGCTGGTCATGTGTTCCGGGGTGAATCCCGGTTGGCTACAGTTGTAGCATTTCCTGTTCGTCAGATTTAATCCGCCTCTGGGAAAACCGCGCTCGGGACGCTGTCCCCTTCCGCGGTGAAGTAATCCGATATCCTACACGGATGGTTCCGATCGTTTCGGTCTTAATCTGTAGGCCACCTCCTGTTGGTGCAGATGAAGTTCCTCCTCCGGTAGTTGTGGACACATACGATTTAGCTTATTTGTCTCCCCGCTCGTGAGACAAAGAAATTTTGTACACCTCTTCTGAAAACTTTGTTAACTGGCATAGTTCGTTCTGGGCTTAGCGGTTATTCCTGTTGACTATGAAAACGTCCTTCAGTGTTCTTTGTCCTTCGTCCTCGAATGTGCAGCAGTTGCACCATGCGGCCAGGCCGCTGAGCACCGAATGAAACTGCTCGAGCGACTCGTTAATATGGTGCCTTCTTGATGGTAACTGGAAAGTTTCATATGTTTCATTCCGTTCCTTCTTGAATTCCGCTTCTATAGCGTCGAAAACCCGTGGACATCTTGTTGCCTCCAGATCGATGTGCGGCCGTCCCTTGTGATGTTCATCCTGGCCTTTCTCCCCAGGCACAGGTTGAGATTAGAAATCAGCGTTTGTTCGCTTGTCATTCGGTTCCTCCGTCCAATTCCTCTGGGAATGCCGCGATTTGTGTTGCTGTATTGGTGCCATTGAACTAGAAGTTTTTGGAGTTCAATCCGTGTTGGCAATCATGCCCCATTGGAAGCGGTTATACCAGACATCCGAAAAATATGCGGTTCACTGAATTTCGTTGGCCAGAATCCGGTTACACCGAGTGGGTCTTTCCCCCACTAGGATCTGTTGGCTGCATCTTGTTGAAAATCTGTTTGGTCAAGTGTAAATTCCAACTCAGACTATAAAATGAACCAACGTATTCTTTCAAAGTATACAATAAGTGTGAAAATAAGAGATCGCACCGAGGGTGACAGACAACGCCGTTGGCCGGCACCTGTCGGTATTTAATTAGCACTGTTAGAATGACATATAATTGACAGTGAGATAGTCCACAGGTGATGAACTGAAATGAACTGAAACAGCATACTATGTCACAGTGGAGCACGGATAGTTTTTGGTCATCGAACTATCAAGTTTTTTTTCCAATCACGTACCCAGGGGATTTTCTGTGCAAGATCTGAAATTCTTTATTTGTTGCACAAGTTAATTCTCATATCTGAAATTCTTTATTTCAGATCGTGATAAGAATTTACAAATTTCAGATCTGAAATTTGAATCTAAAATGGAAAACTTCAGATCTGAAATAACCTTAAAAAACAAAATTTTAGGTCTAAAAATAGATTTGAGCAATCCTTTGTTAAGTTATAATTTATGCATTTTGGGCAAAACATGGAGTTTTTTTTATGTTTTTGCAATACACAATTATGTTTAGGTTAACTAGCGGTCAGAAAAACTAAAAGTTTTTTTTCGACGTAAATTTCTTGTTCAGCTGTGTTAAAAAGCTTTCAAAAACTGTTAGAATACCTGTAACTTTTTGAATTTCATGCTCTATTTATGCTTTTCCAATGTTTATCTCATGCTTGGGGAAACATTCCTCGGCAGTCTTCAACTTATACTTTGCCGATTACCTGCTAGTAGCTATCAGATGCTAAAAAACATTAAAAATACAAAATTGAGCCCGATTCATTGATTTTTCAGATCTGAAATAAACAAGAAAAACTAAATTTCAGATCTGAAATAACCAAGAAAAGAAAAACTCAGACCTGAAATTAAATCTGAAATAACCAATCCTTAATGTATGCAAGCGTTATTTAAACATTTCACAACCTATTTCATAGCGTTTCTTTTTTTGGTCCTTGTAAGGTTTGAAAATTATCTTGATATCATCAACTTAATTAGGTAACAATGACTGTAATCCCAAAAATTAGTATGAGGCTTTTATTTTAATTTGAATTTTGTTTGTGAATTTTTAGTGACTATTTCTGCCTGTTGAGGTATTGGATATCCAGTGAAGTGAAGTCCAGAACTCCCCAGGAGACTGATGAGTCAGAGTTCAACAGCCTCATTAACACCACCTTCAACAGCTACAATTTTTTCTCCTTCCACTTAACAGATGAGGAAAAAGGCTAGTTCAAAAAAAATTCAAATTTTTTGAGACAAAAATTATAATAAAATTTTTTTAGTTTGAATCATTTTTTGAGACTAAAACTTTGAGACTAAAACTTTCGAAAGGTAAACCAATTATTCACATCTTCTCATCATTTATTCTTTATGATTAAAGTAGCAGCATGCTAGCGCTCAAGGTTTTATTCTATGACTGCTATTGTTTCGCCCCTGATTAGGTCAATGTAAATCTTTTATCGGTCAAACTCCTGAAGCCTAATCCCCAGCCCCTACCGCAATGTTCAGCGAGCTGGAAATGTCAGTGACTGAAAGCGTGATAACCGAATTAAATTTCGATTAAGATTAGAATTTTTATCCGAATCGAAAATCGAAAACATTTCCATTTGGAATATCTAAAGTTAATTCATGCAGTTTTCCAAGAGCACGAAAAAGCCCGAATACAAAGACTGAATGATCATTTTCGTCTAATAGAAATTAAATAATCAAAATGCGTATTTCCAAATCGTTTGCGGATTGCGCGTGATATCATTTGAAGCATTACAATTTTGAAATTTCATAGGTTGCTGCAATCAGCAAATCAAAATCTATTTGCAAAATGGACAGCGAAATGGACTTTCTCCCCAAGAATACTACGACAAATTGACTGACTTCCAAACTCCAAACATGAGCGCTGTTTACGTCAAGGTTGGTTGTCAAACAACAAAAACGCACAGGTCTTATGAGTTGTTTGTTTTCTATATTTTCTGAGGCATATTTTTACAAAACAAACAGAAAGATTTATTTTTCTATTTTCAATTGAGCTTTTTGAGCCAAAAGCATTTTCTTCAGCTTTGAAGCGCAAAAAAATTATTGATTAAAGGTTATAAGAAATTGAGGTAATAGTTTTCAAGATTTCGTAAAAAAGCTCAAAATAACAGTTCAATTTCGACAGAGTCGTTTTAATTTAGGAAGTATAGCCATTAGATAGTTTGGAAAAAGTTATTGAATGCTAAACACACATAAATTGGAGCCAACATTGTTAGACGATAATTTTTATCGATGAAGTGACGTTACGTAGAGTAATAACATAATCAAATCGTTGTAATACCACCAAAAAAAGTTCTTGAGGAGAGTCTTAATTAATCGAAAAGGTGAAACAATTTAGCATCTCGATAAAAAAATGAAACAGTTTTGGCATTTTGTTTCAGAAATTGAAACATTATCTGCCCAAAAATGCAGAAAAAAAAGAAAAAAAAAAACAGTTATTTTGAATTATGGTGAACAATGTGAGTGTTCAATTAATTAGGTCGAGGGGCTTCTTTATCAATGAGTAAACTTGAAAGCTGAGTACACTATTAGTTCCTATTCTGTCATTTACGATACTCCGGAGGTTAAAATAATTAATCGTTTTTTCCTGCTGCCTTGAGTTCAAAAACACTTTTCCATCTATCTAACTGTTAGACTTCCTAATTTAAAACAACTCTGTGGACATTGAATATTTATTTTCGGCTTTTATACGAAAAACTCAAATAAAAATATTTCAATTTCTTAATCTTTAGTCAAAACTATTTTGCGTTCCAAGTCAAAATTTCTGATTGTATATTTGATAAAATGTTACTTAGTTACAGCTAACTCTACTTTGAAAAATTAAAAGAATAAAAGGATAAAAGTGAATTAATCTGAAGTTAAAACGTTATGAAATGAGTGTGTGCTCTCTCCGCCAAGGAGAATGAAAGTTTCAAGGTTAAATAAAAATGACCGGTTTAATCAATTAGACTAAGATGAACTAATTAGACCAGATAAAAAAATGGAATCGAATCATTCCTCGAAGCAAAAAAAAATTTGAATTGCGAATTATTATAGCTTATCAACTGCTCCTTTTCTCCCCTTCGAAAGAGGAAGAAAAATGAAAATTAAGCACAGTTTTTTCCGCACTATGGCTGAGAGAAAATTAACTAAGCGAAATAAATTGTGCAGTTAATCATAGAGACTCCACGCTAAATTTAAATTACACTAACATCCGAAGGATGACATTATAAATCAGCTAAATGAAATGAAATTCTGCATTAAGTGTTAGATGAAATTAAATGCCCAAAATGTATTATATAATGATTGTAAGCACTTGAAAGAAGGTATGTCGACCAATTTTTTGTGTTTTGAACGATATCTTGGATGAAAGCTTTTATCCGGAGGAATGACAAACATTTCAATTACCAGATTTACCGCCCATAATAAAAGGCTATAAAAGTTTGACGGGTTTGTATGGGAATAACAATTTGACGTCAATATACGAATAGCAACAAACGAGAAATAGGGGCGCAAAAAATGATTTTCCATTTTCAGTGTTTGTTAACGCTGATGAAGTGTTCAAACAGCTTCCCATCTAAGTCAGCGTCCTGGGCATAATTACCAATGGCCACTTATAGGGATTCGTCTGTAGTAGAGGTAGAATGTATGCAAGAACGATTTGTATTCGATATATGGTCACGTCATCCAAAGGATTTGGGTGTAACAACAATGGTTGGGCTCGTTGGAGCTGATGTTGTCCCAGACGATCTAGTTAGAGGCCGATCCAGATGCTTCGTTGAATCGGTCTATAAAATCTATGGAATACCTTTTACCATGGACTTTCGGCGGGTCCACGTTTCGATTTGACCGACGTAAAAGCGGTTCGTTACCGGAATTAGGAGTTGTCTGTTGACTAGAGGGATTCTCATCTGAGTAGCCGACCATCTCGTAAATGGGGAAATTTAGCACAAGTTCTTTGGCTTGCGGTGAATTTGTCCTTTCCGGCAGATGAGTCTGTGGCTTGAGGTTACGAAGGTATTCATTTTGCTTGCCGGTGATGGATCGTCTGGTTTGGCGGGAATGATGCTGATGGGGCAACCTGGTGTTGAAGGATCGTTTGAGTTGTCATCTTAACTCTCAATTTTTTTTGTTATCACTGTTTGTAAGAGGGTTGGAAGTGATTTTATTGTTTTCTGGATCATAGAGGCTATCATAATAAATTCGATCCCTAACCATATCAATGACAAGGAAAACTTCCAGCTATTCATTCCCATTCGCTATTCCCAGTCTGGAGCTGAGTAACTTGGATTAAGGTTCGAATTCTTAGCACGAGGCGGCTGTCCTCACGAAGAATTCCTGGAGAAGTTGGAAACCCTCGTCCAGGTGTTATTATCCGAAGCGCCCAACTCAATCTGTTTCCTGGTCTTTGGTCCAGGTTTTCTAGACTTGGGTGTTTTCCTCTGATTTTTGCACTCGTACCTATTTCAATAACCGGGTTAGAAAAAAATGGGAATGATATGTTTCCTCTAAAAGATCAAATTGACTTCTTCTTGTCTAAAACTCCATTGGAAGATTCACAAGACGTGAGTTGTTTCCAAATTGTATTTTATTTTCTATTGAAATTTATTTTGAATGGAGGGCATTTAATTTTTGATTGATAAGAAGATCGAAGGTTACAAAATGGTTTGAGATAGCTTCCATTAATGTATATTTTTTGAAATTCATGAACCATTACCAAAAATTTGATTTACAAATCCTACTAGCTTTTCTTCTGATCCGTTGGGGCGATGATCCCCTACTGTACAAAAATATATTTTAATGTATTTCGAGTCACAAAATAAATTGAAGTCCTGACGTGTAAAACAGGATGCGTACTCTACTTGATTAAATTAAGGTATGCCATGTAAAAAAAATGTAAATTTGAAGAAATTCGATGTTTTTGGTAATTTTTTATGATTGAAATTTTGAAAATCGGTCGATGCAAAACAGAATATTTTTGTTTGTACCCCAGTGAAAATTCAAAGGACCAGCAAAATCTAAGTTGAGTTCCTCATTAGTTTCGGATAAGTGGGGTAGTTCACTAATTTTTGAGTTTGGAATTACCTTTTTTTGTATTCTCACCCGTCTTGGTGCATTTTGAACAATTTATACCATGGAAGTTAATTTGTCTCTTTATGTGGGGCCACCAGATGTAATGAACCAGATACTTCTTTCCGAATTCGTTGGGCTGTGCTTTGTGGAGGGTCTTCATCATGGCATTTCTAAGGGTAAAAGAAAACACAAGTTTGCATTCCATGTATATTAATCCGTCGGGTTCATTTGAGTCACGTACAAAATGATTAAAATATGAGGAGTTTGACTTAATCATCTCAACTTTGTTCTGAAGTGCTTTCAAAACAGAACTTAACATGGGGTCATCTTCTGTTAGGAGAGCAACTAGTTTGACAATAAAAATAAACTGTTTAAACTCAAAGGACGTTCGGGCAACTTCCATTTTTTTAGCAGTATTTATTTACAAGTTTTTCTTGTTCTGATAATATCGGAAAATTTAGAGAGACTTGAATACCGGAAGCGGACGGCTACTTAGTTTTAATTTCTTTTTTTTCCATATTACAGTATTTACAATTTTTTCATCTAAAGTGGAGTTAATTATGATACAAGTAAGAATTAAAAAAATTAAAGAAAGCAGAATTTGAAACAGAAATTTTTAGTGGATTAATGTTCGAATAATCCGAAGGAATGCATTTCGAGGTACAAAACTCAGTTCGATAATGTTTTGAGTTACAAATTGGAAGTGTCGATTTAAAAAAATTTAGAACCGATGCTAATGAGTAATTAGGTAATCTTGCGTAATCGGAAAATTTTAATTTTGAATCAATCGCATTATATAACTGTTTTCGGTTATCCGAGGGATAGATTTCTTAATTTTATCATTCTTAGCAACTACGAATTCTTCATCATAATGTGAAGGGGGATAAGGTCTTTGGGATTAAGGTAGGGATTAAGTCAGTGAATCACATATCCTTTCCTGCCAAGTGTTTGTTAGTGAAGTTAAAATGTATCATTCGATCGACTTATCTGTTTTTTAAACTGTGATACATTTTATTCCCGTGGTTTGTTGAAAGAGCGGAAAAGGGGCTTTATGGTCTGTAATAACTTCAAAATCTGATCCATAAGTGTAGTCCTGACATTATTCAACCGTCCAAACGACCCCTAGAATTTCTAATTTGTCGGTAGAAAAATTAGATTCGAGTTTAGAAACCGTGAGGCAAAAAACACGTCTTCCAATTTTTCCCGTGGAGTTGTTTTTAAAGATGCCCCTACTCCGATATTTGACGCATCAGTTTTTTTTGTGTAACGTTTTCTGTAAGGTTAACAATTTTTTGTTTAATTTTCTCAAATACTTTAGTATGATCTGCGTTTCAATGGAAAAGGGGTTTCTTATTTAGCAAAGAGCGAAAAGGTTTCACAAGGATGCTAAATTTGGGTTGAGTTTAATGTACTGAATTGTAGACCCAAAAAAAGACCTATTTTTTAGGTTTTTGTTAATTTGTAAATCTTCAATTTTTTGTTTGATCGATCAGGGAGGAAAATCCTGGTCTTGAAATTTTAAATTCCTGCCGTTCAAATTTGTTTTGGGAGAATTTACTTTTGACCATTTTAGGTTAAAATTAAAATTGTCTAAAATCGATAAAATTTGGTTGACCGTGATTGTGATCTGAAAAACTTCCTATGAATGCACATAAAAGGTCGTCTAAACGATAAAAGTAATTGTTCCTAACTTTGAGTCTATGACTCCTTGAAATTCGTTAGGCATATCGCTCAATCCAAAAAAAAACAGATAGAAACTGATTATTGCCGGTCATATCCCCACTGACTATACTGAAAGTTCACTGGTTTCTAATAAAACTATCCAAGGCCAGCTGACTGTAGGCGTTTTTTAAATTTAAGTTAGTGAGCCATACATCTCAGACATAATCATTTGAAAGGTGAGCCGCTACGTTATCTACGAACTCGTGATTGCTCATTTGATAATTGCTTTTGTAAATTAGTTTGTTGATAAATTTGAAGTCTAGTGCTAACTTGATGGAATTGTCTGTTTTACAAGTAATGACGTTTGGGCTAATGAATCGGTCTTCGTCACAACTTCTGAATATGTCCCTCGGCTTTGGCCGATTTAGTTCAATTCCAACTGAGTCTAATAGATGAGGGGAACGCGTCTACCTTTTAGTTGAATCGTTTTAAGTGGTTCATGGAAATGGGTGATTTTCATCTGGTTTTTTAGCTTTTCAATCTGAAGAAATAAATCTTTAAAATTTAGTTCCTCTGTCTTTTCCGGAGTTAGAAGTAAAATTTATTGACTCACATATCTTGTTGGTCTGGAAATGTGAGAAGTGCGCCTGTGAAATTTAAATCTCCACTTCAGGCAAAATTTTCATTTCCAAAAATGATCTTCTCGTGACCTTCAGTCGAAAAAAAAATGGCAAAACTCATCTGATTGTCGATTCGAGAAAACCGAGAGTATCAATTAGCCGGTAATGTTGATAGCGTTGTATGTGGATCCACAATGTAATTCCTTAGTTGCCTTACCCTTAGTTGCCGGATGATTCTTCAAATAAAAATCTCGTAATCTCAGTTCATGAAAAACAATTCTCTCGAGGAAGCTGACCGGGCTAGCAGAGTCAACTTGAATTATTAATGATACTTGATTTTTTCGCCGAGGCCACTATTGAGCAGTTATGTTCTTTTCCTTCGTCGTCAAAAACTGTAGTTACAGAATGATCCTCGTTTTCGCTCTGTCCGGATTCTGACAATGCATTGATCACTCCACATCACTCAATATTTTCATCCGGTTGATCCAAAGAATAATATCTGTTTTATCTACCGTTTGTGTATTCACGACGAGGTTTACATAGACTCGTGAACTGGCCTTTGCAATTACAGGATGTACAAGTTGTGTCCTTCGTTGGTCAAACTGTATAGTGTCCTTTTAAAAACCTCTAGCCACAATTCTTTTGACCTTAAAATGATTGTACAATTTGTGTACGGATGATCCGTGGGATTTAATACTACTAGTATTTTTCATCTGATTGGTTATTTCCTTCTCGTCTCTCGATGCAACGTTTAGTGCCTCCAGATGTGGTACGGTTTTTGCCAGCAATTTTCGCTTTTTGTTGGACTTTTTCATGTCTTCATGAAAATGTTCCTTATCCTTTCGTCCTCTACTACGGATATGTCACACTTTTTTTGATAAAGCGCCCCAAAACTGTTCCAATGACTCCTTTAACTGTCCAATGACCTCTCTTTAATGTTGCTTACTATTTAACAAGTTGTCTTTCAAATTGACAATTGTTTTTCTCACGAAAACCGTTGCCAAATTTTCTCTAAACTCTTTGAAAGAAATTTAAAGGTAGAGGATTGAACAAAATTTCTAGTCGGCTTCTTCGCTTCTCATTCCCTTGAATTTTTTTGTTTCTGTTTTGAACGATGCCGCTTCTTCGCCATTATTTTGTTTTTGTTCTTGCATATTCCTTTTTTGTCGAGCTTTTCTTTGTTTTTCGTTTCGTTCTCCGTCAGATTCTCCAGCGCAAAAGGATGTGAATGATGTATTTTAATCGGGTCAAGTAGATTTTCAATATTTACGTTTCTCTTTGCAATTATTGCTAGTTGAAAAAGATCGCTCTACTCTTCCCAAAGAATTGATGGTTCCACCGTTTGGTTCTGTCAAAAAAAAATGGTTCCTCTCACGTTAGATTCGTTGCTTGACTGCGCCATCATAAAAATTTACTTAGTTACTAACTCTACTTTTAACCATTAAAAGAACAAAAGAGTAAAGTGAATTAATCTGAAGTTGAAACATTTAAAAGTGATTAAGCAGTCTCACCGCCGGAGAGAATGGAAGTGTCAAGGTCAAACATAAATGACCGGTTAAATCAATTACGCTAAGATGAACTAATTAGATTAGATATGAAAGTAGAATCACATCAAAATTGTATAATTAACACTGGGCAAACTCTAAAAGTTCCGACTGCGCTTCAAAGCTGAGGAAAACGCCTTTGCCCCACAAAATTTTTCTCTTCCGCAAAAATTGTTAAAATCAAAAAAGTTGAGCGTCTCGTATTGTTTTGAAAAGAAACAGTGCTGGACTCAGTTTATTTTAGATTAATTTAAATGATCACTCACGCGTGTTATAAGCCCGCTATTTTTCGCAAAATAATGTTGGAAGCTTGAGAGATTACTAATTTTCAATTCCATACAAGTTGACAAAAAATCAATTTGTATGGTGAAAAATAAATGAAGTTTGAGCGCAAAACAATGTGTGCTCTTTCGGACGGCAAAAATTGGATGAAGACTAAAAACAATAACAAATCCAACCATAAATTTTCTAAAAGACGAAAATCCGAAGAATATTTTTTTCCTCCCTTTTAGCTTCAACACAAAATTTATATGGACAGAAACGTTTCAACTCAAATGAACGGCAATTTGTTGCTCCAATTTTTCTGTTGGAAATAACGGAATATTTTTGCTCGGGGTGGGTTTTTTTCTATTGAAAATAACGGATTATTTGTGCTCGGGGTAATTTTTTGATCAATTTTTTAAGCGTAGATATAATCCGTCCAAGAAATCGTTTCAATTTGGTTGAAGGAAGCTTGTTGTTCCGACTTTTGATGAAAACAGAATATTTATGCTCGGTGTGGTTTTTTATTCAGTCAATTTTCCCCGATCGAAATAGTAGATTTATACGAAAAACTTTTATAACCCATTGAAGATAATGAATTTCTGAGTTCGAATGAAAAAGATATTTAACCTCCAATAATTTTTTTGTAAAGTTCTGAGGGTTTGAATATTGCCAAATATGCCATGTTCTGGCCTAAATTATGCATGCTTTGAATTATTATTGATAATGCTGAGAGCGTAACTCGAAAACTCAAAATATTTATGCGCGGCAAAGTATCCCACACAACAAAATCGTTCCAAATTGAATTGAGGCTAATAAATTGGTCGTATTGTTTCGTATGGCTTAAAATTTCACCATTTGATTTTGTTCAAAATTTATAGTTTTTCAATATTTTTTTTCCCCAAAAACTAATCGATATGAATTAAGTGACAGTCGATACATTCAGGGATTCGCCCTGATATACCAGCAGTCTTTTTTTTGAATTAATGGATACTAGGAGCACAATTTATTACTTTTTACTTTGCACGGCGTGTGGGGGAATGATTTTCACAAAAAAAAATTTAGAGTTGAAAAATTTTCATTTTTTTTCTACAAATAAATTTTTCGTTTTATTACTGCTCCATAGGCTTCGTCCTGATGCGAACAGTCTTTTTTCATTTTGTTGACAATTACAAAGAAAATTTCTATAACTCTAGAGCGAGATATCTTGGAAAATAACAACGGAAACAATTGCAGATTTATGTTGAATGATAGTTGATGAATAGTGATTAACTGTTGATGTTTTATGGATCAAAACAGGTTGAATTTCAAATGTAGCTGTTAAAACTAATATTGATAAAATGCAACAAAAATGATCAAAAAAATAGAAACTTCACATGAATATTGTGAAATACGGCAAGACCGAATGATGAAATTACAATTCATCAAGCGTACTGTGTGAAATTATGAATACGTTTTTTCATATATTCTACCATAAATGTTGAATTTAAGCGCAAAAAAGTAAAGCAAGCTATAATTTGAACTAAAAACTGTAAAACATAAGAAATTGTGTGGAAAAAAGTAGTATCAGTTTGAACATCAGCATGATCCGACTGCCCATTCAACTTTTTGAAATATTTTTGACATCCTCTGTTTGGGACCTCAGTCCGGGAAACAACGAGTCCAATTTTTCAGGCTCGATTTGATCGCGACATCTGTGCCAATATCATTAACCAAATCGGATTCGGCCGAGGGACTTTCAAGCTGATTGGAGATCACCGAGTTGGTAAAGATTTCTTCATTCACTCTCCGGGAAATGGAGGCATCTACTGGGTACCTAGGCAAGGACTGAATCGTCTGACGTTTGAATGGTTCAAACAAAAGGTCATTTGCGAAGGTCAGCCATGGCTTTGTGAAGTTGGAACCAGTGACATTAGCCAAGAGCTCAGACTTCAAGGGTCCGAAACTTAACATTAAAAAAGAGTCGAAGAAGCAAAAATGGCTTGAAAATACTCAATTTCACTATGATTTTGCATAGCAGTAAAATAGAGATTTCACAATAGAGCTCAACAGTTGCTTTACTATGAGTAGTTGAATTTTTGATAAATGCAAAAAAAATAATTATTTTTGAAGACTCATGCAAAGGCCTTTGGATTCATAGGAAGTTGAGTCAGAGAAACCACTCAAACTAACCCACCCCCCCCCACAATTGATTTTTCAAACATCAAATTTGAAAAACTAATTATTCCGATCATTGAAAGTGGGGAGGAATTCGGGTGTGTTGAATTATAACCGAAGGTGGTTAAATCATAGAGTAATTTCGGATAGGGTATACCGTCTGCTCGTCACGCTTTTCGGCCGAATAGATTCGTGCAACTTCTTAGTCTAATACCGATCCTAATCTTACTCTTATATCTACTAGTCTCAGGGTGTTTAACTAGTCTCTGCTAGGCTCAATAGATCTAGAGTATACTGGCTTATTGCGGCAGCTGAAGTTCTCTTGGAGAGGCAACTAATTTCTAAGTTAAATTCAAATCTCTCTGGTGCTGAAATTACAAGTATTTTCAGCACTTACAAATAAGTGGGTTGTTAGTTGGATGGATTATGATTGGTTAATATTAAATATTTTACAGTGGTAAAATATCTAATTTATCCATTAATAAAATGTAGTTTAGATCAGGTTCCACCCATTCGGGTTTTACAGAGTTTTTTAGAACTATCTTTCTTCTCTGCAATTTGAAGGATGGATGATGAACGTTGGTATTTGGCGAACATCATTTTCTTATCCGGTTCCTCTTGAGGAAGAACGTTCTAGGACGCTGGAATCGGGGATAGGAAAATATTGTTTCGTCACTCGACAACGACTGTGATCCCCAATGAAATCAAACCGAATCCAAGGTGGTTTGCTATGTCAGGTTTTTCTGTATTATGTAGAGAATTTGCTTTGTGTGCAACCTCGTCTTGGAATGGCGTGAAGATCGTGTGTGGAAGGGATGCCTTGTAACTCGGATCTGTACGTATACTTGAGCATCGAGGTGGTCATTGGTCTAGTTCAATGGAGTCCTTTTCTGCGAAGTCAAGTCGTACTCTAAATCCTTTGAGTCGTGATTGTGGACGGCATGTCGGTTGTGTTTAGCCATTCTTTTGTTCGAGTGTGATGGGGTCATCTAGTCTTTGGATGTTCGTCTTTGTTGTTGTGTTTGATTTATATACTGCAAAGTATGATTTACATTTTATAAAATTATGTTAATTCGGTTTTTTAATCATGAATTTAGTTAGTTGTTTTCACAAAAGCGTTTTTTTAGTTCGGTTATTTTGAAAAGTTTCTCAACCTTGAGACCTCTTATTAAAAATAGAAGTGTAGTCACAAAGCGTGGATGTAGCGCGGTGGGTTAGGCCGGCTATAGAGCATGCTCAGGACGTCCTCTCTGGTGGGTTAGGCCAGGAGTGGGAGTATGATTGCATGCTGTTTCTCTGAGAGGTCCTGTTTTGTGATAACGTTTTATGTTGGTCTTTCTTATATTACTTTGGTTGTGTCCTTTTTTCAAAAATCAAATTGTTTTGGTATGGGTTTGTCTTGCGACTTTTTTGTATTTTATTATTTCTTTCTTAGACTTTATAATAGTCTTCAAAAAAATAAATTATCCAGTTTTAAGCTGGGTTAATCCGGTTTGGGTACCGTTGGTTTTCTTTTCTTAGTCATGCTGTTATTTTATGATTTGTGGTGTTTAGTGAGCTGCGTTGGTTAGTTTGGTTTAGTATATAATTCCTTTCCAACCGGGTTAAAGGAAAGTTTGAAACTTGTTATCGTGTGTTAGAGTTGTTTATAGTGAAATCTTGAAACTTAAAATCATTATTTAAACAATTCTTCGTGGGCGAGCTGTGCGAGTTTGGATAGAATTCTTGTGCGAGTGATTGAAAATATTGAAAAAAGTTAGTACTGCTTTCTCATTTTATGAATTTATTGCATTGAATTTGAATTTTACTGCGTTTTGGGGAAATGTAAAATTATAAATTTTAATCATAACTAAATTTACTGCTTCATGGGGAAATAATATATAAATGATATTACTACATTTGGTATGAATTTTACTACATTATTTAGTGCAAGAAATTAATGAATTTTAAGATAATTCAACAAGTTTGTATTTTTATTTTTCTTTTCTGTTTTGTAGGTGATCGTGGTGTGAAGACTAGAAATATAAATCAAACATTGATAAAAAATGGTTAGTACAAATTTAAATTTATTAGTTAAGAGTATTTCAAATTATACTTACCTTATTCTTCTGGGAAAAAGCCGTGAGGGAAGATGTCGTGTATCATATCTGATATTGTTAGTAATTTGGCTAGTATGCGTATGATGTTTTTAGTTTGCAGCAGTGGCCAAAGCAATTGAAGTGCTTTGATGGTGTTTAGTTCTTCGGTGCCAACTGCAAACTCATAAGGTGTGTTTTGAATGAGGTTATATATCTTATGATTATATTTAGTATTGTGAATGAATTCTAATATGGGTATTTCAATAGGCTGGATAAATTCATGCGGGATAAGGAAGGGTCTGGATTCTTCGGCATTAAAAGTCTTCGTGATGGGACAGAATATATACATTTGGGTAACTGGGTCATAGTTGCGGAGGATACCGTGGAGGTTAGTATCTCTGATGCAATATGTAAAATTAAGGAAAAATGGTGAAGTGTACCTTGAGTTAAGAAACTGAAAACGATGGTGAGGTTGTCTTGATGGGGTGTGCAAATCAAAATGATTTTGTATAAAACGATAGTATGTATATGTGTGTGTTTGTTTAGTGCGTAACATAAGATCGTGGGAACAGTGCAAATTGCGTTCCTGTGGTGAAAGAAAGTGAAAGGTTAGTGAAAATAACTGAAATTTATTATAGAAGCTTTCATATGCTTGAATATCGACTAATGATTCGGAAATAATTTGATCATGCTTTCTATCAAAAATATTAAGTGCAAATACGTATGATGTTTTAATGAAAATTTTATCCGTTAGTTGCGGGTTTGCGAAGCGGTCTTCATCTAAAAATTGGTCTTGATTAGGGCGGATGATATTATGATCGTAGTATTGCAAATTCGTTAGCTCGGGGTGCAGTGAATGTTTTTAGTAGCTTTTTATATCCAACGTAAGTAAACTGTCGAGGTGTTATTGTTGTGGTGAGACTATAAAACATGTTTTTGTTCTTTTCTATGCTGTCATGAGTATTTGTTAGTGGTAGGCAAAGGGGGTTAGTAAAATTATAATAAGCTGTCCAATGAAGTGTTGGCATTAAAACATGTTCATCTACAAAATTGCGTGTGTCATTAGTGTCGTTAGGTGTGTTTAATGTATATTGCGGAAATTAGGGTACGGTGATTTCAAGAAAATTTTTCGTGTTGGTGTGTTGCGGGTGATTAATGTATTCGCGGGCTGTTCCGGGTTTGTTCGGGAATGGGTGATACAAAAATTTTCGTTTAAAAGTGCGATAAGCTCTGTGAGTGCTAGTGGGCGTTTCGGTGGATGTGGATGATTGTGCTAATGATGGAGTGTAAGCTGAGGAGGGTGTGGGAGTAGGTGGATTTGAGGATGTTAACGTGGATGATAGTTGATGTATTGAAAGGGTGTTGGGGTGCATTAATTGTTGTTGTAAAGTTATAAAATTATCGAGCTCCTGGGAAATTTGGGGGTATCTGGGGAATTATTATATGATCTGTCGGAATGAAGTGGAGAATAGGTTGGGGTTACTTGGGAAGCGTAGGAAGGAGTGGGAATGGATGGGAGTGGATGATTAGATGGGACTGGTTGAAAAAGGGGTTTGGAAAAAGCTGAGGAGTTGGTCTGGGTATAATTTGAGGGAGATGGTTCGGAGTCTGCAAATTCGTCGGGGGTTTCTACATTAGAGTTATTAAATTGTGAGATAGAATATAAAACTGAAATATCGGAGTTAGTATCAGAATTCGTGCTTGATGGTATACTAATAATCTGAAAATCGGGTGGTGGGAAAGCAAAAAGTGGTATGATTGGGATTGGAGTTTGGAGGTTGGCTGGGTGGGAATTTAAGCGATGGAGGGATCCAAGATGTCGGCTCATCGTGGGCTAAAAAAATGATTATTTTGAGATTGAAAAGTGGTGGTGTGAGCTTGTTCTATAATACGTTCATATGTCTTTTCATTTTGTGAATGATGTGTCATTATGTATTGGATGGGACTTTGTGTTGTATTTGGTCTAAAATTTGGATTATGTGTGATTGCTAGGTTTCGAAAATTACGGGGAACTAATGATAATGGATGGTTTTGTGGTTGGGTTGGTATCTGTGGTGCTGTAGGTGTTGTGTCTACTTTATTACGTTCTTCATTATATGTGTTTGGTCTTGTGGATTTTTTTGTATTATATTCTTTTATTGGTGCATCTAAAAGTATTTTGTTTATTGATGATGAAAAAATTCCAAAAAATCCTGCAAATAGTATGCGTGCTACACTTGCTTGTCTATTTACTTGTGTGTGTATAGCGCATGTGTTATAGATTCCTTTTAAAAGTGAAAAAAGAAATCCTATAAAGTTAAACATTGCGTATAGGATAGTCAATTTTTCTAAGATGTAATAGGGCCATCCTAGAAAATCGAGAATTTCATTTTTTAGGGTAACAAAGCTAAAAATATTGATAGGTGAAATATCTTGTGGTCTGTATTTTTCACCGTTTAAATATATGTAGTCTTTGACTTCTTTAAAATATCCGCTATAGTCTTGTGTATAAATGTCTGCGAATCCTGCGGTTTCGGCAAGTTTTCTTAAATTCTGGTCAATTGATTGTCTTTGTATTGTGTCCATTTGTGTTAATAGTTCCTGAAACTGTTGTGTTCTAATGTGATGTTGGATATCTGATTTAGAATATATTCCAATTGATTGTAAATCAATATTTGGATTACGAGCAATGGCTCTGATGCTTTCGGGTGAAAATTTTTTGAGTGATTGCATTAATGTAGGGTATGTTGTAAGGAGATAGTATTTATCTTCATGGGGATTTAATTGTACTACATTGTGGCTATTTTCTGATCCATATGGGACTGCGGTATCCCAAAAATATGTTCGTCTTGAAAGTGTGTCGACAAAATGTACTTTGTTTTTATAGAATATAGGGATTCTTTTATAACAACGTTTGTCTTCAAAAACATATAGAGGTGATACTTTTTTGGTGCAAGTATAAAACCATAAAATGTTTCCTTCGTAATCTAGAAAATTTGATCTGTTTCCTGATAATAAGTATCCTGCGTAAGGTATTTTTAGTACTGCTAGTGCGAGTGGTTGAAAGATTTGTGTTCTTTCCAATTCGCATAGTTGATGAAGTGTTACTACTTCGGAGAGTGACATTTCTTAAAAAATTCGACTAATTGTGTAGTCTAACTTCATTTCTAAGCGGATATCATAATGAATATTACCAAAATAGGTGCTATTCATTAGTGATAGTTCTTGTAAACGTGTGCTTTTACTGTCATGTGGTTTTAGTTTTCCACCAGGTTGACCTGTGCTTTTTTGAAAGTTAACTGGGATGTATGATGTTCCTTCATTTATAGGATGACTTGTGGCATAAGGGTCAAATTTTTTTTTCCAGTGGTCATGTCGAAACCTTTTTCGTATTCGACAAGTATTTTAGAGTATTGTGTTTTATAAAGTGGATTTCTGTTTTTACATGCAAATTCTGTTTCTTGATAGATTTGGAAACGTGTTAATTTATTTTCTATACCATGAATATTTCTAAAATCATTACTTTGTTTTCGGGATGGGTTTACTTGTTCGTATGGAATTGATTCTTAAAATATTTTTCATGAAATTTTATCATTCGAGCGTGTATTTTTGCTACTTGGAATGTTGTGCATGTATCTTCGGGAAACCAAACAATTGTTGCTTCGGTCCTTGTTGTAGGGTCACAATAACCTTGATCATTTTTGCAAGGTAATCTAATTCCTTGATAAATCATGGTGTTATCAGATAAATCTCGTGTGAGTTGTACTTTTTTGAGTTGTATTTTCCAATCGAAAAACATTATTTGTTGATGTCCTTATTTTTTGTGTCTGCTTTGCAGTTTGAGGGGTCATTTATTCCAATGTGTGGTATCCAGTGTTTATCGTGAATGTCATAAGTTAATCTTCCGTGTGCGCCGTTATATGGATATTTTTCGTCTAATTTAATATGTCCTTGATATCGTTCAAGTTCTGCTTGATGTACAGAATCGGCAAAGACTTGAAAATTTACTATTTTTCTGTCTGTGTTTTTATTTCTGGTTAGATTTAGTCTGAGTAATTCATTTTTACAATCATCGGGGCTTAGATGTAAAAATCGTTCTATGTTACTTTGGTAAAACGATTCGTGGTCAAGTCGGTTTTTATTTCCGTTTGAAACTTGTGAACAATGTACTTTCTTTTCGGAAAATGTTGCTGTAAATTTATATCCTGTGGCTGTTGTTGCTCTGGCTTTTGAATACAATGTTGCTATTACATTTGTAGTTTCTATAGCTTGTGGTTCTGTTTCGCATTGTGATACTTGATATATTGCATATTTGTGTAGTGTTTTTTGTTCGTTTTCTTCACAATCATAGTGTGTTACTAATAAATCCTGGGGTCCTGTGCGAGGAGAAGGATTTGTGTTTTGGTCGGAAAATATTAGAAAAAAGATGTGTTGAAATGTTAATATTTTTGGAATATACATGTGTATGATAATCCTGAGTATGGGTTATAAAATGTTATGGAATCAATTGTGTTTTTCGTATATCTATCGTATTTGTATATTACTTCAGTGGTTATAAATGGTGGTGGTAGCGATTGAGCTGTTATATTTGGTGGATTTAATGGGTAGGGATGTTGTACAATATTGTTTAGTTTGATCGTGATTTCAAATTTTAATTGGAGACTATTCTGTTGAAGTATTTGAATATTGTGTTCTCGAATATCTTCGTGGATATCTTGTCTATATTGTAATCTATTGAGTGCCCAACTGTGGAGTCGGTTACTTTCTTGATGTTGTCCAAATAATGGTGGAGGTGCTACGATTGTGTTCCAATCTAATCGTAAAGGGATATTTGATGATGATTGTTCTCGATATCTAGCGTCGAGGTTATTTGGAAAATTTAAAGGGAAAAGTGTCGGTGAGATTTGACTGAATGATGGTGTTGACGGTAGTGATAATGTTTCTGGAAGTGATGATAGTGTTGTATCCGTAGAAATATCAATTGGATCATTCACTAAGTTTGGTTCACCTTGTGTATAAGAGTGTGTTGCCCAATATGGTAGTCGTGCGGTGGGATTGGGGGGGTTAAAGGGATTCTCACGTATTTTCTCAGATGTTGGTGTTGAATCTAAGTAATCTGAGGGTATACTTGAGATTATGAAAGGAGTGCAGGAGTTTCTGGTAATGTACTATTTGGATTTTCTGAAGTAGTTGGTGTGGGTGATTGGGGTATATCAAAATGAACTCTAGGAGTTTGAAAATTTTTATTTCCTCGTGGATGTATAGTGTTGTATGATAGTGTTGTATCCGTAGAAATATCAATTGGATGTATAGTGTTGTATGATAGTGTTGTATCCGTAGAAATATCATTTGGATCATTCACTAAGTTTGGTTCACCTTGTGTATAAGAGTGTGTTGCCCAATATGGTAGTCGTGCGGTGGGATTGGGGGGGTTAAAGGGATTCTCACGTATTTTCTCAGATGTTGGTGTTGAATCTAAGTAATCTGAGGGTATACTTGAGATTGTGAAAGGAGTGCAGGAGTTTCTGGTAATGTACTATTTGGATTTTCTGAAGTAGTTGGTGTGGGTGATTGGGGTATATCAAAATGAACTCTAGGAGTTTGAAAATTTCTATTTCCTCGTGGATGTATAATTTGTCTACTTTTCTCGACTGTGTTTTGATTTTGACTTATGTTTCTTATTCGATTTAAATCTTGTGGTAATGTGGGGTACAAATTATATGTTGGTTCACTTAGGGGTACCTGTCGCTGAACTGGTTCTAATGGTTCGGATAAGCGAGCGTGTCGTTCCTCAAAAGTGTATGGGTTATCTTGAAAAGAAATTAGTTTGGATGTTTGGGGGTTTTGGGTAGTTGTGGGTATTGCTGGATTTTCTTGGGATGATGTCGGTGAAGACTGATTTTGCGATTGTTGGTTAGCAATTTTTGAAAGTGTTCGATTGATTTTTTCTAGTGGGAAGATTTATGTTTATTCTAGTATTCTTCAATGAAAAGAATTAAAAAGATTGTTGCTAAGGCGAATGTGACTATTGCCTTTTTTACACATTTGCGCATTGTCAGTATTAGGGATGATAAAAATATGATGAAAATTACAAATAGTAAAAAAATATCTGTTCTACTAAAAGTTGTTCGTATCATTTAAATAGATTGTGAATTATCGTACCTGTGAATATGATCAATGATTTGGGAAAGTTGGAGATATATTTCAAATAGGGAGTAAAAATTTTTAAAATGTTGCAAAAAATTAATAAAATGATTATAAAAGCTTCAAAAGTATCAAATAGAAATATGAATAAAATTTTGAATAGTATAAAAAAGTGTATTAAAAATTTTAAGATTGTATTTTTGAAGATATTGACTGTTTGAGAGAAAAGCATTTAAGAAATGATTTCTTCGTCGAATATTTTTTGTTGTTTGAGGCGAGATTCAAGTGTGGTCGAGTTAATTATGGATTTTTTGACACGGGTTGAGTTTTGTGAAAAATTGTTGGGGGCTAATTTTATGGTGTTCGGGAGGTCTTCTTTGCTTTATTTTTATTTGTCGGGTGATCTGGGGTATTTTTGAAATATTTGTACTTTAGACCAAATAATTATGGTCCTTTTTTACTTTAGGCTTATTTGTTATTTTTGGTTTGAGGGTTTTTGAGGTTTGAGTTGGGAAAATAGTGTTGATCTTTGCGTTATTAGATAGGGGAGGGTTGTAATATTATGGTAGTATTTATTTTAGTTGTCAAGTTTTAGCGAGTTGCTTATTTTTGACCTGGAGGTTGTAAAGTTATAGTTATAGATATGCCTGGAGTTTAATATCTTTCGGCTAGTAGGTTGGTGTTAGAGATATCGGAGGTAGCGGATTTAAGTGAATCCTATTGGCTGAGTTTGAACTAGAATTGTTGCGTGTTTGTCAGCATAATATCTTGAAAAATGAAAGTTCAAAATGATCCAGAGGTGCAAAAATTATTTATTTTAAAATTAAAATTGTTTTTGAAATTCAAGTTACTTTAATATTTTAGATTGTGGAATGAATGTTTTGTAGTTTTTACGTGGTTGATTTCTAAGTCGTGATAATTCTCTATGTTCTGATTTTTCTACTTGTTCTTGTGGTAAAATTTTTTGTATCATTTTCCTGTTTTTTCTTTCTTTTTGAGGTATTTTTGGGTCTGGTATTATATGAATGTTTTGAGTTGTGGTTTGTTTTTGATTTTGATTTTCATGATGAACGTTGTGTTGTTCATTTTTTTCTTTTTCTGTATGTGGACGATTTTGAATAAATTTTAAACTTGTGAAAGAATAAAATTGAGTTAATTCGCGTAGTGCGTATTCTTTTGGGTAGTAGGGCAATAGATTGTTTCGATGTTGAACAATTTTTTTTAGTTGGATCTGTAAGTTTTATTATTTGGCAATTATTTGGTATGGTCCTTTTCAAAGGGATTGTAATTTTTTAGAGATTCCTTTTTGTGTATTAAAGTTAGGTATTAAGACAAATGTTCCAATTTTTAAATCTGTGGCTGGTGTAAAGTGTGAATTAATTTGGTGGTAAATGTTTTGCCTTTGTAACAATTTCTTTGTTACTTTTTGGTAAATTTCATTGTGTTTTTTATCTCTATTTAAAATCCATTCGGTGTGTGTGCCGGAGGCTAATTTAAGAATTTGTGGGTGATGAAAATGATCTTCATCATGTGTGTGTAAAGGTAGGTTATAACAAATTGAGTCTTTATTTGGTTGGCAATAACCTTGTACATTTTTATGGGCGTTTGCTGAAAACATAATTGGTTTACCTGGCTTTTGATGAAAAACCATTTCGTATGGTGACCTTCCTAAAGTTGTCGTGATTTGTGAGTTGTATGCTAAGGGAAATAATTCTGACCATTCTGTGTATTTTGTATCATTTCTGCTGACCATTCTGTGATATTTGTATCATTTCCATTTATAATACATCTGAGATATTCTTGTAGTGAACGGTTCATACCTTCGACTAAACCGTTTGTTCAAAGTGCATGAGATGTACGTGGTTTAAGTTTGATTTTATATAAGTGGCATAGTGTGATGACTTCATTATTTATGAATTCTGTACGGTTGTCTGTAACTAAGATTTCGGGTCATCCGAATTTAGCAATCCAATGTTCATAAAGCGTCGTGTAAGCATAATAAGCATTACAATGTGGTACTGGGTTGAGTGCTACATAATGTGTGAATGCGTCAACAATGACCATAATGTAGGAGTTTCCTTCAGAAGATGGTGAAATTGGTCTTTTTGTATCGAATGATATGCGATGGTTAAAATATAAGCTTTGTCCTTTAAAATCTTGTTTTTGTTCTATTTGTTTTTGATTTGGACAAGGTTTGTTCAATTGACATATTATACAATCATTGCAAAATACTTTTATCCAAATTGGTGCATTTGGGAAATAAAAATTTTGTGTGAAGTTCGAGTATGTTTTTTCTGATCCGGAGTGTCCTTTAGTATTTTGTGTATGTGAGATATTAAAAGCCATTAATATCATACTTAAAGGAAGACAGGGAACTTTAGAATCGTTTAATTTATATTCTAAAAGATCTGTTTTTTCATTAATTGTTGTGTTATTAAATTTTCGGAAATATCGGAGGAGTGTTTTATTTCCTAAAAATGTGGTATCTGCTTTTACGGGCTTAGTTTTGTGTTTGTGCCAAGATTTTAGTTGTCTAATTGCTGGGTCGAGATTTTGATATTGTTTTAAAAGTTCAAGTGTTATTTTATCTGTTGGGGGGAAAAATATTGTCAATTTCTAGTTTTGATAAAGGAATTGTGTCAATTGGGTCATGAAGGTCAAAAACTTGGTTGATTGTGTATTTTAAATCCTTTGTTTGTGGTCCTGATAAATTTATTTTTTTGGTTAAATTTTCTTTTTCAATTAATGGAAAAAGGTCTTTTTTATGCGAGTGTTGTCTTATTCTCTTTTGTTGAGTATTATTTTTTATCCATTGTGAGTATGGAATTGGTTTAAAAGTTGATGTTCCGAATAAATCAACTTCATAGTGAGTAATTTGGCAATCTAAGTAGAGTGGGAAATATTGTAGATTATTTATCTGTGATTGATCAATATCAGTTTTTACTGCATATTTGCATTCTAATCGGGGTGATGTTTCATCTTTTGCGAGATAAAACTTAATATTTTGTGGTATTTCAACTGTAGTTTTTCGTGTGAATAAATCAGGTGGCGTATTTCTACTTAATGTATCTGGTAATGCAAGGTTTTTTCCTGCTGTCTAAACTATCTGTAAGTTTGGGAATTTCATTAGAAATAGTTGAAATCTATAAACTCTATGATTTGGGTTTAATTTTTGTGTAAAGAGAAATATAATTGGTTTATGATCTGTGAATAAAACTGTTGGGTGTTTTGATCCAAGTATCAGAAATTCATATTCAGTAAGTGTATAAATTATAGCTGTACATTCTCTCATTAGAGTTGAGAGTCGTAGCTCTGCTTGTGTGAATAATCGTGAATTTGCTGATATAAAGTTCATTTTACTTGTTCCACTATGTGATTGTAGCAATGCTGCGCCGATGCCAAAATTTGAAGCATCGCACATTGCATAGAATGGTTGATTTGGATCTGGAATTGTGTTTTAAATTTGTTCAGTTAAAAGCTTTTTCATTTCTTCAAATCGTGTTTGATGTTCAGTGGTCCATTCAAAATTATTTTGTTGTCTGAGGATGTTATAAAAAAGTCTTAAGTATAATTGCATTTTGTAAACATATTTACTTAAGAAATTTAACATTCCAAGGAATTCTTGGATTTTCTTTTTATTTCTAGGTGACTGAAGTTTTTGAATGGCGTCAATGCGTGATTTTAATGGAGTGATAGTGTTTCGTTCAATATTATGTCCTAAAAATTTAACGCGTGTTAAAAAGAAGTGTGATTTATCGGGGGCTGCTTTCAAATTTTCGTTCTGAAGTACCTTATGGTATTGTTCTAAGACTGTAAACATCTCGTCTTTGGTTTGTGATTGCATAAAAACATCATCTAAATAGGTGATTGCATTTTTCTTGAGTATAGGTGGTCTAAAAATTTTACTCATAAAAGCTGAAAAAGCTGCTGGTCCTATGGATATTCCATAGAATAAGCGATTAAATTCATATTGTTGATTTCCAATAACAAATTGTGTTAAACGTCGTGATTGTTCATTTAGTGGCATTTGGTTATATGCACTATTCTAATCTGCGGTTGTGAAGTATTTACCATTTATCTTTGTTAAGATAACTTGTATTGGTTCAATTGGCCAATTGAATTTTGATTCGTCAATTAGTGAATTGAGGTATCTAGCGTCTAAAACTATTTTTAGTGGTTCACCTTTTGCTAGAATGATAACAGGGTTAATGTAGGTGTTTTCTTTTGGTAGTTCTTTTTTATTTACTGGTGAGATAATTTCGTATTGTTATAAAATGTCAAGTAATCTGTTTACCTTGTCATGTAAGTGAATCGGTACTTTACTTGCTCTTTGTTTTTTGAAAACTGCGTCAGGTTTTAACGGAAGGTGTAGTGATGAACTAATTTTTCCAACGTCAAAATTTGATGTTGCATAAACTGTTGAATATTTTAACAGTTGTTTTGCTAATTTATCAAATTCAATTTGTGTAATTTGTGAGTATCAAAAATTAAACATTGTTAAAAATTTTTGTTGCTCTTTTGTGTAATTTGTTATATTGAATGTTGGTTTAAAATATGGTGTTTTTGTGAAATAATCTGTGTTTTTCTTTTCATTACTTTTTATATTATTTAAGGATAATTCTTCGTCAAGAATTGTTGGTTGGCAAATATCCAATAATTGGAGTATATTATTAACGCGGTAGGCTACTTCATTTATAGGTGAAATTGTAGCATTTGTTTCACAATATCCTAAAAGTCCTAAGGGTAGTGTTACTTGATATGGTGTATTGTTATACACGTGTAATGAAATGATGTCGGAATTCGTATTTTTCGAATATTTTATAGATGAGCTTGTAATTTTGAAAAATTTGTGAATAGGTTTAAATTCGAAGTCTGACATAAAAAGTTGTTGTTTGTTTTGACTTTTGTCATACTGATGAACTTGTTTTATTGAAAACTTATATATATTTCCTGATAGTGGTTTCAGGTGTTTCTGTTGTTGATTGTAAATGGGATAAAATTTTGAGAAAAATGGCGGTTGTTTGTTTAATCTTTGGAAGAATGTTAAGGCTGTGTTTTTTGTTTTTGTGTATTTATCTTTGATATGTATCTTACTATTTAAGATGTTGATTGTTGGTATATATTTAGATATAAATGGTATGCCAATTATATTGTGTTTAATATCAGTAATATGAAATATTTGTTTAAATGGTTTGTTCAAAATTTTGTTTTGTTCCATTGTTCTTGTGGGAAGAAGGAATAATTGGATTTTTCCATAATTTACTAATGTTGATCCTTGTGCTGTTGCTAATTTTCTAGAGGTTTCAAGAAGTGTTAAATTTGGATGCAATGTTTTGATTTCATTCCATGTGGGAATATTAATTATATTTGATTCTGCTCCTGAGTCAATTAAAAATCAATTTCAAGATCTGGTGGTTGAAATTCTTTATTTTTTGGACTCTCTAAGAGAAATGGGATTGTCCAAATTTTTTCTCTTGGTTGTTTTTTTTGTATATTTTGATAAATATGTTTTGTGTTTGAGCATTGTATTTCATCTTTTTTATCGGGTTTAATTACTGTGTAAATTTCGTTTACTTCTTGTGTAGTTTGTGTATTATCAATGGGTCCAATATAGTAATTGTGGAGGAGCTCCAATTGATTTTCATATATATGTGAAGTGAAAGGTTGTTGATATATGATAGGTTCATAGTCGTTTTTGACTGTTATCATATTTACTGAGATGGTATTATCTGTATCACATTCTGTATCTGATGATTCACAATTTATATGATTTAGTTGTAATTCGTTACTTCCTGTATCATCAATACCTGGAGGGCTGAAGTTGTTTCCTCATTTGTTTGCACTTGATTTATGTGTCTTCGATGTTTTGGTGTGCTACTTCTGTATCGATGTTTAGAATCGGGATAACGGTTATTATTCCTATGTGGTGACTGGGAATAATTTCTGTATCGATTATTGTAACTTGAGTTTCGATTTTGTGAATTATTTCGTGATCTGTTTTGATAATTGTCATTTGATCTGTGATAATTTGATTTATTATATGAATTATTCCTTGATCTCTTGTTTGAATAATTCTGATTTCGATTGTTTGAATAACTTCTATTTCTATAATGTGAATAGTTTCTATTTCTGTTGTATGATGAGTTTCGTGATTTATTCTTGAAATAGTGTCCATTCCTTGGGTTTGAATGGGAACTGGATGCAGAAACAAATTCTGTTGTGTTGGAAATCGATCGTGAATAGTTATACCTATTTTGGTTATTTTGACTATTCGATCGACTGTATCTATTTTGTGAGAAATTTCGTGAATTTCTTCGTTCGGGCGATCTACCTCTATAACTGGAGTTATATGGTGATTGATTTCTTGAATAATTTGAGTTACTTGGAAGTAGTTTTCCTGAACTGTGATTACTATATAAATTTTTGTTTGGTAGATTTTGGTCTTTTTTCATGTATTGATAGAATGATTTATTTGGTTCTTTGTGCTTTTGAGGTTTATTCTGATTGTCTTGTTGTTTTTGTCTAAATTCGGAAATACTGTGTCATTCTCGTCGGCAATAATTACACCATTTTTTGAAAGATGGTTTGCCTTTAAAATTTGGGTTTCTTTCATAGATGTTTAGTATTTCAGTGATTTTTTCAATCAGGTCTGTGTCTGATTCTTGTACATTATTTATATGTGTAGTATTTGTTTCAATTCGATTAACATATTGTAGTTTTAGATTTTCGGTTTCTTCGAGTTTCATTGTTATTTTTGCTTGTTCTAGTTTATCTACTTATTTTCTAAAATCTAAATCTGGTTCTCGAATTGAGGAAGGATGAGATGCTCGCTTTTTTATAGCTAATTTCCGTAATTGAGGTGTCAAGGTCGTCATTAAAATTTCTTTCATTTTTGTGTTTTTGTAGTCATGTGTATTAAGTGAATATGGCTTTCGAACTAGTGTTTCGATTCCTACTGCTAATTGTTTAATTGTTTCATTTGGTAGTCTGCTTATTTCGTTGCATAAAACTCTTTGGTGTTGTTTGTTTCTTTCAGAATCAAACATTTTTGAAAATTCTTGTGTGAATCTTTTTCAGTTTGATTTTATTTCTATGGGTAATACTGAAAACCATTTTTGAGCTGCGCCATCTAATGTTGTTTGTATTAACGCTGTGCGTCTATGTATCCAATTTTGATGGAGTGGCGTATTAATTGGTTCAGGTCCTATATTTAAAATTAAATTTGCTGTTAATGCATTTAGGTAATCTTCTACAGAATATTCAGGGTCTGTTCCTGTGAATACCATCAGTGGTTTATTGGATGTTATTGATGATCCACCCATGAGGTATGGGTTCATTGTCATCTGTAGTGATTCTGCGGCATTTGGCATTTGTGAAAAATTTGAAAGTTGATTTTTTGTTATTTCGTGTTGCTGAAGGTAATATGGAAGCGGTATTTCATTTTGCATTTGAGTTGGTTGATAAGAATGCATTAACATTGGGTTTTTTGGTTGTATTGGTTGAAAAGATTGTGTGTTAAATGGGTTTTGTATATGAATTTGTTGTGGATTTTGTATATCTGTTGGATTTTGTGGGTAATATTTCATATTTTGGGATGGTTGAGATTGTCGCGGTCTTTGTGTGCGATATTCTTTAGTATATGGTGCAAAAATATCTGGTTGGTAGTGATCATCATCATCAGATGATAAGTAGTTTGTGTTACAAGGTGTATGTTGTTTATATTTATTCTGTTGAAAAAATGGGTAATTTTCACTATGATCCTGTGTAGGTTGTGGATTATCTGAAAGGTTTACTGAGTTGGTTGATGTTTTTGGGAGATTCCAATAATGTGAACATACGTGATTTAAATTTTGTGTATTTTTTCGGGGAGGTTGATTTGTTTTTGGTTGGTGAGCATAATTATAATTGTGTTCTGCAAAAGTGTTTCTTCTGAACGGTTTTCATGTTTTTGACGGTATTGTCATTGGTCTATAAGTTTGATAGTCCAAATGTGAATATTTTGGAGCAACCGAAGGTTTAACGGTTGATTGTAATGTTACTTGTGTTAGTAATGTATTTGTTTTTCTTGGTGTTGTCAGATTGGGATGTATTGGTGAAATACTTTGTTGTGTAGTTGTTGCTGTTGTTTGGACGATTTCTTCATTTATGGAGTGTGATGGTGTTTGAATATCTTGTTGTGTAAGATTTCTTGTTCCAATGAGATTTTCATTATGTATGACTGTTGAATTTAAGCTGTTATTTCGTGTTTCAGGTAAAAATGTATTATAATTTAATGGTGTTGGGTCAATGGTTAAGGGTATTACTTTTACATAATCTCTGTGGAAAGATATTGTACTTATTGCTTGACTCGAGATATCTTGTGGAATATTCAGAAATGCTGGATGAGACCAATCAGGGTCCCAAACGTAATCTGATTGTTCTGAAAGGACAGTGTCGTCATTGGTATTTTGAGGTCTGAAATTTTTTCTTGCCTGTGAAATTAAATCTAAATTGTGGGTGAAATAATCTATTATAAACCATGCTATAATCTTTTGTAAATCATGTTTAGTGTTTTGTGAGACATCAAAATTGGTGAAATTTTCGCGGATTATATGTAAAAATGTTGAAAATACTGTGATTTCATTTCTTACTTTTGTATGTTTAGATGTTTCTGTTGGTGATATACTTTGAACTTCTGTTTTTTCCAATATAAATATTTAACTATATATTACTGCAAAAACTTCGTTAGTGAATATGGAGTTTGCTCTTTGTGAATTATAATATTGTATGCTTTTGATATATTCTATGAATACTTTTGAAAATTCTAATTCAATATCGTCTGTTTGAATTACATATTTACGATGGGCTGTATTTGGTGTGCTAAATTCTATGGTGTAGATTCCGTATTGCTGTGTTAGATTAAATATGTCTTTCAAATAATGTTCAATAATTTGTCTTTTGATTTTTACATCTGGGAATTCTACTTTGCATGGACTGATTCCTGGTTCAAACAAATTTACGAGTAAGTTTTTACAAAATCGTGTTTGTCCTCTATCATCGAGTGAACCTATAAGAAAAAGAAAAACTGTTTCTTCATCTGGACTTTCGTCACTTTGAGTGTGGCTCATTTTTTCGTTTGATGACTGTTAATATATAACTATCAATGTGTCTAATTGGTTGATTCCATTTATACAGGTATACTGGTTTGTGTTTATATTGCTTTTTTGTTCTTCTTTTTCCTCTTTTTGATGAATTTGAAGTTATTTCTGAGTCGGAAAAATATAATTGACTATGAATGGGACTAATGATTCTTTTATCTAATGATCTTTTTATCTAATGATTATTTTATTTTGTACAGTTCGTCTAAACTGTTGGCTTCTGATTCAGAAAATGCGTTTCTATTTTTTGAAAATCTTTTTCGTGTGATTTGTCTTTGTTTGTTTATAATTTTTCTTTTTATTGTTTGTCGTTTTGTTCGAATGTATCCAACTGTTTGTGTATGTGGAGTGATTACAAGATCGTATTTTTGGTTATATATTTCACAATTGTGTAAAACGATTGTTTGTTTATTTCCTAAATTTTTGAATGACATAAGGTTTAGGATGAGGGATGCAAGAAGTTATTAGTGATTTTTATTTTCCTAGACTGTTAGTCCTTACGATTTTTTGGTTAGCTTAACCTGGGTCTTTTTGTTCAGGGTTGGAGAGAAAAGTATATCGTATAATTTTTTACTTTCTCGTGGCTAGTCTAAGTTAAGGTGTTAACTTACTTAATCTTACTTAGGGGTAGTGATTGTGTTCAAGGGTTGGAGAATAGTAAATCGATCCACAAGGTTCAGGTATAATTAGAACGCAAGTAGTTCGTTAGATACTATTTTAAACTTACTAAGTCTAAGATCTATCCTGGGTCTGTTAAGAGGAGGGTTTAAGTGAAGGATGAATAACCGAAGTTCTTCACTGTTTAACTTAATTTGAATGGTTAGTTTTATTTAAAAATTTCTATTAGTCCTGGGTCTTTTGGAAAGGTTGGATAGTGAATCGACGTTTGAGGTCGTTAGACACTTGCTAAGTGGGTGGGGGAGAACAAAAGTGTTCTTTTTGATCCAAGGATAAGCCTTAAGGATCAGAACTAAAAATTAATGAGATAAAATATTTATTAAGATCCAAGGATAAGCCTTGATGATCTGGTTTAAAATTAAGTAAATTTAATTTTAAAATTGTTTAAATTTATTTAATAAAAAGATTTAGTTTTTTAATGATGTTAGTAAGTTTATGATTGCTGTTATGTTTAGGTGATGAAGCTGGAACAACAGGATGATTTATATATACTAACAATTTATTGTCATGCTACTAATTTTTATTTTTGTTTTCAATAAATATTTTTCAAATATGTTTTGAATAATACTGCAGAAATTAGGAAAACGATCTGAGATCTTTTTATCAATCGTTATTGTACATTAATAATTTTGCTTAGCGCCTGAAATGATCATGAAGATTTACTTCAAAATTTTATGTTTGCAAATGAAAATCTAAATTCATTGCTAGTAAGATTCTAAATATAAAAGTTTGTGTTGGCTTTTGCCTTACAACCATGAAACTAATTGGTAAGTTTCTATGTAGTCGTATATCGTCTCTTGTCCGAGATCTTTTTCCAATACCAGGTAGTTCTAGTATTGTGCGGAATATTGGCTCTGATCTATTGAGTCGTAGAGACATTTCAATTAAGTTATTATCGTGTAACATTTTGAAAATGTTTTGTCTAATTTCTAATCTATTTTTGGTTTATTCTAAGCTATTAAGGTCTTATTCGAGACTTATGGTCGCACCAGATGAGTTATAACTGAAGGTGGTTAACTCATAGAGTAATTTCGGATAGGGTACACCGTCTGCTCGTCACGCTATCTTATTTTCGGCCGGATAGATTCGTGCAACTTCTTAGTCTAATACCGATCCTAATCTTACTCTTATATCTACTAGTCTCAGGGTGTTTAACTAGTCTCTGCTAGGCTCAATAGATCTAGAGTATACTGGCTTATTGCGGCAGCTGAAGTTCTCTTGGAGAGGCAAAAGTTAAATTCAAATCTCTCTGGTGCTGAAATTACAAGTAATTTCAGCACTTACAAATAAGTGGGTTGTTAGTTGGATGGATTATGATTGGTTAATATTAAATATTTTACAGTGGTAAAATATCTAATTTATCCAATAATAAAATGTAGTTTAGATCAGGTTCCATTGTTTTAATTTTAAGGTTTTTAACGTAAAATCAGCTACCACAAATAATTATTGGAAAGTGTCGAGTCATATATCAATTTGAAATCTTTTCATCCGTGATTCAAAAGACTTTCGTTTTTTTTTTCGTTTTTTTTTCTTCATTTTCCACAAAATTGTTTTTTTCAACTTCCCATTTTCACTAGGACTTCCGACTATGCCTATGTCTAGAAATTAGGTTATTTTTTAAGTCTATGGTCGGAACATTATGTGCTACTTGCACAGTAGCCGGTTATCATCGCTTAACATTATTATGATCTGAAGAAATTTAAAAGAAATTTTTCTACAAGGGAAAAGACCAACATGCCAACTTTGAGACAATTCATGGAAAACTGCTGATATAACTTTGGTCAAATGATAATTGTTTTCACCTTCGCATGTGGGGAGGAAGTTTGTATCTTGGTATTTTGGTATTTTATTGTTTTTTTTCTTTCTCGGTGCTTTCCGCGAAAAATCAGGAAACACAAATAAGTATCGGAATGGACACGAAGATATATCATCTTAAAGCACTTTCAGTCTTAATTCGAACAACATTTTAGAACTTTCCAAAAATTTCCCCGTTGTCGTGAAAAATTGGTTTGAAATTTTTGATTTTTATCTAATTTTGAGCGATTGAAGGCTTCTTATGAAAGGATAAGCTATTAAATCAAAAACGAAAATATTTTGTGACAATTTAGCGCCTTTTTTGGGTTAAAAATATCAAAAACTCAAAAGTTTCTTAAAAAATGTTGAGAAAAAATCGAAATGTTGTTTTGTTATTTTTTACTTTCAGACCAAATTTCAACAAAACTGTTTCCCAAATTGCGTGCTTCAAATTCAATTTGAATACTTCAAGGATTATATTTCAATTTCCTCGAGATTTTATCATCACATCACGTGCAATTCAAAATTAAATTGAAAAACATACCATGAATATATTTTTATTCATTTTTGTAAAAGTATGGTCGGATCATTCTGTACTACTGTGGGGAGCGGTGGTGAAGTGGCTACGTCTCCACCTATCAATCGAAAAGTCGGATGTTTGATGTCCACCGTGATCTTTGCTCGTTGCTTGAGTATGAGGCAACAATACCCAGCCCAGAGAAATACCCAAGAAAATTGAATGTAGTTCTTACCAGGGGCACAACAGCGGCTCGCCGTGATGAGCTGTACAGCTCGCATGTTGGTCCTTTCCCTCGTGAATGAATGTTTGTTCCTAAAGTACTTTCACAGCGACCGGCTATCCTTGTGTATAGCTTGTTACTTTCCGGTTGTGGATAATATTGCGTAATCTTATAAGAACAAGATTGAAAAAAAAAATTAAATGGTGTTGCGAATTACTAATGAGAACGCAATTGATCTTCATACTCTGCATCATAAAATTATGCATTTATCCGCAGAAGCGGATCTAGGTTTTTCTCGAGGGGGTGGTCGGATTTTCGAGAAAAAAAATTGTAAAATTGGATTAGACCCCCCTCTCAGGGATTTGACCCCCTGCCGACCCCTTGCTATACTAATTTTGAGGGATGGGCTTGGAGCACGCCAAAAAAAACGCATTTTTTTTAATCGAAATTTTCCAAAACGTTTCGGTTGTGGATATTATTGCGTATTCTTATAAGAACAAGATTGAAAAAAAATTAAATGGTGTTGCGAATTACTAATGAGAACGCAATTGATCTTCATACTCTGCATCATAAAATTATGCATTTAGCCGCAGAAGCGGATCTAGATTTTTCTCGAGGGGGTGGTCGGATTTTCGAGAAAAAAAATCGCAAAATTGGATTAGACCCCCCTCTCAGGGATTTGACCCCCTGCCGACCCCCTGCTATACTAACTTTGAGGGAGTGGGCTTGGATCGCGCCAAAAAAAACGCATTTTTTAAATCGAAATTTTCCAAAACGCCTAAAAAGTGCCTAAATTTTGAAAGTTTGCAAAAAGTTTGGTCAAATTGGGGTCTTTATAATGGTTTGGAAGAGCTCAGAAAATCAATTTGGTCGACCTAAAAACAAGGCGACAAAACTTTCAGATTTTTCTTTGAAAATCCGCCCCCTCGAGAAATTTTTATCCGCGCCTGATTATAGATGCCAGTTTAAAATTTTAAATAGATTTCTGTTGGATTATAATCATCTTTTTTGAACCAAAATATTATGATCCATTTTCCTTCGAATTTTTTCGATTTTTTTCTCCAAACAATTCCATGATATCAATTTTTTTATTTGCAAAACCCTTTATAAACTATTGTTTAATGCAGAAAAAAATTTTTTATCTGTTTGTTGCGCTTTTTTTTTGCAAAATTTTGACGAATCGCACAGAAATTTTAAATTAAATATTAAGAGCAAGCATGAAACAAAAAAGAAAGTCGTTTTTTTCACAAATCATTTTTTCCGGCTGTTTTTTGTTGTGTTTCTGCTTACATCGCCCCCCCCCCTCCCCAGTTCAAACTTTAACCCTCTCCCCCTCCGGCTGCTCTTTATCCTTTTCCCGCACCTCACACAAGCATCAATTTTATAGTCTAGCGAGTGGTTTTACAAGGTTTTTATGATAAGACCCAATCTGTTTGTAATGGGCTAATTTTTCTGCATGTCAATTTTCATGACAATTGTACAATGTAGACAGTAATTTTAATCAAAAAAAATTGCAGGTGGGGGGAAGGAAAAAGAACCCCCCTGAATGTTTTAAAACTGAACGGGGTGTTATTCAGCGTGAACTCCACACCTTTACCCCCTCCATTTTAACACCACCCCCCCCCCCCCCCAAAAAAAAAATTAATTTCCGATTACCCACGCTCAGTAAACTCGGGGAGGGATGTTTGCAGGGTGGGTTGGGGGGCGGGGGGTTGGTTAAACTGGGGCGAGGAAACTGGGGGAAGGGGGGAGGGGTTGCAAACTGGGTGGGGAGAGGAGAACTGGGGGAAGAGGGGAGGGGTTGCAAACTGGGTGGGGAGAGGAGAACTGGGGGAAGGGGGAGGGTTTGCAAACTGGGTGGGGTGAGGAGAACTGGGGGAAGGGGGGAGGGTTTGCAAACTGGGTGGGGAGAGGAGAGCTGGGGGAAGAGGGGGGGGGGAGGGGTTGCAAACTGGGTGGGGAGAGGAGAACTGGGGGAAGGGGGGAGGGGTTGCAAACTGGGTGGGGAGAGGAGAACTGGGGGAAGGGGGGAGGGTTTGCAAACTGGGTGGGGAGAGGAGAGCGGGGGGAAGAGGTGAGGGGTGGCAAACTGGGTGGGGAGAGGAGAACTGGGGGGAGGGGGAGGGCTACACTGAACAGGGGCTTCTCAACGTAAACTGCGGAACGAAATGGGGAGGGAGGTTTAGAAGAAGTGGTGGAATTTACGTTGAGTCCCTCCAAAACCATCAATACCCCTACCCCCTGTTCGACCATTCAATCCCCCCGCCCAATTAAACATGGGGGGAGAGGGATGGTGGAATGTGCAAATGACAATAGTAAAAGTGGGCAATAGTATGAATTACTTAAATGAAATATTAAACTGTCAAATTAAAAAGTAACAAACTTTTAACTTTTGGCAAAACTTTTCAACGATGATTAATTTCTAAAAATTTTTTATCAGACATTGATCAAGGCATATATAAATATGCGATACAGAAAAATAATTAGGATTTTTCAGCGTTTTTGAATCATGAGGGAAAAAAATCTAACATAACTGTATCCAGGACTTCTTTAAGCACACCAAAAAAAAATTCGCACAAAATTTGATTTGCGGTTGAAAAAAAATCTTCGAAAAAATTTTGGGGACTATTTCAAAATTACTTGGAAAAATGTTTGTGTCGCCATCAAAAAGATTCTCGTCATACAATTTCCATATATGGAAAATTATGATAGCATTTTTTTCAAACAACAAAAACTTCGTAAAAACTTATTGAAATCAAACAGCCGCAGAAATTAGTTGAACGATTTTTCGAAATTGTTCGGAAATTAAAGCGTTTTTCCATACAATTGATGTATGGAATTGTATGATAGGCATTTTCGGTGTATGGAGGCGTCTCAATTGTGGGCAAAAGTTCCCCTCAAGTTTCTAAATTGCTTTTCTTAATTATTTATAATCAGGTAGTAAGTGCTTGTCATACCTTTTTCATGTATGCAAGTTGTAATGAAACATTTTTCCATAGAGTTCATGCTTAGAAATGTATTATTAACAAGTTTCTTGTAAAGAATTGGATGCCAATTTTTTTAGGCTCAAATAAAGCATTGTGGCTTCGTGGCGCACGGTAGTGATGTTGCAAAATGCAATATGCAAGTAAATCAAAGCTTAATGGGCGCTGGTTTTATCGGTTTTTGTCAACTCAAAAGTGAACCTACCGTATAAGCATCCAGACTTTTAAATTAAAAGTTTATAAAATTGCATTAAAAATTCTATTTTGTTCTATAACGCAAACCAGACTAAATTCACACAAAAAATTTATAAAAAAATTAGCAAATGTGCCAAATGCTGTGTGCGAACTAAGTGGAACCAGTTCTAAACTAGTATTTATAAACCAATTATATTATTGATCAATCTATCCCTAGAAAATATTACTAACTAACCAATCATATTCCATCACAAACACTGACACTTATTTGTAAGTGCTGAAACTACTTGTAGTTTCAGCACCAGAGCAATTTGAATAAATCTTAGACCACAGTTGTTCTCCTTTTGGACAAGCTCCAAGAACTATCTCGCAAATACCAGTATACACTAGACTTATTGAGACTGGGAGATAAAAGAAAAAGATTAAGATTGGAGTTAGACTAAGAAGTTGCACGAATCTATCCGGCCAAAAATAAGATAGCGTGACGAACAGACGGTGTACTTTATCTGAAATTACTCTTTGAATATACTAACCCAGGCATTAACTCATCTGGTGCGACCAAAAGACTCGAACAAGACCTCAACTAACTTAGATTTAGCAAATTAGAATTAGAAATAAGATCATTGCAAAATTGCCAATGTCGGATGGAATAGACAATTTGATAGAAATGTCTCTAAGTCTCAATAAAACAACGCCAATATTTCAAACAATACGAGAAATAACAGGTATTGAACGAATAACAAGTTCACGGCTTGAACATCGATTGAACATCGGACCAAGCTACTACATGATAATACGACGAAAACCGCAAAAAGTATATGTCTTTAGGTTCCTCTATGCAGTAAATTTCAATTTTCATTTGATGACATGAAAATTACTTTATTTGGTGAATACTTTGACTTCTTCAAAAACCTATATGGTGATATATAGCCATATTAAATAACAACAACAACGAATGTTAAAAAGATACACAAGTCGAAGATACACAAGTCCTACTACTCAATTGAAAATTTTTAAAAATCAAAAGTTTATTGAAAAAAAAGTACAAAAATTAGTTAGTAGGAAATTCTAACGTTAGTTTTATTAGATTTGAAAAAACTGCTTGCTTCTCAAGAAACCATGTTTTCTTATCCCCGCGTCATTACCTAAAGCATAACCAAAACTATTAAAAACACTAACACCATTTAAATTCTAACTCTTAAAACAATTTCACATCTAAAATTTTCCTTGACTTAAATTCTTCAGTTAAAACTTATCAAGTCCCATCCTTGCTTTTTGATAAATTAAAACTCCTTTAAAGTAGTCGAACCAGAAGAACCATTAAATACACAGCCAATTTCTTTTTAAATATGGGAAATACCAGAAGAACCAGTAAATACTCCAATCCATCAAAATTGGATACATAAACGTACAGCTCTAACCAAACCACACTTGATGATGCAGCTCAAAACTGGTTTTTAGTTCTTCCTATAGACATTAAATCAGACTGGAAAAGATTCACACATGAACTTTTTCCAAAAACGTTCGACTCTGAAAGAAGTGAAAAATACCAAAGAGTTCTATGCAAAAAAAAACCGTAGACTCCTCAACGACACAATAAACCAACTCGCAGTAAGAAATGAAACTTAAAAAAGAAAGGCATTTTCCCTCAATACGCATGATTACAAAAACACAAAAAGGAGAGAAGTTTTGATGATGAATCAAACACCGTAATTAAGCAAAATTTGAAGAAAGAAAAGAGCATCACATCCATCATCAATTCGAGAACCTAACATAGATTTTCGAAAACCAGTAGATAAACTAGAACAAGCTGAAATCATTATGAAATTAGATGAAACAGGAAACAAAAAATTACAATATGTATATGTAAACAATATCCAGACAACAACTTTTTAGCGGAAGATCTCCAGACAGAAGAAAGTCAAGATCAAACTCCAATAGAAGCAAAGCAATTACTCAAATTATACTAAAAGTCGTTCCTATTCAAACTCTCGGAACAGATACGATTCTAAGGGTTATTCAAGCAATTCATCATTCAATCAAAATTATTCAAACAACGGAAACCGAATTTACTCTAATAGTAGATCATAAAACTACTCCAACAAAAGACCATATTATCACAATAACAATAACAGATCCCTTGATAACTTCAGGAATCGAAATAACAACTACCCAAACAGACATAATTTTCTCTCGGTCACCACATTGAAATAACACTCAATATACAAATTCACAAAGCCAAAATTACAGAAGTAGTATACCAAAACATCAAAAACAAATCAATCAAGTACAGTCAACTGAAGAAACCCAAGCAGACCCTCCCGGTATTGACTAGGCAGAGAACTCGGAATTACAGTTAAATCACATACATTGCGAAACCACAGATGACGAAAGTGAAAAAAACACGCTTTCGATAAACATGCCTCAAGTTAAAAACGAATACAAAACACCAATCGTTTCGAATTATTACCAAAACAATGCAAGCATTTCTAACCTCGAAGAACCAAATAAGAGCCAAAATGCTAAAAGATTATACTCCACAAATTATTAAAAACAATTCAAATATGAATAACATATATCAAATTACGACAAATAAATTACAATCAGCAAAAGAAAAAAGTTGGTCAGTCCCACTTCTCTTAGATATATGAATAACATATATCAAACTACGACAAATAATTATACAATCAGCAAAAGAAAAAAGTTGGTCAGTCCCACTCCATTTTCAATCACCAGACCTTGAAACTGATTTCCTAATTGAATCAGGAACAAAAACAAATAGTATAAACACTATTACATTACTCCTATGATTTCTAGGATATAGCCAAACAAATCCAACAATTCATCCGACAGAAGAAAGAGCATTTAGAATAAATAACATTTTAAAGCTAATAGAAATTTGTCAATCGATAATTTATAATGAAGAATTATCAATTAATAATATTAAAACGAGTCTAAACAAAATACAGATTATTTCGCAAAACACCTTATTTTAAACCTACATTTCAAATCTCGAAGTATATAAATGGAATACAAAAATTTCTGACAATGATCAATTCTCAAAAATTTCAAATTAATCAACAAAAATTCGATCAATTAGAAATACTATTTTTAAAATACCCAATGGTTTGAGCTACATCTAAACATGATGTTGCAACAATAAATTCATCATTATACCTCCCTCTTAAATCTGACGCAGTTTTCAGAAAGGTACGAGCATGTAAAGTACCAATTCACTTACAAGACCAAATAAACAGATTACTACACATTCTGGACCAATATGAAATCAAGTCACCAGTAAATAAAGAAGAACTACTGAAGAATAATACTTTCATAAGCCCCGTTATCATTCTCGCTAAAGGCTATTCACTGAAGATTGTTCTAAACGCAAGATATCTCAATTCCCTAATTGATGAATCTAAAGGTAATTAGACCAAAGAACCAATCCAAGTAAGGTTCACTAAAATAAATGGACAGTATTATACCACTGCTGACATGAACAGCGCATATAATCAAAAGCCACGGGCATTCACGACGTTTTACACAATTCGTTATTGCAAACCAACAATACGACTTTGATAAACACTTCTATGGAATTTTACGACCAGCTGCTTTTTCAGACTTCATGAGCAAAATTTTTCGACCACTCATCCTTAGTAAAATTGTTTTCACATATTTAGACGATGTTTTTGTTAAATCACAAACAAAGCAGGAAATGTTTTGAGTATTGGAAAAAAATCACGAGCCAGATTTTACTAAAAGAAAAAATAAAAGCAGCCCCAGATAAATCACAATTCTTTTCACTCGTGTTAAATTTCTTGGACATTATATTGAAGGTAATACAATTACTCCATTAAAATAATGAATAGATGCTATATTAAAACTTCAACCCCCATTAAAAAGAAAAAGTTTCAAGAATTCCTTGGAATGTTAAATTTTTTAAAGTAAACATGCTCAAAAAAAGCAATTAAACCAAGACCGTTTTTTAATATTCGCAGACAACAAATTAATTTTGAATGGACATTAGAACATCAAAAACGTTTTGATGAAATAAAAATCCTCCTCACAGAACAAAACAGATCTCAAACAGAATTCCAGATCCAGAACAACCATTCTATGCCAAGTGTGACGCTTCAAATTTTGGAATTGGCGCAGCACTCTTATAATCACATAGAAGAAGAAAATGAACCTCATATCAGCAAATTCAAGATTTTTTACACAAGCAGAACTTAAACTCTCTACATTTATGAGAAAATGTCATAATAAAAACTCTCACGGAATATGAACTTCTAATCCTTGGATCAAAATATCCAACAGTTCTATTTACAGATCATAAACCAATAATTTTTTTATTTACACAAAAATCAAAACCAAACCATACGAGTTTAAACAGTTCAAGTTATCTTAATGAAATTTCCAAACCTAAATATAGTTTGGACTGCAGGATAAAACCTTGCTTTACCAGACACGCTTAGTCGAAACACACCATCTAAACTAATAACACGGAAAACAACCGTAGAAATACCACAAAGTATAAAAAATTTCCTTCCAAAAGACGAAACATCGCCATGATTGGAGTGGAAGCATGCAGCAAAAATCGATCCTGACAATACACAAATAAATTTTTTGGAACATTTTCCATAATACCCTAATTGCCAAAATAACTATCACGAAGTAGACATGGTTATAAAACAATAAACAACAAAAACCACCAAAACAAAAGTCATATAGGAAAAACCTCTTCCCTTTAAAACAAAAAGAGAAATAAGATGATAGAATACATTTACCAGAACCTCCTAATTTAAACTCCAAATATACCATAGAAAAAATTAATAATCTACAAGACCCTTTAGACAAAATTACTCTCTCAAAAAATGAAATTCAGAACAACTTTCTACCAATTACAGAAAAAATAACAGTAGAATTACAACAAAATTACCAAAGTCTTGACCCTGTCATTAGACAACTTAAATCCAGGCAAAAGTACAAAATAAAACCTATAAAAGCAGATATCACAAACTCAGGAAACATAACACTACTCAGATATTTCCGAAAATTCAATAATAAAACAATAAATGAAAATAATGACTTCTTGGAATATCATACTCCAGAAATAAAAGTAATCTGTCTACCATTGAGTATGGTTTTAATAGATTTTCACGTTTTGCATTTCAAATACGAAAAGAAATGCAGGATCAGAGAAAACATACTCAAATTTCATTCAAAATTTCTACTTTCACAGCAAACTCCGCAAAAAACGCTCAAGTTTAATGTCAACCTTCAAAAGACTCAATTTGTTACAATTTACCACTACATACACTCAATGAAGATCATTTTCATCACCCACAAATCCTAAAACTAGCTTCTGGATTACACACAGAATGGATTTCAAAGCGAAATAAAAAAACACAACGAAATTTATCAAAAAGTAGCTCAAAAAATATAACAAAGACCTTCACACCTTCACCTTTATAACGCTTCATACCAGCTACCAATTTAAAAATAGGAATATTTGTTTTAATCCCAAACTTGAAATTACCAACAGAACTTTCATGCCACAATCTAGAATACCAAAGAAAGTTGAACTTCAGAAAGCTTCATGATTATTTACATTACGTTCATTATACTCGGATAGTTTCTTCTCAAAAATATTTCATTTTCAATCTTGAACAACTTGTTCAAATTCAACCAATCACAATCATTTCAAACATCACCCCATGCCAACACCGTTTTCACTAGCCGGCAAATTGCCAATTTCAAATAGATCTAAAACTATAACTAAAAGACTTACAGATCAAAATAAACAACACCTTCATATTTGACAACTTAAAAAAAATAATATAAATGCTACAACCCTCTCCTATTGCTCAATACAAAAAACAACAATATTGTCTCAACTTACAAACCACATTTCCCCAAAAGGGAAATAATAAATAAGCCTAAAGACAAAATCTGACATGATCATTCAGCCTTAGGTCGATAAAATTTTAAAAAACACTTAAACATCCAATAAAAAAACTAGGAAGTTCATTCCAAAATTGCCAGACTTTAATCCGCCAAAAACTTCCCATAGCCAACCCACATGTCAAAAATCAAAGAACAAACTTACCACACCCGTCTTCTAACCCAAAAAAAAATACTTGGACGAAACAAATCATTTCTCAGGTGCTTCTCTCCAGATCATTCAATATTTTAAGACAATCAATTCAAAATTACTTTTAAACTTTGCAATATTTTTTCAACTTTGTTTTTTTTATCATAGATATTTTGGAAATAGCACTTCTAATTTTGAGAATTTTTGCAGCCTCCTTGTAATTTCCTACTCCTTCACAAAAACCGACTATTACCTCTCAAAAATTCTTGACCACCTCCTCAGGTACAAAATTTCAACAATTGTTTGAATGTTATGACATTTATTTAATAAAAAAGACATCTTTCGTCTTTTTGTAATTTTTCTCACTTTTCTAAATTCCCTAAATTTAATAATTTGTAAATGCATGAAAAAGGCATGGAGTATTTTTTCACTAGCATCAATCCTCTCAATCGTTTTCATAGAAGAATACTAAAAACAACATAGGTTCAATTTAAAAAAAGATAAAGATTCAAAAATTTCAAAAATGCTACTCAACAACCAACTCAACAATCGCCACCAACCACTGCATCCTACGACCCCCAACAACCCCAGTATCTAGTCAAACAAATCAACCCCAATCAACTACACGCGTTTCATTTCAAGAAAATCCCTATAAAATCGAAGAAAAACACGCATCATTATCTGAACCTTTTATACAAGCAATCCGCCACGCACCCCTAAATGAACCACAAAAAGAATCAACCTATAACATCTACCCCTCACTCCATCAAGATCCTAATGGATTTAGACATCCAAAATCAAACATCTACAATAAATAGACAAATTATCCATCCCCGAAGAAATCGAAACTTTGCAACACCCAGAGTTCATTTTAATATACCTTCATCACCATCTTCGAACCCCTTTAGATCTTTCCAATACAATCCACTGTTCCACCATCACTAGAAATTGTTTCACAACAGAATATTGCGAATATTCCATCGGACTGTTTAAGATCAACGCTAACTTCCGAACAAAATAGTCAAAAATCCTTTTAATCCTCCCACTTCAACACAACGACCTCCACATCGGATTACACTAGCATTCATTCAATGAAAACCACATTTAGATATATCATCAGACACCTCCTTGTCATTGCCAGAAACCCTATCACTACCATCAACCCCTTCAAGAACATGTCAAATCCCAACCACTGCATTCCCCCTAAATTTCCCTACAAATTTATTCGAACAATATCGTAAACTTTAAACCACTAAATTACCTTTACAATTAGATTGGAACACAATCGTAGCAACCCCTCCCCTAGTTAGCCAATACCTTGGTAGTAAGAGATTAGATAATTGGGCACTAAACCGATTACAGTATAGACACGACATCATCAGTGACATACAAAAACATAAAAAACAGATCCTTACTTAAGATAATCTAATCCTAAAACTTGAAATAAGAGTTAAACTGAATAATTCAGTTCATCACCCATAACCTCTAGCTCCATAAAATATAACAGCTCAATCCTTACCCCTTCCTTTTATCACAACAGAACTTATCTATAAATACGATAGATATACCAAAAAGACACTTGGATACATAAAATTCTACAACCCAAATTCAGGACTATCTTACAGTTGTATCTTCTAATAGTTTTTTTGCCTTAGACCCTTTCCACTTTGTGCGTTTAAAACCCACATCTCATCAAAATCCTTCAACCCGAACAGTACCACAAAACCTCCTAGTTACCCGTTATGATTGCGAAGAAAATCAGCAAAAGACACTATATAAGTACGCAATAAATCAAGTTTGTAGAATCAACAAATATAGTAGCAACACTTTATTCAAACGCACGAGCTACAACTCTAACGGGATATAAAGTCACAGCAAAAATTTCAGAGAAAAAAGTACATTGCTCACAAGTCTCAAATGGAAATAAAAATGGACTCGATTACGAATCTTTTCACCGAAATATTATCGAAAGACTTTTGCATAATAACCCTGAATATTGCAAAAAAGAATTACAGCAAATAAAATTAACTGCAAACAGAGGCACAAATCGCAAATTAGTAAATTTACAAGTCTTCAAGCCGCACATCAAGCCATCAAGCAACATTTGAAAGACACCATGGTCATATTACTTAGACGATAAATATCCGCTCCACGGCGCACTCGGACGTTTACGTTTTGATCATCTTGACAAAAAATGGATACCACACTTTGCAACTAATAATCCCTCCAACTGGAAATCCGACATAAAAAACAAAAAATACCAAGAAATAATGTTTTTCGATTGACAAATTCAATTAAAAGAAGTACAATGAACTTCTGATTTAAAAAATGATAGTATACTATATCAAGGAATACGCTTACCTTGTAAAAACGATCAAGGATCTTGCGATCCTACCACTCGTACCCAGGCGACCATTGTTTGGTTTTCTGAAGACACGTTTATCGCCTTTCAAGTTCCAAAAATCAACACAAGATTGATAAATTTTCACCAAAATTATTCTATTGAATCAATTGTATATGAAAAAGTCAACCCTAAAAAAATAAGAAAACTGACGATATTGAAAATAAATTGACACGTTTCAAAGTTTGCCCTGAAAGAGAAGTAGCTTGTAAATATTCTAAACCTCTTTTTAAAACACAATATTAAGAAATTTTTTCACGAAAACAAATTTTTTTCGACCTGTAAACAGGAAAACTAATTATTAACCCAGCAGACTGATATCAAAACCGCAAAGATTAACAATGTTGTATCCCGGTAACGTTTTCTAAAAACGCAGTAAGCCCTGACGGAAAACTTCGCCCAGAAGATAAAGGTAGCGCACGCTTACAAGAACTCTCACTCATGAATAATACATTTTTTGGCGCAATCCATTATGATATACACCTGGATATGAAATAGGACTACACAGTAAGTAGAAGTTTTCATGAAATTTCATTTTCTAAGCTGAAAACACTTCATCATTTATGGGAACTCGAACATATACAAAGAATACAATCACGCGCATTAGCAGTATTAAAAATACCCTACGCAGGATATTTATTATCAGGCAATAGTTCAAACTTCATTGACCACAAAGGAAACACTCTTTGGTACTACACCTGTACTAAAAAAGTATCACTAATACATGTTTTTCAAGATAAACAAGGTTATAGAAGAATCCCTATATTCTACAAAAACAAAGTATATTTCGTTGATTCACTTTCAAGACATATTTTTGTAATACAGCTGTTCCATGTGAATCTCAAAATAGACACAATGTATTACAGCTAAACTCAAATGAGGATAAACATTATCTTCTATCTCCATACCCTACTCTCATGCCACCATTAAAGAAATTCTCACCAGAAATTATAAGAGTAATCGCTCGTAATCCAGTAGTAGACTTACAATTGATAGGTATGAAATGGACACAATACAAGGACAATCATTACACCAAAATTTAAGAAAACTTGCTGAAACCTCAGGTTTTCCAGATATTTACGCACAAGATTACAGCGGATATTGCAAAGATATTAAAGACTATTGATATCTTAACGGTGAAAAGTACCGTCCGCAAGATATTTCACTAATTAAAATTTTTTAAATGTTTAAATCTAAAAAACGAACTCCTAGCTTTTCTGCATATTAGAAAAATTGACTATTTTATAGGCTATGTTTATTTTTATTGGATTCCTCTTCTCAATTTTGAAAGGAATCTACAACAATTGCAAAATTTATAGATAATTGAATAAACTGAATAAACAACTAAGTGTAGCATGCAAATTATTCGCAAGATTTTTTGGAATATTTTTAATATCGATTAACAAAGTTGTTCTTCTTGACGCTCAAAATAGCGAATACAATCAAAAAACTATCTACAACACCAAAAACACACAAAATTTCACAAGACAACGTAAATCCAACACCTACAGCACCGCCACAGTTACACCACCTACATATTAATCAATCTTTAATTTTAGCACCACGAAATTATAGGAACACATTAGCAGTAACAGAGCACACTTCTCAAGATCATAGCTACCCAGAAAGCCTAGTATCTCAGTTAGTACTCTATCAGTCAAAGATTGACGATGCATATGTGCAGATGGTAGAGCAACCACATACAACAATTTTCCGTTCTCAAAACAACCACTTTTTAGCACACGGTAAGCGGACAAAGATTGGATTCCTCAACCGTTACCTTTGCTACCCATCCAACCATCAACGCCATTCTTCTCGAATTTCCCTTTCCGACCTGATTTCTTCTCCCCTACCGACTTTTACAAATAAATCACCATCCATGGATTCAGATGACTCGACACAAATTATTTTTTAATGTTCAAAATTTGCCTGAAAGAGAAGTAGCTTGTAAAGACTCTAAACCTCTTTTTAAAACACAATATTAGGAAATTCTTCACGAATAAAAACTTTTTTCGACTTGTAAACAGGAAAACTAATTATTAACCCAGCACGCCGAAATCAAAACCGCAAAGGTTAACAATCTTGTATCCCGGTAACGTTTTCTAAAAACGCAGTAAACCCTGACGGAAAATTTCACCTAGAAGATAAAGAGAGCGCACGCTTACAAGAACTCTCAATCATGAATAATACATAATTTGGGTCAATCCATTATGATATACACCTGGATATGAAATAGGACTACACAGTAAGTAGAAATTTTCATGAAATTTCATTTTCTGAACTGGAAACACTTCATCATTTATGTGAACTCGAATGTACACAAACATTACAATCACGCGCATTAGCAGTATTGAAAATACCCTATGCAGGATATTTAATATCAGGCAATAGTTCAAACTTCATTGACTACGAAGGAAACATTCTTTGGTATTACACATGTACTAAAAAATATCACCATTACATGTTTTTGAAGATAAACATTGCTATAGAAGAATCCCTATATACTACAAAAAAGTATATTTTGTTGATTCATTTTCAAGACATATTTCTGTGATACAGCTGTTCCATGTGAATCTCAAAATAGCCACAATGTATTACAGCTAAACCCAAATGAGGATAAACATTATCTTCTATCTCCATACCGTACTCTCATGCCACCATTAAAGAAATTCTCACCAGAAATTATAAGAGTAATCGCTCGTAACCCAGTAGTAGACTTACAATTGATAGGTATGAAATGGACACAATACAAGGACAATCATTACACCAAAACTTAAGAAAACTTGCTGAAACCTCAGGTTTTCCAGATATTTACGCACAAGATTACAGCAAATATTGCAAATATATTAAAGACTATAGATATCTTAACGGTGAAAAATACCGTCCACAAAATTTTTCACTAATTAAATTTTTTAAATGTGTAAATCTAAAAAACGAACTCCTAGCTTTTCTGCATATTAGAAATGTTGACTATTTTTGAGGCTATGTTTAATTTTATCGGATTTCTCTTCTCAATTTTGAAAGGAATCTCCAACACATGCGCAGTTCATAGATAATTGAATAAACTGAATAAACCAGCAAGTGTAGCATCCAAATTATTCGCAAGATTTTTTGGAATTTTTTTAATATCGATTAACAAAGTTCTTCTTCTTGACGCTCAAGTTAGCGAATACAATCAAAAAACTATCTACAACACCAAAAACATACAATATTTTACAAGACAACGTAAATCCAAAACCTACAGCGCCGCCACAGTTACACCACCTACATATTAATCAACCTTTAGCGTTAGCAACACGAATTTATAGGAACACATTAGCAGTAACAGAGCACACCTCTCAAGGTCATAGCTACCCAGAAAGCCCAGTATCTCATTTAGTACTCCATCAGTCAAAGATTGACGATGCATATGTGCAGATGGTAGAACAACCACATACATCAAATTTCCGTTCTCAAAACAACCACTTTTTAGCACACGATGAGCCGACAGATTGGAATGCTCAACCATTACCTTTCCTACCCATTCAGCCATCAACGCCAATCCTCTCGCAATTCCCTTTTCGACCTGATTTTTTCTCCCCTACCCACTTCTACAACTAAATCAACACGCATGGATTCAGATGATTCGACACAAACTATTTTTTAAAGTATTTCTAATTTTAACAACTTATTATAGATACTCCCAATGAATTCCGAACTTAGCCCAGCTACTTTTTCACGGCCACTTTTTCAGTCCATCAATTCCCAAAATCTCAATGAATCCTCTCAAGCCCCCTCTTCCTATACTGATACCACTCCTATTCCTTCTCCGATGTCCAGCGACCAACCTGACCCACCTAGCCCCATAACTGATAAACAGTTAGAGCATAAATTAGACAGCTTCATAACATTACAACATCACCTCCATAACACTGATACCCTAACACTTCACGAACTAACGCACTCTATCACAACATAAGAATCCTCAAAACAATCAGCAAACAGAAACAAGAGCCCATAGATTATTTAAACGCAAACATCGAAAAGCACAACCCCAACTCCTAACCAACCGTCTGCGATCATCCCAACTATACTCCCTTCATCCAAAACATACTAACACCAGAAAATTTTTAGTTTATAACTTACCATTTCTCCCTCAATATACTTGCTACACGACTACTAACGATAACCAACTGAATTTCGTTGATGAATACAGCCTGTTTCCCGCACTTTCATGGATTTCATACTACCACTTTACTAATCAAAATCATTAGCCCTTCCCTTATACAAAACTTCCGCAGATAATGAATTATGCCAGTGCACAAACTAACAACTGCACTCCACGAGAAACAATTCACCACAATGGGACCTTACCAAAAACTTAACAGATTTATAGCACCACGCGCTAGTACATTCTCAAAATAGCACTATTCCCCGCCATCACACGCTAAATGGAAGACACTCCCAATGAGGACGACCTTAATGCTAACCCTCAACAAACATAATTTTTTAAATCAAATCCGAGTATGTATTTCATATAGATAGTACTAACAAAAAATTCGACAACATCATTGCTGCTGCACTAAAAAACTTCAATAAAATTAAGAATTTTGCACTGACCTTTTAGTTCCTTTCACACCTAAGGAAAGTGACTTACACTGTTTGCATGAAATTAGGTTACGTGCAAAACTAACACACATATACACAAATCACACATTCAGACAACATCACTATACATCTAATACACC